>NC_143396.1:244178077-244499441 GCF_052110815.1 Crocodylus siamensis | reverse complement strand
AGAAGCTAGAGTAGAGCAGCATCAGCATGAATTTCAAAAAACTTGCACAGAGCTATAAATATAATGTGCAATATTTTGCAATATCTAAAGTGTTTTGGTCTAATGTTGAACATGCCCCATTGTTAAAACCAGCTGTGTTCTTTCACTTTTCATTTCTATAAAGCTATGATAAAGGCTGTCAAAGCAAACCCTGCAGCACCAGCCTTTCTTGATAAAAGTTCTGTGTACACAGAACATAGTAATCTCAAGATGGAACTTTGTTTCAAGCCAGAACAAAATCTTCAGCTAATTATAAGTGAACTATATTAAGCACAAAAGGCAATTTCAATTTATACTGAACAAAGTTACATTTTACTCTTTGCTTTCAAAATGCATTTATCACAATTTCTAAAACTAATTGAAAATTCATTTTGCTTAATTTTCTCAGGTTATTTCTTTTATTGCTTTTAAGTACTTTGCATATTACTGCACCATCTAAATCCAAAAAAAGGAAGATTAGTGGGGCTTTTTTGTTAATTTGTATTTAAAACTTCAGAATAGAAATGAATCATTCTTTTCATTTCTTACTTCATATTAGTACAGCAATGACTAAACTAGCTCCAGTTATTATGAATACATTCAAAACACTTGAAGAAAAATTACCAACCAGAAGTACTCCATAAAATATAAATCTGATATTTAAGGAGAAAAGGAATAAGAATAATATTGCAGTTTATAGGTGGCTTGCTAAAGAAAAAAACAAATTGGTTTTGTGCATGCTTTATGTTGTAGTGCTTCTTTATGACCTGAAAAGTTGTATTTTTTCCAGTTTATAATTTATATTAGACATATATTTTGTCTAACATCTTTCCTGGATACTCCATTTAGAATGTATAGTTAGTAGTTTTATGGCATCAGAGATTCTACTAAGTGATATTTGATTGATGGTGTAATAGGATCTGATCCCCAATCCCAACAATTGTGTGCCCTTCCATAACATACATGCATGACATGTGATTACTATCCACATGAATTAGCAAGTTGAAAGCTGAGCATGGTACAGCTCAGGCTGCATGTACACAGCTCTGCAAGTGCCAGGCAGGGGGAACCAATTGGCTCCCCTACTAGGCAAGTTCAAGCTGTGCACCCATAGCTAATTTTGCATGGGGTTTGTATGGGGACCAGGGCAGCTCAGGGTCTCCAACTAGGGGTGCACTGATAGATTTTGAGGGCAGATACTGATAACTGATATTTAAGGAGGCATATCGGCTGATAACGATCTGATACAGCTGCCATCAGCTGGTAAGTCCATTGTGATGGAAGGGAGGGGGCAGGGGTAGGTGCTGCCCAGCCAGGGCAGGGGGAGGGGGGCGTGGGACAGATGCGCTTCTTGGCCTCTTGAAGGTTCAGATCAAGATTGTCCTGCATGCCTGCTGCATCCCCACTGTCGCTATACCAAGCCAGTGTACCACCTCATGATGTTCAACCCTATCCGTTGGTCCCATGACATCTATGTCGATCACATTATGGGCCATCGACAATAAACCAACCCAACTAGACCAACCGCAACTAGATCGGACCCAGAGGGGACTGCCTGAATCTCCCTCTGCACCTGATGGACTCCAAGATGGACCACTCCACTCTATCTAAAGAAGACCCCTGCAATAAGACTCTATAGACTGAGAAACTTTTTTCAACCTATCCCCTCCACCATTGTGGACTATTGTAGAGGTTTGTGTGTATCTATCCTCTTTTTCTCTTAGCGTCACGACCCCCTGCTTCCCCTTCCCTACTCCCTCCTCCCACCCCCAGACTTAGTTGGCTAACATTGTATTTTCTGTAACCTAGTTGTATTCCCCTTCTCACCCCCATGCCTCTTGTGTGAGTGCCTCACTCAGGCACTCTGAATTTCTATTATGGCTTCTTGTAATCTTTTTGGTTCATGATTCTTAATATCATCTACTAATGCAATTCAATCTGTCCCCAGCCATTGCCAACATTTTTCACAGAATTCAATTGGAAGTCCATCTCTTCCTGGTGCCTTCCTTCTCTTGCAAGCTTTTTAAGTAGACCAGCACCTCTTTCATACTTACCTTCTCCTCCAATTTTTGTTTCTTTCCATTCTCTTTTCCTTCTTTTTCCCCTTCAAGCAACACTTCATTTTTCTTCCATCCACTCCTCTTCTTTGGTACAGCTCTTCGTAAAACTCTGTTGCTGTGTCCAACACCTTTTGAACCCCGTTCTATTTGGATTCCTTCTTCAGTTCTCACTGCTTTGAGTTCCTTTTTTTCTTTTCCTTAATTTCACACACAAAAAAATACTTTCACCATCTTTCCCCTTTCTCCACCTAAGGCATGCCCCCTGGAATTGTGCAGGGTGGGGCAGCGTGGGATGCAGCTGCTGGCTGGGACTGGGGCTGGGCTGTTCCTGGAGGAGGCTGAAGCCATGCAGTGGTGGTGGTCCTGGGAGCTGGACTACAGGGGGCTGCATCCACCAGTAAATTTGCTGTAGCCATCCTCATCCTCCCCCCTCCCAGAACCACCACCTCCCAGCCCCTTCCCTTCCACCAGGAGGGTATGGGGGGGCTGTGTGCCCTGGATCTGTGTGGGGGAGGCCTGGTTGCCACTGTGGGCTGAAAGGCAGCACCAGGCTGTTCTCAGTGGAGGATGGGGGCTGTGGTTGGACTGAGTTTTGGGAGGGGTTTGGGGGGCCTACAGCAAAATATTGGGTGTCTGCACCCCCTGTTGTCCTGCTCCCAGTGCCAGTGCTGCTGCATTGTCCCAGCCTCTACTGGAAACAGCCTGGCCCCAGCCGTCAGCTGCAGTCTGCCCTGCCCCACTTTACTCTGGGGAATTCTGAGGGGCATACACCCCTCCATGCCCTCCCAAGGTGCATGCCCCCCTCCCCACACCCACTGGATGAGCCACTTATGGCTCCATCCCACCCTGCTCTGGCTGACCAGGGCCTGCCCCTGCTACAGCCTTGCTCCCTCTCACTGTTACTGCAGCCACCCACACTGCCCTGTGTTTGGGAGGAGTGGTACATGGCCCCCCAGTCTGTGCATGGTAGAAGTGATTCCTGCTGTGGGCTGGGCTTTGCTCCCTGAGCCTTGCTGCAGCTGACCTGGGAGCGGCAGGATGTATGTGGCATCGGGCCACTCCTGGGTGGGCTGCAGCAGGGCTTGGGGCATAAGGCTCAGCCCGCAGCAGAAGCCACCTCTGCAAGATACAGATGGGGGGGCATGTGCCCCCTGGGGCCTCTGCTGGGCTGCACACAGCAGCTGGAGCCCCCCACCCCTGGATGAGCTGCCTGGGCTCAATCCTCCCTCCCACCACCTGCTTGGCCAGGGCCTCACTTACCGGGCTGCTCCTGCACTCTGTCTCTCACCATGTAGGCCTCCATCTGGCCCCTGCCTCTTCCCTTCCCCACTGACTGACCTGCTGGGCTGGGACTACTTAGAAAAGCTGGATGTGTACAAGTCCGTGTACGGTCACTTCACCAGAGTGCCAGGTGCTCTTGAAGATCTGTGCCAGGGGCTGGGTTATGATGCTCGCCAGCTCCTTGAGTACCCTGGGGTGTAGATTGTCAGGGCTGTCTGACTTGAAGGTGCCCAGTCTCTCAAGGTGTTCCTTCATGAGGTCAGCATTGATGGAGGGCAAAGAACCACCCTCACTCGAGCGTCTCTGTCCCGTAATGGGCAGGGGCGTCCCATGGGACTTGTGAAAGACTGATGCAAAGTATCCATTTAGTAAGTTGGCTTTTTTTCTGGGTGTCGGTTGTCAGTTCTCCCATCTGGTTTAGCAGAGGCCCAATGTTGCCCTTGCTTTTTTCTCTGGCTCCCCACATATCTGAAAAAAGACTTTTTATTGTGCCTTAGGGCCTCACCTACAAGCCTCCTGAGCTTGTCAAAGTCAGCCCTCCTGAAGTTGAGGACCTCTGTACTGCTGACTGATTTGACAGCTTTTTGGTGGATGGTGAAGGTGATCAGCTTATGGTCACTGTCACCCAGCTTCCCTTCGATCGTTAGGTCACTGATTAGGTCATCCCTAGCTGCCAGTACCAGGTTGAGCAGTGCTTTGCCTCTTGTTGGCTCATAGACTTCTTGCATCAGATAGATCTCATCTACACATGTGAAGAAGCTTTGCAACTGTGTGGATTTGGCTAAGCACTCTTCCCATAAGATATCCAGGTAGTTGAAGTCTCCCATGACAACCACGGACTGGGAGTGTGTGGCCAATTCCCTGGCAAACACCTGGTCAATCTCTTGATTGTGGGAGGGAGGTCTGTAGTAGACTCCTACCATTGTATCTCCTGTGCCATGTTCCCCACAGTTTTTAACCCAGAGGGTCTCTATTTGTCCACCCTGGGTGCTGATGTCAGCTTGTAGGGACAAGCTGTCTCTCCTAGACATCTTATGGGAAGAGCGCTTAGCCAAATCCAAACAGTTGCAAAGCTTCCATCTATACCCATGGTCCAGTCATGGGTGGAATCCCACCATGTCTCTGATCTCTATGACAAAGCTTCCTCACATGTGTAGATGAGCTCTATCTGATACAAGAAGTCTACGAACCAACAAGAGGCAAAGCACTGCTCAACCTGGTACTGGCAGCTGGGGATGACCTAATCAGTGACCTAACGATCGAAGGGAAGCTGGGTGACAAGCTTTGCAGGTATAGAGAGCTACACCACTGCCCCTTTTGTCCACTTGATCCCTCCTGTACAGGGTATAGCCATGATAGGAAATCACTGGATAGCCTCTGATGATCTTCCCTGTAATGCATCTGTCAGAGGTATAGCTAGTTTCGCAAAGTGGGGAATAAACCTCCAGTAGTAATTGATGAGGCCTAAGAAGGGGTGTAGTTGTCTTTGGTTGTGAGGTTCTTGAAAGCGGTATATGACTTCTACCTTATTTTGTGGGTTTGATTCTCCCCTACCCCATGCTAAATCCCAAGTATTTAATTTCTTGTCCAGCAAACATGCACTTTTTTGGGTTGGCTGTCATCCCTGCCACTCTAAGCTCTTGCAGGAAGGCTTTCAGGGCCTGGATGTGTCGCGGCTAAGTCATTGTAGAAGTGACAGTATCATCAATGCAGGCAGTGGTGTATGCTGCATGAGGTGCCAACAATGCATTCATGAGTCTTTGAAAGGTGGCTGCCACCCCATTGAGCCTGAGCAACATGTGTACAAATTCAAACAAGTCCCACAGCATCCCAAATGCTGTCTTTGCACAATCTGAGGGCATCATGGGGATTTGCCAGTACCCCTTTGCTAGACTGATGTTCGATATAAATTGGGTTTCCCTGCTTCTCTCCAGCAAGTGGGATATGTCGGGCATAGGGAACACGTTGAATGCCGCCAATGCATTTAGTTTCCAGTAATCTATACACAGTCTAAGTGAATGGTCAGGCTTAGCAACGGGCACTATGGGGCCGTGCCATGGGCTACACTATGAATGAATTATACCCTGTTCCAGCATCTTATCAATCTCTGGCATACCACCTGATGGAGGTGCTGTGGGATGGGTTGCAATTTTTCCCTGACCAGAGCCCCTGGTTGTGTTCTTATGTCATGTTCCATCCCTCTGGCCTTCCCCGGGACTTCTTGGAACACATCCTGGAAAGCTTGAACCGGCCCCTATAACTTATATTGTTGCATTATGGTCAATTCATCCCCAAACCATATTTGTGCCTCCGGCTTTTTTTTGGTCTGCAACTCCAGGTAGGAGGGCTCTAACTCCTCATCCTCCTCTGCATGCATAGCCATCCAGCCCTGGAGGGCTTTCTACTCTTTGAGAAGATTCATGTAGTAAATTTGGTGCTCTCGTCAATGTTCTGGTTTCAGGACTTCATAGTTCATTGGCACCACCTGTCTGACTACCTTAAAAGGGCCTTCAGGGTCATGAGTTGTTTGCTCATGGAGGTGGGGAGTAATACCAACACCATGTCTCTGGGCTGGAATGTCCTCATGTTCATGCCTTGTTCATACTGAGCTTTCTGCCAGAGTTGGGCTTCTTTCAAGTCCTCATTGGTGAACTATTGCACCCGGTGAAGCAGTTCCTACAGATCATGCTGTTAACCTTCTACTGTCACCCTTGGCTCCACCGGTCTCTCTCATTCTTCCTTAAGAATGTGCACAAACCCCTGGGGCTGTGTCCATATATGAGTTGGAAAGGGGAGAACTGTGATGATTCTTGCAGTGCATAACAGTGCAAATACCATATCCCACTTGTGCGGGTTCTCCTGGGCACATCTCTGGATCATTCTTTTTATAGTTCCATTCCAACCTCTTCACCAGGCTGTTCATCTGGGGGTGGTACACAGATGTCTTCAAATGGATGATTCCTAGTGTGCTGCACAGTACCTTCATCATGCCTGACATGAAGTTGGTCCCCTGGTCGGTTAAGATCTCCCAGGGTATGCCCACATGCGCCATCCATTTTAGTAGTTCCTCAGCTACTCATGATGCCATGATTGATCTCATGAGTACTGCCTCCAGGAAGCAGGTGGCATAGTTGATGAGGACCAATATATATTGGTGTCCCACATAAGACATTGGTAACGGGCCCCCTTACCAATGCTTAAGGCTACTCATGAGAACGGGGTTTCTATTATCGGCATTGCCTGTAAGAGAGCCTTGGTGGCCTCTGTTCTTTTGTTTTCTGGCATTCTGGTCATGCTGCTCCCTACTGGTCAATATCTGCTTGTAGACAAGGCCAAGGAAATCTCGAGTAATCTGCACCTTGGTTTTGTTTGGGCCAGGAGCCCTCCCAGTGGGGTATCATGTACTAGCTACCGGATCTGTCTGCGGAACACACTGGGTAAGACTAGCTGCCAAAGCTCCTCCCCAGTCTCTTGTCCCCTGCTAACCTGATACAAGAGACCTCTCCTTACCTTGTACTATGCATCTTTTATTGGTGTGTGCCTTCTTGGGAATCCTTTTCTGCTAGCTGCTGTAGTTCTGGGACCTCTTGTTGTGCCCACAAAAACTGGGCAATGCTGGTGATTTGTTCCAACTTAATGGAGGCCTCACCCTCCTGTGCCCTCAGTTGGCTCACTTACCCTAGCCAGCCTTCACCCTTGAGCAGCTGCTTCCTCTTTTCTACAGTGGCTCTAACCCTGTCCAGAACTTTATGTATCAGGTCCCACTCTTGGTCTATGATCATTTCACAAGCCAGCATTGGTGCCAACCCTACTTGAAGTTCACCCTGATATTTCATCACTCTGGGGATGTAACAACTGCCAAAGTTCATTTTGAACCCCAATATGTAGGTCATGGTAAGAGGCTCTGCCCATCTCACCCATGACTTGGGAGATAGATCTGCTTGGATAAGTGACTGTGAGCACCCTGTGTCTAAAATCACCCAGACAGCTTGTCTGCCAAGCCATACTGTGACTACGGGGCACTCCCATCCACCTTCCTGAAACTCGGACCTGAAGCTACAGTCCATGGGTTCACTTCACTCTTGTTCCCAAGGTCTGTCTCTGGACAAGAATGTGGGTGTTGGGCCCTGTCCAAAATCACTTAGGCCTAGGCCACATTTCTGCGCTATGTGACCCATCTTGCCACAGCAGTAGTATGCCAATCCCTTTGATGTCCACTTCTGGGCCAGCAAGACCTTGGCTATCACTCCCTCATGGTCAAATTGGGCCAGAGGTAGTCATTTGTTCAAAGCATCCCTCAAGCACTGCAGAAGGATGCAGGACATCTTTTCCTTGTTAGCCTTCCAGGCCTGGAAGGCTAACCTCTAGTTCTCAGATGAGATCTCAAACCTATATAAAATGTTGGCCTTTACAGTTTCATAGTTACAGGCCTCCTCCCTTGAGAGGGCTTGGTATGCTGCCTGGGCTTTATCTATCACAAAGTCCCCTAATTGGTGGGCCCACTGAGAATGATCTAGCTCAGTTTGCAATGCTGTGTGCTCAAATACGTCTATGTAGCCTTCTGGATTATCTTCCTTAGTCATATGGGACATCTTAAATTAGTGATGCATTCCTTTGCCTCTACTCTTGCTGATGGGCCCCTTGTCTTTGCTGCATTTTGAGCACTTGGCCTATGACCTTGTAACAGGGGGCCTTCTTGGGGCCCATCTACTGATGGCCCTGCCCAACTGTTCTGGGCCAAACAGCTCACCTTCTCGCACGCCATGCCTTGATGATATTTAATTAAGTTGTTAATTTAAATAGCGGGAGGCTGCCCATTTCTTGTCCCGATGCCAGGGGGCCCTATCTGTGGCTCCGTTCTTCCCCTACACCATAGCCCAAGCCTTGCAGATGGCATCCTCAGTTGTTATCATCACTAGCCCCAGTCTAGGTCCCAGAATTCTCTATTCTGGACCCCTACATGATCCCTCCACTCAGATAGCCTACTTCACCTTCATGGACCTTTGGCTACACAGGCCCTGGCCTCACCTCCAGGTCAGTTTGAACCCCAGGCCCTCAGCTCTGTATAGCCTGACTTAGTAGCTCCATCTGGGCCATGGCTGCTGACTGCATCATAGCTTTTGCCAAGTCAGGATTGTTGATCCACTACTGATTTCTGGCCAATGCACCACTGCGAAGAAGGGACCCTGCAGTTCTTGGCACCCAAGGGTGGGCTCCTTCAATTGTCTGCCATGCCTTGATGTCAAAATGTAATGGGGAGGAGTTCGGTGGTGTTATCTCATGCCTGTTGCCAGTAGTACTCATGTCTCCAAAGCTGGTGGTCCTGGGGCTCCGCCTCCCCTACACCCCAGTTTCACACCCACCATGCGAGTTGGGAACCCATGGTCTGAAGGCACTGGTCCAGGCCTCTGGAGCTTCCTTATTAAGGCTCACTGCCAACTCCTGTCTGAGGAGGTTCAGGCTTGGGACTCTTCTGTGCCTACCTCTTCTGTGCCCACCTCTGAGGTGCCCACCTGTTTAGCCTCTGCCCCGGTCCTTCTAGCAGCAATCTTGTTTAAATACAAAAAAAAAAAAAGAAGTTGGATAACAGGAAGACAAACTGCCTTGCCATGCCTTCCACTCTGGGCTACTTCCTGCTAGGGAAGCATTCACAGCCTTGCTGTCCCTGCCTCCACATCTTGTCCTGAGGGAACAGCATGCTGAGGAAGTGACCAGCAGCCTGGATGCCTCCCAGATGCCCTGGCTAGGTCTTGGCTTGCTTACCCCCTGCCCAGCATCTGCCAGGGTTTTTAAGCTTTCTGCGGTGGTGCCTGAGGCTGATGTCATGAGCCGGGTGCCACTGATCCTAATTACCAGCTGGTTCAAAGGCCAGCATAGCAGTGTTGTGCGCCACTTCTGTCCTGGCTCCTTCCTTCCTTCAGGTGAGTTTCCTACCTGCCTTGGGGTCCCCTGTCTGTGACCGGGGTTCCCAGGGCAGGCTCCCAGAGCCCCTGGCTCCCATGAGTGGCTCTAGCCACCACAATCACATTAATTGCTCTTTAATTAATTAATCTCAGTGAGAACAGGTTCTGACAGGAAGAAGGGGGAGGGGCTTCAGGGAGGAGAAGCTGGAGGGAGGCAAAGAGCAAGGGGGCTGGACTCGATGATCTCCCGAGGTCCCTTCCAACCCTGATGTCTATGAAATCTATGAAGGGGGCTACCTGACCTCCCCAATTTATTTTCCCTGCTGTAGCAGTGGAGGTGAAACAAATCCAAAACAAACCTCCAATAATTAGACTCCTATACCTGGAAATTTATAAAAAAATGATAAATTTTTCATATATAAAATCTAATAATTGGGAGGTCATCTTATAATCAGGTTCATCTTATAGTCAAATAAATATGGTAGTCTTGGGGGGAAAGGTGTGGGTTACCTTTGATAAAATAAAGTAAATAAGCACTAACAAACAACTGGAAGAAAAGCTTTCTCTGTAAAAGTCTTAAAATTTCTGCATCTTTGGTTTAAATTGGCCAACACCTCTGAATGTTTCCTGTGGTACCAAACAATGTCCTTGGCATCTGCTGGGGTGATGTAGCATGTTGTTGCCTGGTGACATGTAAACATGGCTATACTGCTTCTAGGTTGACAGCTAATGAGTCTACGTGCAATGCTGCAGATAAACAGAACTAAAAGTGCTGTGGTCAGTTCCTAATTCCAGAGGTTTGTGCACTTGGGATTTTGTCCTGGATTTAGCTATAGGACTGTGGGTTATTTTAGTCTAAGCCCTAGCCTACACAGGAAAAAAAAAATTCTGGCACTGTTATAGCAACAGTAACAGCAGACCCTTCTTGTGTGGACATAGACTAGTAGCTATTAATAATTCTTTTTGACAATATAGCTTATTCCAATTCTCTGTAGGGTAAATTATTCTACCAAAAGCACTTTTCCCAGTATAACTGCATCTACGCTATGGTGTTTCCTAGCATATCCTTAAAAGAACAACCCTAGGAGACATTGCTCTTCTACTCACATTTCTAAGCATAGACCTTAAGTGTACAAGGGTTTTGTCTATTATGTTAGTGACTTGGAAGAAAAAGCAACTCAGAAATGTGAAGAAACATGGGTTCATCAGAGACAGGTACTGTTAGACCAACCTGGTGGCCTTCTATGATCAGGTCACCAAATCCTTAGATGCAGGGGTAGCAGTGGACATAGTCTTTCTGGACTTCAGGAAGGCCTTCGACACTGTCTCTCACCCCATTCTCATTAAAAAACTAGGGGACTGTAGTGTCAACACCTGGGTCGACACCTGTCAGTGTCAGTGGTGACACCTGTCAAATGGGTCACTAACTGGCTGAAGGGCTGCACCCAGAGAGTGGTAGTAGATGGGTCATTTTCAGCCTGGAGGGTTGTGGGCAATGGAGTTCCGCAGGGCTCAGTCCTTGGGCCTGCACTGTTCAACATCTTCATCAGTGACTTGGATGAGGGGGTAAAAAGCACCCTGTTCAAATTTGCTGATGAAACTAAGATGTGGGGGGGATGTGGGCACACTAGAAGGGAGGAATACGCTTCAATCAGACCTAGACAGGTTACAGGGGTGGGCGGATGAGAATAGGATGGGATTCAACACCTACAAATGCAAAGTGATGCACCTGGGGAGGAACAACCAGCACCACACCTACAGGCTGGGGAACTCCCTTCTTGTCAGTACAGAGGCGGAAAGGGATCTTGGAGTCATCATTGACTCCAAGATGAACATGGGCCGGCGGTGTGGGGATGCAGTCAGGAAGGCCAACTGCACCTTGTCACGCATCCACAGATACATCTCAAGCAGGTCCAATGAGGTGATCCTCCCCCTGTATGCGGCATTGGTCAGGCCACAGCTGGAGTACTGCACTGCACTTCAAGAAGGATGTAGACAACATGGAGAGGGTCCAGAGGAGAGCCACTCACATGGTCAAGGGGCAGCAGGGCAGGCCCTATGAGGAGAGGCTACGGGATCTGAACCTGTTCAGCCTCCACAAGAGAAGGCTGAGGGGGATCTAGTGGCCTGTTACAAACTAGTCAGAGGGGACCAGCAGGCATTGGGTGAGTCCCTGTTCCCCCGAGCACCACCAGGAGTGACTGGAAATAATGGTCACAAGCTGGCAGAGGGTAGATTCAGGCTAGACATCAGGAGGCGCTACTTCACTGTCAGGGCGACTAGGATCTGGAACCAACTTCCAAGCAAACTGGTGTTGGCTCCTACCTTGGGGGTCTTTAAGACAAGGCTTGACTAACATCTTGCTGGGGTTGTTTGACGCCAGTACTCTTTCCTGCCATGGCAGGGGGTCGGACTCGATGATCTGCTCAGGTCCCTTCTGACCCTACAAACTATGAAACTATGAATTAAATTTAAGTATTATAATCTTGCCATGTTCTTCTATAACACTGTTCTTATATGGTAGTTTCTACATGGACCTCATTGGAACAAGGTATGAGTGACACCAGCTTAGATTTACTTAAACACAAGTGCTTCTGGAAATATTGTTGGAGGCTGGCCCTCGGTAGTCCTGGATACTAAGTGCTTTTACAAGGTGAAGTCCCACTTTGTTTATCCCTATCCTAGCTTGATGTGGCACAGTGAATAGAATCCTAGAGGGAGTCTAATGACAAGGTTGTTATTAGGCTCTCCTAAATGGTGACTGGAACTCATACAGAACTGGGCACAATATAATCTAAAAAACACTTCAAGTTTGCTTGGACAACTATTAGATATCAGTTCTATACATATATGTTGTATTGTGCACTACCTTCTAATAATCAGGTTAATGGAAAACAACTGACACAGGAACAAGATAAAAGCTCACCTTCCAGTAGGAGGCTTAGTGTTTTGGTTTTCAAGGACAATTGTGTCTAAAAAAGCTGAATTGCACAGATATCACTGGAACCTTTTGACTCACAGTTTGGCCCAGCTTCTCCAAGGACCTGGTTGAACATGCTTTAGGGGATTTGATTTTCCCAAACACATTGATGAATACTGAGAAAAAGAGTTGGTAAAGTTGAGAAGAAGGCAGAAAAGGAATACGCAAAATGATGTCTGATGGTTTTGAATGTCCCCTTTTGAAAAGGAGAGATGCTGGCCTGCTCTTAGGAAAGTCAGACTCTAGTGTAGAATCTATTCTCCAAGAAAGATGTGAGTTGATAAATGGTTTTCTGAAATTTAAGTTATGACAACCGTACCTAGGTTAAGTCTGATGCAAATTTAGTTCTAATTTATAATTCTTCTTCTGTTTTCAATCATTTTCTCTCACTTTTAAGCAAAATAGTTCTTAAATGTAAACACCCCATTTTTGTCCCAGTCCAACCACACAGATGGATGAACCATCTCCCACAGACATATGGTGCAAAAGGTTGAAGATATATAATGCTAAAATGCTGAGGATGCTAATGGGAAGAGAAGGTGAGGTAAGTCCAGAAAAAACCTATCGACATGAGGTTCTTATTACTAAACTTATTTAGCATTGTTGTGGACTTCCTGCTATTTTCAAATATGCAGCAAGCTCACTTACATTGTATTTCCTAAATATTGTGATATTTCTATTCCTCTTGAAATTACAATGATGGGAAAAGTCCATCTACCTTTTGGAAAATTACACCTTCAAGAGGTTCCACCATTGGCTAGGTGGAAGTGGTTTTAATGTTGTATAGGGGCACATGGTACATAATGCTAATCAGTATAAAGTACTTATCTGTCATACATCCTAGTTCTGAGCATTAAGCACAAAACATCCACCAAATCTACACTGTATTGGACAAGCATTATGACCATCATATACTGAAAATAGTTTGTGGAGGTCAGAGGCACACACAAACCACAGAGCCCATAGACGTAGGTTCAACAACAAAACATTTAAGCATGTGTTTATCTTTAATCCAAGGTATAGACTTATCGATTTCAATGGAGCTTCCTATATGTTTCATGTAAGTGCCAAGTGCTTTTCTGGTTCAGGGTCAAACAGAACTACATATGTGAGGATATAGTTTCTTTGTTGGTTTTGTTTTGGAGTTGAATATCTTGCAAGAATTTGTGGTTCTTTACTTCATTTCTTTCCAAATTGATGGGCAAAACTAATTTCAGTAGATGTTTTTCAACATATAGTATGCAGATCATATTTTATTGAAAGACTTATTTCACTTTTACTTATTTTGGCAATAGTAATAGAACTAAAAGTAGTAAAATCAATTGACTGATTTTTTTTTTTTTTTTTTTTTTTTATTCCTGTATATGCCAGATTTAATCCTTTTAAAATCATCTAATGGATTTATAGGGACAAAATTTCAAGTCTAGCCTCTAACTTTTAATGTGCAGGGGAACATGCACACCTTTTTTTTTTGCATGCAGATGTGGATGTAAACAGCATTAGGCCTAGAAAATGCAGTCATTAATATCCATCAAGATAAGAAAGAAAATATTACTTCATTTCAAAGAATACAGTACATCTCTGTATACCAAACAATAAATCTCTATATATACCCTACAGATGCCTCTAGGATATGGGTTCTGCACAGATGCCAAATGTTCAGTTTAGTTTGGTTTTGGATTTTGTTCCAAATTCAAAATTGGGAACACACAATTAGAAAAAGCCTCCTGGGCCATGAAACCTGGTCCCTTACATTTGCAGGAAAACAGTTATCCAGAAGATGCCTGACAGCATCCGCTCTGGTGTCTTAGGCTAGGGACAAACATTCAAAAACCCTGAGCCTGAATTGATTTAGTCTGTGCAGGTTAGTCCAATCTGGCTAGGCTAAATCAGTTTTGTAACCAGATAGACATCCCAGAAATGCAGGCACATGCCTGCAGTGGCTCAGGCTATAAGCCAGGGGGCTCTAGAGTAGCCCTCCCTTCTTTTGTACAGAGATAAGGTATAGGGGGCATGCCTAGGCCCTGGCAAGGCACTGTGATTAGGGAGGTTTCCCACTCTCCTGAACAGCCCACCGGGGAATGTTTATCGCCATTAACTCAGTGTTTATCACCCCATTAAGAAAACAGAGGGACATTACCAGCTACCTGCTAATTCTGCCTTTGCTCCATGTGCTACATCTCAGAGCTAGCCAGCATATGTAGATCAAGGCCCCAGTGGTGGGAGAAGGAGTGAGGCTGGGGCAGGGGCAGAGACTTCCCAGCTAGATGGGGTACCGGACTGAGCTGCATGAGAATAGGGTGCACCTCCCCGAAATTCCCAGGCTCCTCACAGGGGTTTCGTTCCCCCTCAGCAGCTGCAGCCCAGGTTTGCACCCTAGCTGGGGCAGCTTCTTCCCCTAGGCAGTCCCAGCACTGAGTTTCCCCTGTCCCTGGTGCAAAGCAGCTCTTGGGCTGCCTCTTACAGCCCTGCAGGGACCCTGCTCCTGGGCCCCCCAGGAGGGAGGCAGGGGAGGCAGCAATACCAAGCTGCTTTCCACAGCCCCAGCTCTCCCGCCCTGTGCAGATCCAGGGGCACATGCCCCCCATGCCCTCCCAGGGTGAGCATAGCTGCAGGAGCTGCCCGCCCAGATGAGTTGCAGCTCCAACCTGTCTGCCCTAGCACCCCACTCCCTCACTTACCATGGGGGTCTATAGGAGTAGGGCTAGTGCCACAGTCCAGCAGCCAACTCTTTGTGGCCTGGTAGTATGGTCATGATCATGGACATCACCATCTCCTTCGGGAACTGGTGCCAAGCCTTCACTGATGCCTGGGCTTGCAAGTGGGAGAAGTACGCCCCGCTGGCTGACACCCTGGGGGGCTGCAGTTACGACGTGATGGTCGATGCACTCATCATGGAAACGCTCATAGCCTGGGACCCCAGCAATGAGAGCGCCCTGTGTGCCTGCCGCATCTCCTGCTGCTACACCAAACTGATGCGCTGCCTCATGGTGTCCAACACCATCCATTGGTGCCGCGACATCTAAGTAGAACACATCACGAGCCACCGCCAGTACTCCGATCCCACCAGCTGCCGCTGGACCGGACCCAGAGGGGATTGCCTGAACACCCTCCCCCCGCCCCCGCACCAGATGGACCTTCACTTTTGAGAGAATTCTTCAACAATGGAACCTGTCTTCAATGATTGGACCCTGCTCCACCGGAAGAGGACCCCTGCGATGAGACTCTATATGGACTGAGACACTTCCTTTGAACCACCTCCTCCACCATTGCAGACCATTGTAACAGGTTTGTGTATGTATCTCCTTTCTCTCCCAGCATCGCGAACCCACTCCCTCCTCTTCCCCCTTCCCCTCATCCCCCACTCCTGGGCTTAGTTGGCTAACATTGTATCTCCTGTAACCTAGTTGCAGTCCCCTCCTCACCCCCATCCCTCTATTGTTAGTCCCTCTCTCGGGTGATCTGTATTTCCCTACTGGCTTTGTCATCTTTTTTTTGGATTCCCAATCCTAAACATTTACTAATACAAGTCAATCTGTCCCTAGCCTCAAACCACAGTCACAAAGCACCCTATCAAAAAACCCTTACAATATGTCAGAAGTGAAGAGCAGAGACGACAAGGCTATTGTTAGGTCAGATTTCTAGGAAGAAGACCACACCTCACACAATCTTGTCCTCTTCAGTGTCAGTTGGATATAGGTAAAAAAAATCCTTTCTGACCCCAAATCCATGCTTTTGGAACCTCTTGATTAGTGGTATCTTTTCAAATACTGAGTAAACTTATGCATGCTTAGTATTAATATTCATTATTTAAAATAGGTATTTAATATAATCAGAGTTTCAAAAGTATTACTTAGATTGATGTTCTCTCTCCTAGGTAATAATAAGGCCCATCTAAGGGGCAATTAGAATGAGTCAAAAAGGCTAGTGGGCTGGTGATCCATCAACTGAAAGAGCCATGAAATGTAATCTCATGGCTTCAGGTACATCTCTCTCACTTTCTTTTCTAGCATAGTCTTTTTCATTTGTGACTGAAAAGTGACTGGAGGAGAAATTAAAAACATCATTGAAATATGGTTGCTGATTTATGGCAGGGTTAGTCAACTCAATTCCATGGATATTCCACGGACTGGAAGGCAGTACATACTTGGGGTTCTCTGTGGGTCAGGTTATTCTTAGAGAACCTTTTTGGGTGTTAATTTCTGTGGTTTCCAAACTCTGGCAATTGGAAAAGTTTAACTACTGACTAATGTCCTCTTAAGTTATTTTACTTAGTTCTGCATCCTTTATATTTATGACAGTTCTGAGCTTGCCCATCATTGAAAAGTATCTTTTACAGTAGTAATTTATAAAGATTAAATATTTATTATTTCTAAGCGCAACATATATAAAGCAAAATGGCAGTTTCTTCAGGTTTCACACACACTGCTTCTCAAGGATATGGATTATCAAAAGAGCTCTACAAAAAGAGATCTCTTTTTATAAACACTTGGAGTAAAAAATGGGATATATATTTTTAGAACTTCTGCATTTGCAGCTGACTGTACTGTTTCTTACATTCACCTCTATGCTAGAGATCTGGTGTCTACCTACAGGAAGAAATTTCCTGTGTTGGGGCAAACAGATAAATCTTGTCTTCATGCTGTCCCTGAGCCTATAGGAAGTGTATTTTAAAGAATTTATCTGAAAAGAGTCGGCTTCTACATTGAAGTTCTCCATCATCATCAAAGAAAAGGAAGAGGGGAAAAGAAGTGAGATGGCTGGGCCTTCCTTCCATAGAAAAAGTTATTATGAAATCAATGCATATTTCTTCAGCTGCTAAATTTGAAAAACCTGATGATTTTGTATTTTCTGTTGAAGCAGATCTAAGTATGGGATTTAGCATAGGCAACTGGTAGGGGATGCATGGGGGTGCACGTGCACCCCTGACAGGGCCGGTGTCCCCCCTGACGGCCAACACTGATACTGGTGGTAGGGCTGGTGCTCCCCTGACAGGGTTGCCTCTGTCGGTGGCTTCTGTGGGTGCCCCCCCAGATTCAGGAGGCACCAGTCTCTCATGGGATTTAGGTGAAACCATCCATCTTAATGATCAGTGAATGAGAGACCAGGCAAAACTATTTAGGCTGAAGAGAAACTGAAAATTGATTTAAACCACCTGATTCATTTAATTTACAATTTCAATTTGCTTTGAAATGTATTGGGTGAAAGTTAATTCTCCAAGTCGATGTCATTTTTTATTTAAAGGGAAAAACATTGATAGTGCATTACAAATTGTTTTACTTAGCTGTTACAATGCAATAGGAATCATTTATTCTTAAGAATATGCTTATAGAAGAGATTGGAAAAATTAGAAGAATCAGAGAGAGAAATCTTCAGGGAGAAGAGTTATTAGTAGTCTGTATGTATGAAATCTATGCCTAAGCAAAAAACTGAAAATAAATTTTTCTGCTTTAGACTTCATTATTTTTACAGGGCTACCCTAAGAACATGGGTCCTTACAGCAACTATTTAAGATATTCACGCTGCAAAATACAAATTTAAGGCATTTTTCTACAGTGAAACTATTCTATACATCATCATTTGATCCATTAAAATACTCTTCACTGCTTTAGAATTTTAGCTAGGTGGCAAAAGCCTTTATGTCTAAATGTATTGAATAAAATATAAATGAGCACCTGTGTTACCAAACTCCCACTAGATGTCAGCACAGGACATATAATCGATTTAGTAGCACGCCAGGCTTCTGGAATTTTGACAGCTAAAAATGGTACCTGTGGTTTTGTGTATAAAACTAATATAACTGTTTGTACATTTAAAAATGTAACAATAAATTAAACACAAGGGAAAAGGTTGTTAATAAGTACAGTGTCAGTCTCCTTATTAATAGTACATGATAAGGATGGGCATTCAGACCTGGTTTATATTTTGAGATATTTGCAAATTTGAAAAGTAATTATATGTTTTTTGTGTATCAGTGGTTTTGGGGTTTTTTGTTTTGTTTTGTTTTGTTCTGCTTTGCTTTTGTTTTTAAACGTCAGACCAAACTAATATCTTTCTAGGACAGGAAACCTTATTTCTTAAATAGGGGGAATGTGTACTGGACCTTATCGGTCTAGAGTTAAGCACACTTTGCCTCATGAAAAATGATTAGCCAGACAGGAAAAGATGGGGATCAAATGTTATACAGATACAGAAGCAGTTGGATAAAATGGAGATTGCAACAGGTTAAACTGAGATTGGAGATAGGAGTGCTGTTCCTCAGGGATCTTTCTTGGGTCCTATCCTGTTAGCTTCCTTGGTGCAGGAACTAAATGTATGGCTGGCATTAATGTGAGGGTGAGTGTGGGTTAGAACTGGATTATTACATAGGAAGATTTAGATTACTTTATGGGATGGTGTATTAGAAATGATATGAAGTTTAATACTATATTTAGTCAAATATAGGATGATCCCCAATAATTTGATTCTATATATGCAAAATTTACAATTTTTAAAATAACTTTCCCAGTTATTGAATCTAATTATTAGAGGTTTGTCTTGAATTTGTCCACCTTCCACTGCAACCGCAGGAAAATAAATCTGGGGAGGTCAGGTAGCCCCCTTGCCCTCTGCCCCCTCCAACTTCTTCCTGAAGCCCTTTCTCCCCATCCTTACTATCAAACCCTGCTCTCCCTGAGTGCATGGAAATGAGGAGCTAATTTGACAACAACCTTGAAATAAACATACCTGTAGTAATTTGCATGTAGTACCATACATTTAGTTAGTCCAGAATGTATGTATTTTCCCTTTTTTGAAAGTGCTACACGTTTTAGCATGGGTGCTTAATAAGACACTTTAGCAGTACTTCTGTATGTATTTATATGCAATACAAACTATACATCATATTAGTCTAAAACCAAAAGACTCATGATTTACCATATAGCTCATTGGGCTGGGACCTAGCAAAGTCAGCACTGTTTTAAGGCATGGTGACCCCACAGCTCAGCACTGCTCACTCTGTATGTTCCATGTACTAATTAGCTCCCATGCTCATGGGCTAATTAGCCTCCACTCAAGACTGGGTGTTCTTGTCATGAGTCCTGGGATCCTCCAAAAATGTGGTGCAGAGCAATCCGGTCTGGCTTCACCTCATGGAGGGCAGAGCCACAGTAATCATATGTGACAAGTTGAGAAAGGGGGTGACAGGGGGATTCTGGGTGAACTGTTTGGGCCCTGTTTGGTGATGTTTGCCAGATGTTTAAGGCTGGTGAAAAAATAAGAATAATTGGAAATGGGGAAAGCAAGGTGCAGCTCAGCTGTGGGAATGAAGAGGAAGTTGAAATGTATGCAATGGTGGACCACATTAGCAACTCATAGTCTCTATGGACTATTACGCACACATCCCACCCTTTCTCTACTGCTTCCAATCTGTGTGTCTCCATTTTATTGCAAAAGCCCCATATCTTACATTTGCCAACAAAAAAACCTCATTAAAGTCTCATCAGGTAGTGGCTCACCATAACCTGGAAAATAGTCGGTGCTGAGAAGGACTGCATACAATGAGCACTACAGTATATCATATTTAGACGGGCTGCACAAGCCTATCCTTGTGGTAGGTTTCCATCAGCATGTTTACTCAGTATGGGACATGTGTTTTATAGTCATGCTCAGTGTTGACTGTATTTAATCAGCTTCATAGGTGGTTTATATTACTGAGCGCATTCAGCTTTTGGCAGCAGTCTGATGATAGACAATCCATCTAACAAGGTTTCCTTATATGCAAATATAGACAAGGAGCTTTTTTCCCTCGTGCTGTTTGGAGGGAAAACCCTTGTGCTGTGTTCAAGTAAATACAGTAATATAAAGTACCATTTTATACAGTTAGGGAAAAATAACAAGAGTTGCCATTAAATGGGGGTACATAGATTGTAAGCAACTGCAAGAGGGTGGGTTGTGTGTGTAATGGTCAATAATAAGTAAGACCATGAGCTGCCAATGCGGTCCATCTACGATGAAGGTTAATATAATCCTCCTGGCAGTTTATATTCAGAAGGAACAGAGGAATACTAGTACCATTCTGCAAGACATTTGTAAGACCCTTTAGAATACATTGTGGAATTCTGATCAACAATGTTAAAAAAAAATTATTTTAAACTGGAGCAGGTATAAAGAAGGCTTATTGGGTTGACTGAGGGATGAAAAACCTGCTTTATAATAGGAAATTCAAAAAACTTATCTAGTTAGTTTTGCAAAACTAAGATTGAAAAGGAATATGATTGTTTTTAAACTATGTGTACAGGCAGGGCCACGCATGGGCAAACTGCGTGGCCGCCCAGGGCCTGGACAGAAAGGGGGGCCAAAAATGGTATTTTAAAAATTATTATTATCTCTGGTGAAGCAGGGCCCAATAATAAAAGTTAATTCAGGGCCGCTGGAAGCCTAGGTACAGTGCTGTATACAAAGTGAATACCAGGGAGTGAGAAGAGCTAGTTAAATAAAAAAATAATAGCAGCACACAATCAAATGGTTACTGAAAATTTATGAGCAAATTGAGACTGGAAATAAGATGTTTACCTATTAGAGGAATGATGTAATTGTGTTCTGAGTCAACTGGTTGTGGCAAAGAATCTGAATTTCTCCAACATAGAACTTGACAATTTTATGGAAGGGATTATATGTGATACATGATAAACGATTCTTGGGTCAATAATCCATTCTTGTTATATGTGGATTAAAGTATTTGCCCTCCTAATGTTAAGGTTTAAAGATAATTTTCTTTGTGCAGGAAATGTCTGGAAACCTCATGTTTTAGGGCTACTGCTGATCATCTGTAGGGACAAGGAAGACATTTTTTTCCCCTTCATGAATGCTTCATTAGTTTCTGGTGGGTGTTTTTGGCTTTCATTGGATACTGGCTACAGCTAAGAACAGGTAGTTTGACTGGAACATACTGGTGCTCCTGATGGCACTTTGGATGTAAAGAGCCATTGCCTTTGCCCTGCCATAACAATTTTATGGTAGTACACAGGAAAAGGAATAAGATGTCTATACTATTTGTCATGCCACTAATGCCAAAATGTGTGACCTGACAAAAGGTGGTAATAATTGATTCTGTAGACATCCCTTTATTTTTATTAAGTGAGAGTGAGGGCAGCTCTGAGCTGCCCACACTCTCCAGCTACTCTAAAGGTGCTTGCAGGGCTTGAGGAGCCCAGTCTTGGGCACCCCAGGAATTCCCATGCAGGACCAGGTGCTTCAAGTCCTGGAATTGTATCTCCAGCTTTCCCCTTTTACAGAGGTATGCCTTGAGGAATCTCTGGGGCATGTCTCTGTAAGCAGGAACTGTGGCTTTTCCCTGTTTCAGAGTCACTCTATGGAGATTTCCCAGGGCACATCTTTGGAAGGAGGGAACACATTGCTCATTGTCCTGCAGGATCAATGGTGGAATGGTGGGACAATAGTCGGTATGTTTCACCTAATTAAGTAGATGGACACATTCTGGCACAGCTGATGTGCTTTGTTTAGCAATGTCTATTTATACCCTTAGAAACCTTTCAGGTACCTGGCTAGATGTCTTCTACTTTTATTTAGGGTTAAATCAATCATCAAATTTGATGTAAGGAAGGATTTCTCCCCACCACCATCAAATTGGCATGGACTCTGGGGGATTTCCAGAGCCTTTGTCTGTAGCCCCATAGTGTCTGCATCCCCTTTTAGCATCCTCTGGGCATACAGGGTGCTTATATACATATTAGGTTTTCTTAAAATAAGGCAACTTAACTAGGGGACTTAACTAAGTTGACTTAAATTAAGCCCTGTTGGAGTATACACATGTACAGTTCCTTGACATGGTGGCAGCCATCTTGTAAGCTAAGTCTACTTAACTAATGTGACTCAAGATAATACACCTTAGAGGTATATTATCTTACACCACATTTAAGTAGACTCTGCTCCACATACATGTATAGGCTCAGACAGTTTAGGCGGTAAAAAAGTTAAACTAGCTTAACTGTCAGAAAGTTAGTACATGTGTATGCACCTATGGGCATGTCTACACATGTCCCTATGGCACCTTTGTTACTGTGCCATCATTTAGTACTTTTCCAAAGTAATAGCCTATACTGTGCCATGCATGCCATGCATTGTTATTTTTAGTTGCTATGTCACCATAGCAACACACTGTAATGAGGCAGTATGTTACTACGGTGATGTAGCTGTGGCTTCACGGCTTATGACTGCTGATGCTACATTGCTGTAGTGCATTGCTACAGTGACGTAGTGTCACATGTACGCATACCCCATGTTAACTAAGTTACTTCTTTGACATTTGTTTTATTTGTGCCAGATTATAGGGTATTTTTGGTTCTGATTATTTAATGCACTTTGTGGTTGGATTTAGATGTCAGAGTAAATAATTTTAAAGACTTTGTTGGCTGCAAATGTAGGGGACTGGACTCAGTGGCCTGAGGTACCCCTTCCAGTACTATGTTGATTTTCTTTCAGGCAATTTGGGGAAACACAACAGTGTTTACTGATATCTCCTAACAGAGTGTTTGTTTATTCCTTTGAAGTCAGTTGATCCAATATTTTGCAAGTAATAAATGTAGTGAGCCTGACATGAGAGATTTTAGTCAGACTGCTTAAAACACAGACACCACAATGTTAGATGCAATTTGACTGCCTAAATAACGGGGGGGGGGGGGGGTCGTTTTTTTTTCCCTCTACAAAAGCATTCATGAGCCAGTGCCTCTTTTGGGAGATAAATTCATTAGAAATCCATAGTTGGCACTCTATGAAGCATTCACAAACTATGTGATTTGCCATTTGGTATTCAAGATTCCAAACTGGTCATTCAAGTGACATGGTTTATTTCAATGGTTTGCAAATATGATCAAAACAGTTTTGTATTCACACGTTGTTCATGAATATGTACGTTCATTATTCAACCAGCTGTAATGTTCATTCAGAAGTTATTTAACTCATTATTTTTGTAGCTCTCTGCACTTTCATTGTTCTAAATGCAACACTTCTTGACTAATGTTTGAATGAAAACAGATAAATGACAGAAGTTTTGGTGTTCACACAATTATTATTAATCAGATTTTTCTCCCATGGAGCTATGGTACTTTTGTGTGTTAATGGAGGGGTTGGAAACCTAACGTCCATCTATGTGCACAGTGGCTGTATGCACACATTCAAATGATCTGGGTTTGTTTTCATGGTACAAAACTTACCTGGAGACCCTTGAACAGACATTGAAGTGTTGAGCCCCTGAACAGCAGACAGCAGCAGTGCTAATGCTTTGCAATCAGGGAGACCTGGGCACACAACACAACTTGCTCTGCAGCCTCCCTACATCTTCCTGGAGACAGATGACAGCAGTGCACAGGGCAGCCATGACCGGCTGACCCAGACTGCTCAGGGTCAGCCTATGTCTCCCTTTAGTGCAATGTGGGGATTATAAATGGGGTGTATTATGTTCCCCGCTTGGGTGAAACAGTAGAGTCCAGCTTGAGTGACACGCTTTCTCTAAAGGGCCCAGAAGCATAGCACCCCAAGATGCTGGAGGACTGTGCTGCAGTTTCTCTCAGAAGAGAAAGTGTACAGATATTGGCTGTCCCAGAAGAAACTGTCCGGGCCGTGATTTTTCTCAGGGTATTTTTCTCTCATTTTTGCTCTGGGAGAAAAAAATACTGAGCATCTGCACACACATAGTTTCTACTAGGTGAGTAGTAACTCTCCCAGTAGAAATGGAAAGTCTGGATATGGCCAGAGAGGGCCATATATAAGACAGGAAATCAATAAAGATGTGGTATGTTCGTGAATATGGGGAGAGCTAAACCTAACCAGTATGCCTGTGCATATATAGACCACATCCAGACATGCAGGTAATGCATTTCCCTGGGGACAAACAGGAGTGGCACAATATGGTGCAGCAGGTTGCCCTGGATGGGATAGGGAAGGCTGGGACCAGCACTTGGGCGAGCCCCAACAGTTTTACCTGGCATTCTGGGGGCCTTCTGGGGCTCTAGCAGTGGCAATTTGGCAGCAGAGAGCCTGGCCAGCAGACGGAGTGTGACTTCAGCTGGCCAGGCTCTAGTTTTGGGTGGTGCATGCTGCTACCATGTGTGCTGCCCTGCTTTTTTCTGGCTTGTGTTTTTTTTGCCACCAGAATCTTCCAATGTCAAAAAACCCTCTTGCACAGCAAATAAGCAGTGTGGGGAACACCTGCATGTGTGGCATGTGGCCCTGCAGATGGATCTCTGGCACCACATACCACACATGCACCATTTGTCTGGACATGCCCTTAGAGGGCTGGATTAAATATAAATCAGTGACACTGCAGTGTACAAGTACTTATATGTGTGTATGTGATATTAATAAATATATACAATATATATTTACATATAAGACTATATTCTATCATTGGCAACTAGGAATATACCACCACCAATGGTCTCGAACCCAGTACATGTGATCTAAAACAGGTAAGCACAGGTAAGTCCAAATAACCAACAAGTAAATATAGGTGAACAGCAAATAAATACTGGCAAACCACAGGGGGGTATCAACAAGGGATTCAATAAACCAGGTATATATATACACAATATACAACAGTTAAACAATAACTCACATTAGAAATAACAAAATATAAGGTGCTACCTACAAAATATAAGGTGCCTACACACCCTTTAGGGTATTAACGTTACTGTGAGTACTGAAGACTCCCCTTTGATGCTAGGAGCCTTGGCACATCTCCAAAAGGGGAGAAGGAAGGGGGCCCAGAACCTCTCAGCCCCTCGTGGGCCCCTTTCTCCTCAGTCCCTTTCTCCACAGGGCTGTCTGCTAGACCCAGCTCCAAGGGATTCCTCCCTTGTGGAAACCCTTTCCATGATAACCCACAGCTCCAATGGGTGATGTGAGTCCTTGTTACCCCAGCTGGGATTTCTTTCAGCTGATGCAGATGCAGGCCTCTGGCTCCTGTGGGGTCTCCGACTCCCCCACCCCCCCTGGAGCCCTGTGCTCCACTTTGCACTTTGGGCACTGAGGTCTCTGCTTGCTGCTCATGATTGGGGGTCCCGGCTAGGACTAGCTGTGCACCAAGTGTGCACTTGAGTCCTGGCTGCATGCCAGGAAATGGTGGACTCAAGCCACCTTGAGTGGCTCCCAGGCCCGGGGTCCCGCCAAACCACGCTATGCCATGCCATGCCATGCCATGCTGCTGGCTCTGAGGTCCTGGCCACATGCCAAGGTTTGCAGACTTGAGCTGCCTCGTGCAGCTCCCAGGGCCTGAGCGTCCATGCACCACTATGTGCACTGAGTAGCTGAAGACCTGAGCTGCCTCATATAGCTCCTAGGGTCTCGCCCTGTGTGCTGCACTATGCACCAACTGGGGCTGAAGCCATCTGCTGCTCCTGTCAGAGGCTCTTCAGGGCAACAGCTTCCGCTTACTGGGCTGCTCTTCCCCACCTCTTCTTAGCCCCACTCTCTTCTCTGTCCCTCAATGCATCTCTTGTGTGCTGGGCACACTGCTGCTTCTGTTTTCTCCATAGGCTCTGCCCCTGGAGTGCTGTTGGACCTGCAAGGTGCAGGCTTCAATCAGGTCCGGGGCTCTTCACCTCCCCTGCCCCCAGGAAGGGATGGGGCCAGCCCTTCCCAGAAATTACCTGATTGGTGGACGGGCTTCACCAATCACAACAAAGCTTCTCCGAGCCCAGGCATGTCGGGCTGTATTGGTAAATCTGCCACAGGTATCTGCACATTTGCTTAATAAGATTTCTCTTCCATCATGGAAATCATTAATAAACATGCCCAGTGGTGGATTAAGACTTACTGGGGCCCTGGCAAACAGAAAATTGAAGAACCCCCACAGCCCATTATAAACATTGCACATTCATGAACATATAATGCCACACATCCCCTGAAGCTAGACCCCCAAGTCCTGGGAGCTGGACTCCAGCGGTGTGAGGGGCTCCTTCCTCTCCTGGTGCTGCTGCTGCCAAGGGCAGGGTGGGCCTCTATGTCCTGTGGGGGAGGCTGTGGCTGGGACTGACTGGCCCCAGGGTGGAATAGGACCACTACTGAATGGGCAAAAGCAATTGGTGACAGACAGGGGGGACAAGGCTGAACTCATTGAGGAGTTCTTCGCCTCAGTGTTCCTAAACAAGAGGCAAGACAAGTCTCACAATGGGGTTGTAGAGAGGCAATGGCTGGGTGCCAGACTACCAAGCATTAACCCTGAGATGTTGAAAAGTCACTTGGAATGACTGGATATGTTTAAATCGGCAGGGCCGGGTGAGCACCATCCGAAGGTAGTGAAGGCACTGGCTGATGTCATTGCACAGCCACTGGCAAGAATATTTGAGCACTCATGGTGCACAGGCCAGGTCCTGGAGGACTGGAAAAGGGCCAGTGTGGTCCCTATTTTCAAGAAGGGGAGGAAGGAGGATCCAGGCAACTATAGGCCAGTCAGTCTCACCTCCATCCTTGGCAAAGTCTTTGAAAAGTTTATTAAGGCTCATATATGTGAGAGCCCAGCAGGAAAAATTATGCTGAGGGGAAACCAGCATGGGTTCATAGCAAGTAGATCATGCCTGACTAATCTAGTCTCTTTTTATGACCAGGTTACAAAACACCTGGACACAGGAGTAGGGGTTGACATTGTTTACTTAGACTTCAGGAAGGCCTTTGATACGGTATCCCACCCCATACTGGTGAACAAGTTAAGGGCTGTGACTTGGATGATTACACAGTCTGGTGGGTGGGAAATTGGCTAGAGGGTCATACCCAGAGAGTGGTAGTGGATGGGTTGGTATCGACCTGGAAGGGCATGGGCAGTGGGGTCCCACAGAGCTCAGTCCTTGGGCTGATATTCTTCAGTGTCTTCATCAGTGATTTGGACGAGGGAGTGAAGTGTACTCTGTCCAAGTTTGAGGATGATACAAAACTGTGGGGAGACGTGGACACACTTGAGGGCAGGGAACAACTACAGGGAGACCTGGACAGGTTGGACAAATGGGCAGAAAACAATAGAATGCAATTTAACAAGGAGAAATGCAAAGTGCTGCACCTAGGGAGGAAAAATGTCCAGCATGCCTATTGCCTAGGAAATGACCTGCTCAGTAGCATGGAAGCATAAAGGGATCTTGGAGACCTAGTGGACTCCAAGATGAACATGAGTCATCAGTGTGACAAAAGTCATCTGAAAAGCTAACTGCACTTTATCATGCATCAGTAGAGGCATGACAAACAGAACCAAGGAGGTGATACTTCCCTTCTATCGGGCACTGGTCAGACTGCAGTTGGAATACTGCATGCAGTTTTGGATGCCACACTTCAAGAAGGATGTGGATAACTTGGAGAGGGTCCAGAGAAGGGCCACGTGTATGGTTAAGGGCTTGCAGGCCAAGCCCTATGAGGAGAGACTAGGTCACCTGGACCTCTTCAGCATCCGCAGGAGAAGGTTGAGAGGCAACCTTGTGACTGCCTATAAATTCATCATGGGGGTGCAGAAGGGAATTGGTGAGGCTCTACTCACCAAGGCACCCCTGGGGGTCACAGGAAATAATGGCCATAAGCTAGCAGAGAGCAGATTTAGACTGGACATTAGGAGGAACTTCTTCACAGGGTGGCCAAAATCTGGAATGGGCTCCCAAGGGAGGTGGTGCTCTCCCCTACCCTGGGAGTCTTCAAGAAGAGGTTAGATAGGCATCTGGCTGGGGTCATCTGAACCCAGCGCTCTTTCCTGCCTATGCAGGGGATTGGACTCGATGACCTATTGACGTCTCTTCCAACCCTAACATCTATGAATCTATGCTGGGGGTGAGGTGGCACATGCCCTCCTCTCTTCCCTGCTCCAACCCACTGTCCTCCCCACCATGGTCAGAACAGAGCTGAGCATGGCAAGGTTGGATACAGGCTGCCTGCTGTGGGATTGGGGCTTTCTGCTCTCCTACCTTTGCTCTGGGGGCTCTGCACCATCAGTACACCCCCTGCCCTGTCACAACAGTGTGGGGTGGTGAGTTGTGCCCCCCCCCCCACTTCTGGGCAGGCTGTGGGCACACAGCTGGCATGGAGTCCCTGGGACAAAGGCATCAGAGCAGAGAGCCCAAAGCACAGAGTGAGCAGCCCTCATGTGTCCTGCACACAAATATTGGAGGGAGGCACATGTCCCCCCCATTCCTCCCCTGGGTATGTGAGTGTAGTGGTGTGTAGCCACCCTTTCCAACCCCTCACACCTCTTGGACAAGCTTCCCATAGCTCCATTCAGCTCTCCACCTTAGCCCCAGATCCCTTGTACTGCCCTGGCTGGGCAATACCTCCAGCCCCAGCTCCAGCCCCTGCCCCTGCCCCTGCCACACTCCCTCCCTCACCATGAGGGCCTCAGTCTGCCCCTCCATGCACCTTCTCTAACACAGACTTACCTGCAGTGAGCTGGTCTCCATGCTGCGTGGCTGTTTTCCTTGCCATATGCATGCATGCAGCTGTGCACATTCACCTGGGACCCCTGCATCTTGCTCCTGGCAGCTGCAAGCAGGACCTCTTGCAGGCTAGAATGCTGCCTGCCTTCAAAGGGAAATCCACCATCTCCTGAGGGAACTGATCCATCCAGGGGGGCCATGATTGGCAAGGGCCCCTGGGCCAGGGCCTCATGGGCCTGTGTTTTAATCCACCTCTGACAGACCATTAGAAACCTTCTGCCATTCTATCATGAATCCATGTGTCCACCCTTTGCTTTTAGCTATTGAGCTAGTTGTCTGTACACCTGGTACTAATTTTTTCTAGCTCACTTGTCTTTAATTTGTCTATAAGAAGGTCATGTAGGACTTAGTAAAAAGCCTCGCTAGATACACAATATCAGCTGCGTACCCTTTCTCTACCAAACTTGATACCTTGTCAATGAAGGAGATCAAGTTTGCTTGGAATGATTTGTTCACAGTAAATCCTTGGCAGCTGCCTGTGATCAGCCTGTCCTTTTTCAGATGCTTATAAATGAACTTCCCTATGGTATACTCCAGTAACTCCCCAGGTATCAAGGTGAGGTGAACCAGTCTAGAGTTCCCCGGGTCCTCCTTTTTGCCTTGTTAAGGGGAAAGATGAGCACTATGTTGGTTGTTTTCCGGTTGTCTAGCACTTCACCTGTCCCCTACAACATTGTAAACATTATTGCCTTAGGCTCCAAGATCTCCTTTGCAATCCTTTGCCAGTTCTTTTAGTACCATGGGATGAAGTTCATCAGGCCTTGCTGGCTTGAATTCATTCAGACCCATCAAAAGTTCTCTATCTCTTTTATTATTTCATTCCCCAGTTTGTCCCCTTCCATTATAATCCACATAATCTTTATAAGGCATCTGGTTTCAGCTTAATTTTTTTGTGAAGGCTGAGGCAAAGTAGCTGTTGAGCAGCTCCATTTTCTTTGCATCTTCTGGTAAGAGTTTGCCCTTGCTATTCCCTGGGCTATTTTGATGCTCGGTGGACTCAAAATTCCTTAGTCTTTCTTTTCTGGCCAAAACATTTATAGGACCTCTTGTCTTTAACTTCTCTTGCCACTTTTCATCTTTGTCTACCTGATTCTATCCCTTAAAATTCTTGCTATTTCCTGGTATGCTTTCTTGCTGAGCTGTACATCTTTCTATTGCCTGTATGCTCTCCTTTTGCTTTTGTGGCATCCTAGAAGCTCCTTGTGCAGCCACAGTGGTGTCTTGCCATTTCTTTTGTGCTTCCACAATGTTGGAATACTTTCTTGCTTGGCTTGGCTTACACCCTTTAGAAGCTTCCAACCCTTCTAGGCACCTTTATCCTTTAGTCTGCCCTCCCATAGTACCATGCCTACTATCTTCCTGAGTCAATTTAAATCAGCCTTTTTGAAAGCCAGTGTCTTAGTTCTGCTTACATTGTGTTTCCCTGGTCTCATACTTATGCATTCTATCATACCATGATTGTTTCTTTATGAGTTTCCCACCCCTCACATCCTTCACCAGTTCTTCCCTACTGCTCAGGGCAAGATCCAAGATAGATGTTTCCCTAGATATATCCTTAACCTTCTGGAACAGAAAGTTGTCCTCCCATTAGTACCATCTCATAACTTTTGGAAAATTTGGATAATCCTTGAAGAGTGCTTTGTCTACCTCCTTTTCTGGACTCAAGGGCCTATAACAAATCCCCACCATTGTATGGGTGCTGTATCTTTCACCTTTTATCTTCATCCAGATATGTTCTAATCTCTACCTTCCTGCTCTTGACACCGTCACCTTTTCTTCCAACTGTCTCTCCAAAACAAATTGTACCCTACAATTTCCTTTTTTCAAATAAAATAATTATAAGTGGACACAATTCTGACTTCAACTCAGTTATTCTTCCACTTTGTGGGCACCATGAGAACGTACAATGAGACAGAAATGTTGTCTCCATGGAGATGAAAGGTGAGAAGAAGTTGGTGAAGATGCAATTCACATAGTTAAAAAACATTGGTCAAAATGGAACAATGAACAAAAGCTCACAATCTATTTTTATCATTATATTGCGGAACTGTGCATGACAGACACAATCATTTTCATTCCTTTCAAGATGAGCAGGTGTCAAGGACATCAAGCTTCCTTACTCCACATCTCTGGGCAAGAGGCACAATAAGTGAAAGGTTTTTATGGCTAGGAACTCATATGAAAGTAGTTTTAAAAGGTAAGTGCAGTTTCTTTGAACAAAAAAAGCTCATAATTATCAGGATGAACATTTCCTCCCCAGTATATTTCTTACTGCTAGAAATAGCCATAGTTTTAGTAGAAAAATGTCTGCTTAATTAACATTTTCTTGATTGCATCTAGGAATTCCATAGATATGCATGCGTGTCTATGAGGGGTGGGTTGCTAACAGTTTCAAAACATAAAAATAAATGTATATATTCTCCCCTTGATGAGTGTGCATAACACTGATTAAAGTTAATAGGAGCTATATATACACACTGAAGAAAAGATAAACATTTGTTTATTTTTAAACCTTTATCATCATTTCCTATAGGAATTTTCAAACTGAAACAGCAGAACAGAACACATGTAGTTGAAGGATAGGTCTAATAAAAATGTTTACTAATGTTTTCAGTGTCAGTGGAAAGTTATCAGACTTTATTTTAGCCTTCACTTTAATTAATTAAACAACTTCAAAGGAAAATGTTTAGTTTTCATATCAGATTTCCGCACCTTGTATGAATCTTGCAAAAAAAACTGTACCAACTACAAATTTGATATGACCAGATCCTGAACATCTGAAGATTTGAACATTTCCCCCCAATTCCTTAAAAGCACTATGTTTGGTACATATTCATGGACAACCCAAGTTTCCTGTTATTTTTACAGTATGATGTAAATTTTCAGTGGAATAACATACAAGTTGGTGAACATTATTAGCCTCACCTCCCAAAGTATAGGAAGGGGAAGGGGGGAGTTTGTGAAGGGTTTTTTTGGATTGGTGGAACAGATTGAGAGTGATATGAACAAGCCTGCCAGTCACTCTTCAAAGTCTCTGGGAATAAAATCTTGAAAACATTACTTGGGTGTAATTAATGGAACAATGACTTTCTAGTTTGTAGAGAGCCTGAAGAACAAGATATGAGAGCCTGAAGCTTCAAGATATGAACTGCCCCATTCATTTCAATGTTGATAGTTTTAATTCATTGGTAATTACAACAGGGGACCCCTGTCCCTGTTACTAGCAAGGCAGTGGAGAGCACAAAGCTGGGGGCTAGGAAGTGCAACAAAGAATAGCTGAGCAGGTGGACTGAACCAAAAACTAAAAAGGCCAGGCAGTTAATGAAGCAATTAACTGCATCTGGCCCCTGGGTGCAGGAGATCCAGTCACATGGCCAGAAGAAAGCTGGGCTTGAGATATAAGCCCAGTCTCCAACCATACAGAGGGAGGAACTCCCAGGAGAAAAGGGCTGCTGGGCAATCATCCAAGTCACCTGGGCTACTTGGAGTGAGATAGATGCAGGGGAGGTATGAGTTGTGTGCAACATTAACCCAAAGTTAAGGGAGACTTTCTGTTTTGAAGCAGCTTGCTTGTGTTTACGATCCATTTTGAACTTGAAGCAGTAGGACTGGGTTGTAGCTACAGGTGTAGAGGAGGCTACGAGTGGGGGTGCCTGGGTGGCACTCCCCACTATATGTGCCAGATGCTAGCCCCATGCCAGAGTGGCTGAGGCTGGCAAGGTGAAACTGGAGTCCCAGGAGGGGCTGTTGCCAAGGTAGGGCCAATGCCTGGGTGCTGAGGTTTTAAACCAGTGGTTCCTAAACTGTGGGTTGCAACCAGTGAGGGGCCTAGTGAGGCTACCCCGAACCTCAGGGACCACCTCCCCAACAAAGCTTGGGGAGGTGAGATCTGAGAAGGAGCCATCAGGTGGGTTGGACCTCAGGGGTACCAGGTGCCAGGGTGTGGACTCCCAAAGGTGCCACAGTAATAGGTCAAATATTGATGATTCTTTAAATGTTAACCTTGTTATTTCACAACTCAGCAAATTGTATAAGAAAAGTGATGAAGCACATTGTGAAAAACTATTTAATGCATTCTGAGAAATTAGTCATTTTGAGTAGGGCTATAAGATGCATGATAAAGTTAAAGGGGAGCACACATTTCATTTTCTAGAATACTGCATTCAGAAGTCTTTACAACATTTGTCTATACAGTAATGGTCTACCTGTATCCCACTCATGCATCAGAGCTTCATGGGATCATGAGGTAGTCAGGCAAGCTCTGCCATTTGTCACAGATGCTTCCTGATTCTTTCTTGTTGCAGCTATCTAAGAAAAGTAAAATTTCTGTAGAAATTAGATCTTCGCTATACTGGTAATATTACTGTAAACATAATTTTAGATTCAGGTGCCATCATTTTAAGATATTGCACAATGGCTCCAAATATTTTATTTAGGAACAAAATACCAAAATTTTGAGAAAATTACATTAACTCTGAGATCTAACGAATATTGTTCAAACCTATGCAATTAGTATCAACTAAATCTGTCTCTACTGATAGTTTTCCAGTTACAAATAATTTCATTCTAATTGAGATGTGGCCAACATATGGTCCAAAGACAAACTGAGGCCTGAAAGTTCAATAATACTGATACACTGTAAAAAAGGGAGAGAGCGCGCACCAAAGGAGATTCTAATCTCATGGTGTAGCTATTCAACACACATTTTTAAAACTGAAAACAGAGAATACCTTTGTATGGGAAGTTCAATGAATCCCCTTTTTCTTTACGAATGCCATTTATAATTGGGATCTTCATGGTGCATTGATATTTCCATTTTTTTGCCTGCAAACAGATTACATGTCTCAGTCTGGTATAGGGCTATCAAAGAGTCATGAGCACTGAACACTGGTAAAACATGGTTAGTAGAAGCAGAACCATTAATTTATCATTTCTCTGCCCCCAGTTGAACATCAAGTTGGAGACTGGAAATCCCAACAGAAAAAGAAAAACAGGCAATGCATGAAAATCAGCTTTTGAAAAAGAATGGATTCTCACAGCATTTCAGCATGAGACAGAAAGAAACAGCTGAAGGGTGTTGTTAGGAAAGTCCAGTAGTGATCTGCTGCAACTCAGGGAAGCACAGAACAGGTACCATGTCTAGAGAGTTTTATGTAGCAAGAAAAGGGCCAGACAAATAGTCTGTACTCCGAGGGCGCATCCAGACAAGCGCATACATGCAGTCTGTGGTACCTCAAAGTTGTTTGAGGCACCACAAACTGCACACAGCACACATACCCATTTGCTGCACTGCTAATTTGCAGCACGGCACCAGAATATGACACCAAGAGCTCCTAGTTTTTAAAAAAATGCTGAAAAAATGTGGTACAGCGCACATGACAGCAGCAAGCACCACCAGAAACAGAGCCTGGCTGTCCAGAGCTGCTGGCCAGGTTCTGTGCTGCCAGACTGGCAGTGCTACTACCCTGACGCCCCCAGGACTGCAGGTAAGGCTGCTGGGGCCAGCACAGGTGCTGGACACAGCCTTCCCTACCCTACCTGGGACAATTTGGTGCAACTGGAGCACCAGTGAAGGTGCATGCCCTGGGGCACAAAGCAGCAGCACAAATATGTGCTGCTGCTATCTGTGCCACAGCAAACATATGCCCATGCACATGTGTGCTTGCTTGGATGCACCCTGAGAGTCTGCTGGAGGCCAGACATGGAGACCAGGTCAGGACTGTGCCAGACCTGACTTGCTTCAAAGGCACATGTGATCCAAAGATTGCTTCCAGTTATAAATGACCAGATGTGGGACTTATCCAGAGATGTAACAACCAAAGATTTGTCTATATAGAGGCAACAGAGGCTCAGGGCAGTGCATAAATAAATAAATGGGGAAATTGACAGTAATAGTATTGTGGAGAAAGCTATTTTGAAACATCTATCCCAGTCAATCTCTTCATGTGCATAAGCCCTAACTATGGAGCTGCAGGTAACCAAAATGATTTTTAATTGACCAAAAATTAGATTAACAACCCAAGGGAGATTTTGAAGAGCAGCTAAGGGAGTTGAGGGCACAAGCTCCATTGACTTTTCGTCTTTGCAAAAGTGGCTGAGGCACTGATTTAGAATTGATTTGGAGAGAAAAGAGCTACCTAATCAATCATTACCATAATTTCCTGTAGTATTAAAAACTCCCTGAGTTTTCCATCCAAGAGTTGCTAGGTGTGATACTGTTTAATAGGGAAGAGCTGATATGATCGCAGCCCATGGTTATATTGTTTCTGTGAAGGAAGGAGGTTGGCCATCTGCTGTTTTCTCCAATATACAGGAAACAACTTAGTTGCTGGCAGCTTTCCACTGTGGCTCAGGAAGGGACAAAACAAGGTCACTTCATGACTAGATTATCTAGACACAAGAAGCAAGTAACAGGACAACTCCAAAAGTAAGGAATATGTACTGGCAAAGAAAGAAGTGGTTTCTTCATTAGTTCTTTGTGTTATTCAATTTTATAATTCATGTATGAACTATACCTTCTTTCTAACTTATAAAGAGAAAATGGGAAAAAATATGTTAAAATATAATAACCCCCCCCCCGGTTGTGTGAAGTAGTTTGCATTGTGAAAGGTAATAACGAAGAATGCTATATTAATTTAAATAACAGTACTTCATCTGATCTGCTGGATATATGAAGGTACACCTGATGCTGCTGGCACTTGAGTATAGCCTTATAACAACCAAAGCAAATCAAAAGCCTCTGGAAAAAGGCCACATCTACACAAGATGCTGACTACGCAGTAGCTCGAGACTGCTGTGCAGTAGCATCATGTGGCAGAAACCATGACATGCTACTACTGCACAGTAGTCTCGAGCTACTGCACAGTTAGCATCACAAAAAAGCCGTTTGCTTGTGCTACTGCACAGTAACACAGGTTACTGCACAGTCATTTAGTGCTTGTTTATACAAGTCCTAAGTGACTGCACAGTAATGACTGCACAGTCAGCGTTTCGTGTAAATGCGGCCAAAGAGTAGGACATTAACCAATACCCACTAGCTCCTTTGATCCTGCCCACCCCTCCCCTTACCAGGAGTTACTTAGATAGGGTTCCTAGCATGGCTCCTGGCACATGTGCACAAGCCACTCCCAATCTAGTGTCACATGGCTTAAAGTAAGTCAAGTGATCAAAGATCAGGTGTGGCAAATTACTGTTTCCAGGGGAACTTTGTCACACAGCTGACCATTGTCTGCCTTCCAAAAACAAGACGAATGTCTTATTTGTGGGATGTTGAAAAACAATGTAGTTGTTAAATTGTATAAAGGCATGACTCATAACAGAAGCAGATGACCAGCTGCTTTTTCATTGGTTTTAAATTACATATAATATTAATACACTACACATGAATTACACATGAATCTTACTTTCAGGAGCTTCCAAATACATACAGGTTATGCTAGATTACCCACACAATGAGCTGTAGTGCATCATTTGTTTGACAATAGCATAAGGCTTGTGCATTGACTGGATACTGTACTACAGTATTACAGAAATTCACTTTCTGTCGGAAGGTTGTTAATATACATAGGGTCACTAGCAAGACCAGATAAGGTAGATTTAGTAGTATACAAGGTTGAAGAATGCTAATGTGAAAGTCTGCTTTAATTTTAATATTCAAATGATGCATTACATGACATTTTGACTATTAGCTAAAATTATGAGAAACCTTCATGAATTTTAAATTTGCTATGCTAATCTCATGCAATTTTTTTCCAGTTATGACATTTTTCACCAGTATTATTTTTAAAGTTAAAAGTTTAAAGATGAAATAGAGATATCACTGGTGTCAAAGTCAAATTTGAACCAATACTTCAAAATATTATGGAGCATTCTTTACAAAATCAGCACATGAGAGAAAGAACAGACAAGGAATTTTTTTTTTTTTTTTTGGAAATAAAAAGGAAAAACAATTTAAAAATTCACTTTCATTTAAATTTCAGTTAGCATAAGAACATTCTAAAAAGTACCAGCAAAATGCCAGAGGGAAAACACTACAACGTGTTGTCACCCACTTGCACACTACTTTTCAGAGTGATTATTTCCAAACCAGAGCCAGCCTTAGGGGTTGTGCTAACTTAAGGAAATTGGCTGGTATCTACCATAGCCATCTGTAGTCAGCACACAGTTAGTGTCTTTCTACCTCTAATAATCTTACTCTTCTAGGCAGCCAACAATTATGCTTGTATGGTGGATCTAGCTCATATTAGTTGTATGCCTGTATAAGTGAAAAGCTTTCGGAAAATTAAGTAAAAGTGGCTCCTGTGTTTGTGAAAAAAAATGAAATATTATGAGGTCAAAATTAGGCCACTTTATTATTTTGAACCTTGCTTTTCCCAGACACAAACTGTTAGGAAATAGCAGACTCAGAACAGTCTTGTTTAGTTATGATGGCCATTTAGATAAGGGATAAACTTCCTTAGTTTCAAGACTTGGACAAGGCTTCACAGTGACTGTTGGTGACACGTAGGTGGTGCATGCAGGTGCACGTGCAACATCTGAGATTGGCCATGCATCCCCTGGAAGTGCCAGCTGCAAAACTAAAAGTGCAGCAGAAGTCCACTTCTGGTTTCACAGCTGGCTTGGCGATCAGCTGTTGGGGGTCTCCCGCGCCTCCTTCCCTTCCTCCTTCCCCCCCCGGTTGGTGATTGGCCACTGGGATACCCACTCTGTTGGTGATCCGGTGGCCCCTTCTCCCCCCAGATTCAGGAGGCACCAGTTTCCCATGTGACATGTAGTCCTGGTATGAAACAGTGACCTAAGTCCAACCCCAAATAAGGCATCCACAAAATCAGACTGGCTTATCACAAGTGATTTTTTTCTGAACCATTCATGTTTCACATGAGGTTACAAGGGCAAGAAAAGTACCTTTTATTTTAAAAAGAAAGCCAAGATTCTTATGCTTCCGGAATTGGAAGCTACATGAAAAGCACAAAATATTGGGAGGCTACTGCTAAGTTATAGTATTTGCTAATGCTACAGTCAGTAACTGTGCTGGTAACAAATCATATGTCATGACAGTGTTGTAAACTTGTATTCATATTCAGTCAGTCCTGGTTTAGTGACAAATTAAAACAAAAAAGCCTTTTGCTTGAGCAACCCACTGGTGAGAGTGTGTGAGAACTCCTTCTCTGTTTCCAAGCCCAAGAGGAAATGAGTTGGTAAAAGCTGCAGCTACAGAGCTTTAGTGACTTGTGCTTAATAATTGGTGGTGGCCACCAGTTCAGTCTCCTGTGTATTGGATGGACAACAGGGTGGGGGTAATGACTCATCTGGAATCAGAAGACTTCGGATGCTTGGAAAACGTCTTCTTGAGAAAAGGAAGTATTGTAACATACTGGATACAAATCCTCTTCTGTGCTTGATTCATGGATGATATTAATTGTTACAGAAGCTTGGCTGTAGTTCAAAGTGTAAAAGCTTTTTAGCTTTAGAAGTACCTGGTTAGAGATGTCAGTTTGGTGACCAAAAGGCTATTGTTTCATACATATCAGGGAAGCAGGGAAAGGAATCCTCTGCTTTGGCAAGGCCTGGGCCTATGTTTACTCCACAATGCACCTGGCTAGACTATTCAAGTTCTTTCCAGTCTCCCATTTCCTGTATACAGAGGAGAAAATGTGAAAAAGAATTACAGGAATTGCTCCACCCGGATCACATCACATCCTTCTTATTCCTGGAAGGATTTTTAGGGGAAGGAGCTTTACAGCTTGGGAGATGCTCTGTGGCAACTGCCTCTGTACATATGCTTACTTGGCTAAGCTAATCTGTGGTAGTTCAGCACTCAGTGAAAAGGGAATATATTTCCTTGAATTAACTTTCATATACTGCAGGGTAAGTGTGCCATGCAGGCAGTTAATATAGATGAGCTGATGGGATATTATGTCACCACCTCAAATTGTGTGCATGTCTATACTCAAAACTGCTAACTGCCTTTTGGCATGCTCAGCTGAGTAAAGCACACTTGAGGTATCTAATGGCGGCCACCACACAGGGGTACAAGAAGTCTATGATTTCTGTTCTTTCTCTTTCATATTTGTGTTGTATTTTGTTTTTCAGAAAGAGCAGCAATTAAAAAAAAACAACAAGCTAGATTTAGTAACTAAGCCTAGGGTAAAAGGGGCACAGGGACCCTGGGTCCAACAAACATTGTCCAAACAATGACATATACTGTACCAGTATATAATAATCAGTCCTAACAAGGTTCCATAGCATTGCTTTATCAAATTAAGTAACTTTGATGGAGTGACGACATATGCAGTGAATCGCATTATCTAAGGATATTGTACTATTAGCATGTGACAAAGAAAATAATGTGGCATTTACCATGATTTGCTACATCAGTGACCTTGATTTCCTGCAGAAATGGCTTGTACTACTCTACCTTGTCATAAAATCCTGCAGAGAATATAAAACTTGATCCCGTCACCCCAGATGCAACTTTGGAGGTAATTTTTCAGCACATTATGCAGGAATTTTAGCTATGCAATTATATTTTTCTTTTCACCACAGCAGTTGAATCCTCTCTCTGTGTCATGACATTTAAGTTGTTTTAGTGGCTTCTAGGATGGGTATGAGAAGAAGGGAAAAACTACGGTGAATTTTAATAAGTTTGCTTACACTACAGACATAACAAAGATGCTTAAACAGCACTGTGTAAAGATGTTAAGAAAATATTTGTAGTTCTTCTCACACACCCATAGACAAAAACAATTCTTGTAGCTGTAGAAGCAACAACACTGTACAGCCTTAATTAAAGCATCATCTGACCTGGTTTTTTATGCTACAGTTGCAGAATCCTGCTGAAAAAAAGATTAATTACAGATGGGGTGTGTGTCATGATAATTAACTATTGCTGCTTCTCCTATTTGTCACATTCTGGTACTTTTTTGCGCTTTAGTAGGTACAGGGAATAAGAATTTTTATCACATTCCATGCCTGCAGTCCCTGATGGAATTGTCACCCATAAATTTGCACAGCGTATACAAAATATTGAGCTATCAGCATTTTTATACTGCATGCATCAGAACATTTTTCATATGCAGAAAGCACTGCATATGGGAGAAAAAAGGTCACAAAAATGATAGTGGGGATACTAAGTATATCAAATCTTACTAAGAAATTAACACAGAGCACTGCTGACATAACTTGCTGAGTTCTTGAACTGTTACATAAATACTATTTCATGGAATTAAATGAATGGGGAGGCACTGTTCAATATCACCCTATTTTCACTGCTGTTAGATTAGGAGTAGTGACTTTGAGTGGGAAGTGGATAAATATGAGGGAGATCTGATCATGTATTACATGTGCTTTATACAAGCAACACAAGAACATCAACGCAAACCACTCTCTGAAAATGAAGAGTGTACTCTTCTACCATGCCTAATTTGTTTCTTGTTCTATTGAATTTATCAGGCATTCCTCCACACAAAAACAGACTAAGGACTACCAATCTTTTTCTCAGGATTTTACTTTCTCTTTCCTTTCTTTTTTTATTACAACCCTCACATTCCAGTCCAGATACCATACTGGAAACAGCACTCAAGCAAAAACTATCCTGAATGCGTCTATAGGGACTATTAAAATAAGCTCTGGAGCTTATTGCTCAGGAGTTTTTTGCTGCTTGCTGGCTAGCCCCATGTCGAAGCACTTTTGTACCTCAGCCAGCCCTGTTACTGTCTACATGTGCACTGCAGGGTAGTCCTTGTGTTTAGCTGGATTACCCTGCAGTGGCATTTATTAGCTTACTGCAACCTATTAGTGTTGCACATGTAGACAGTGACATTTTACTGTGGAGCTAATTATTCAGCTCCACAGTAAACATCTTATGTAGATGTACCCCCTGACAACAGTATAAATAAAGCCAGCTGATTTGCTAGCAGTATTCATTTTTTTTCCCACCACATCATATTAAATGACACATCAGGGAATTCAGTCACCCAGATTGTTGTTGAATCCTTTTCTCATAGAAAGCAAAGAGGATTTGGCCATTGACTTCTATGGAGATAGGGCCAGGACTCTGATCTTTAAGTACAGGGAAAGATTTCTGTTAAATGCACTTTTCAGATTATTACATTAATAGGCCTTTTTCTATTTTTAATATTTTAATTTTTTGTAGTTGTACTTCCCTAGAAAATAATTATGGGTAGACTCCTTGATTTTAGATCAGTCCAATAACTCTTTTAATCAACCATTAGCTGCCAGGAAATGCCCTCTTGACTGGTTATTATTTCTCAGTTAACACATTTCAGTGGTATTCCATATTTGATAGTTAATTATATCATTTGTTATGGTCTCAGTTATTTACATATAACTGCATTGACTTTAAGAGATGTTAATCTAAAAGTACAGTCTAGGCAATGAATAAAATATTTTAAAAATACCTAAGGAATTAATTTAAGACTAATAATAGCATTAAACACCTGGTTTAAAATATCAGATTTCCTAAAACCACACATCCAAGTCAAAAGGATAGAGTTTAAGATCCAAGAGGGGAGGAAGGAAGGAGAGCAGAAGACTAAGGACCCTGGATTTCAGAAAGCAGACTTTAACAAGCTCAGTGAACTGGTGGGCACAATCCCTTGGGAGGCAAGTCAGATGGGGAAAGGAGTCCAGAAAAGCTGGCTGTACTTTAAGGAATCAGTATTAAGGGCACAGAAGCAAGCTATCCTGATGTGATGGAAGACTGCAAAGTGGCTAGACAGCAATATTTTCAATGAGGTGAAACTCAAAATGAAATCCTACAAACACTGAAAGCTTGGTCATGTTACTAGGGAAGAGTATAAAAGTACTGCACAAGGGTGGAGGTAGAAACATCAGGAAAGCCAAGGCACAATCTGAGATGCAACTGGCAAGTGATGTATAAGGCAATAAGGAGGAACTATATACATTTGCCAAAAGTAAGAGGAATACCAAAGAAACCATAAGTCTCTTACAAGATGCAGAAGGCACTCTAGTTCCAAGTAATGTGGAGACAGCTGAAATATTTCATGACTTTTTAGTTCCTTCTATACAAATAGGATCAGCTACCAGAAGACAAGTGCTGTTGGCAGCAAAGATAGGAAAGAAGACAAACAACCTTGAGCAGTGGCAGAACAGGCTATGTATGCCAGTGGCTATCTTTTTGGAAAAATTGTAAAGGTCAGGTAAGCTCCTGGACTATTGGAAAAGGGCAAATATAGTGCCCATCTTTAAGAAAGGAAAAAAGGAGAATCCAATGAATTGTAGACCAGTCTCCCTGACCTCAGTCCCCGGAAAGATCATGGAGCAGGTCATCAAGTAATCTACTGTGAAGCACCTATAGGAGAATAAGGTGATCAAGAACAACCAGCAATGATTCATCAACAGAGTACCTGACCAACCTGATTTTCTTTCATAATAAGGTGACTGGATCTGTGGACAGAGGGAGGGCAGTGGTTAGGATATCCTTTGATTTTACCAAGGCTTTTGACATTCTCCCACAATGTTACCATTAAACAGCTAAGGAAATACAGACTAGATGAAAGTAAAGTACTGGTTGGATCATTGTGCTAAATGAGTAGTCATTAGTGGCTGAATGTGTAGTTGGGAAGGAGGTTTTAAGTAGGGCTCTCCTAGGTCTAGTAATGTTCACACATTGTTCATTAATGATTTGGATGATGGAATTTAGTGCATGCCTAGTAAATATGCAAATGACAGCAGGTTGGGTGAAGTTTCAGACACTCTGGAGGGTAGGGCTAGTATTCAGAATGATCTGGAGACTGCAAAAATGGTCCTATGATCCTAAGTCTTGGCTAAGTTAACTTAGCATTTAATCCTTCTGATACATTGAATTCAATGAAGTTTGTACTTCAGGTGCAAGTTTGTACTCAAGCACAGCCTAGAGTTCTGTATGTTTTGCATGAATATTCAAAATCTCATTTTCTCTTTGTTTGTACTTCAAATCAAAATATCTCATTTCCTATACTATTGCTGCAGGTCCAACTTGGTGGTCTTCTTGCAGCTAGAAGTGGCTGTAATAAAATTCTCTCTCTACATAGCTGGTCAGCATTTGGGGAAGTAGGCATGTTGATGATTGACATTGTATCCTAGTAAATGTAAATAATTAAATGTAATTGCTTGATGAAAAACTGCCTTATGTCTATGTCTGACTGCAACTATGTATCGGGGCCTATCTTTGTGTCTGGTTTGTACCATGCTTTAATTCAAATTTGTGGCATACAGCTCATCCCCATTTAGGAGCCAATGGGCTCCCCCTGCTCAGAAAGATGTAAAGCTATACTGTATAACATGCTTAGGTCCACATCATGAGCAGCTGAGGACCCAGGAGCTCCTTGATACCTAGCAAGTTTGAACCCTTCCATGCCGGGATGTGTGAAGCTGAGCACTGGGGAGCCTCCTAGTCTCCACATGCAATGGAAAGAGGAGCCCCCTAGTCTTGCAATGACAGGTCCCCTGGTGTGTCCCCTATTTGTGAATGAGGTCATGGGTTTAGCCCACCAAGGGAGTCATGGCTACCCTTATTAGGCAGCGATGGTGACCTCAATCACAACTGACTGCTTGGGACAAATAATGAGAAAACAGGGCATGCTCATGAAGGTCACAGGTCCAAAACAAATGCACCCTGGGGGACACCCAGCAAAACACCCCAGTCAGTGCCCACCAGCTCTAGAAGGCGGCAAGAGAACCGGTGACTACTGTCCAGCGGTGCACCACTCAGATAAAGATGCAAAGGACACCCAAGAAAAAAGCCCCAGTGTCTCCAGGAACCCTCCCGGCCAGAGCCTGGTTAGCCAGACGGTGAGCTTGGCCAGAGTCAGGAGGAGGTTGTCCAGGAGGTCCCGGGCCTTAGTGGGGCAATGGATGGGGAGTGCATAAACAAAAAGGTTTGGGGAAAAGTGCAGCCAGAACCACAGGACCAGGTTCTGGAGGAGGTATGTATGCGCACAGCTGCATGTGGACCATTGATTGCAGAGATCCCAAACCCATAGCTGGCTGCAATGCAAACTTTTACCAGCACATACAACTGACTGGGCCCACACTGGGCGTAGGCACGTGGGTATTGTTGAGCTCTATGATCCCCAGCTAGTCCACCTGGGTAGATGAATGCAGCTAGCTACGTGCTCCAAAAGATGTGAGATTTGGATATGATGGTTTTACTGTAGATCCCAATATTCATGCATCTTGCCATGCATGTCTAGCTTGGTAGGATGCATGATTTTTGAGATTCTCAGTAAAATTAGATTCCAGTTGTGCCAATAAATTAACAACTGCCAGAGGCCTTAGAATAGGTGCTTGGTTTATGAATGGAGTGTGAAGCTATGTACAAAGTGCTACCATTTTTTTGGGCAGAATCTAGACTTCTTTTTGGGTTTTCCATTTTAAAGTACTTTCAATTTTTGTTCACTTTGTTGCCGAGCAAGGCATTTGATGTCTTTGCATTAAAGGACTCCCATGATTTTTTTATTTGATTATTCTCACTTCACTGAAAACCTGTTAGGCTCCCAGTCAAAGCACAGTGGAGTTAGCAAGGGCAGCTGTCAGTTACTCACACTTCGGTACTGATGTACATCTTCAGTATTATGATGCTCAGCAGTGAACAATATTATTTAGGTAAATTGAAATTTATTTGCCAGTTGGTCATATTCCTCTTCATTTCCTGGAAATCTGCATCACTGTCATTTTACAATAAACACTCACTTGACATTTTTACTTAACACACGAGGTTACTAGTGCTTGGAGATAGCCATGGAAAGTAACTAAATGGCTTTGTCAAACCGAATGTGTAATTGTCACCTTCTGAGAGACAACAGTATCTTGAAGTATTACACTAATACTCTACTGGCCCAAATCTGTTATTTTTAGGCTTTGTAAACTACCAGCCAGATTCTAAATATTAGGTACATTCTCTAGCCAAGGGAATGAAAACATTTGCGTTCCATGTTCTGATTCAGCAGTCTTTGGCAGTGGTTCCCAGTCTGCAGTATGTGTACCACTAGTGGTATGCAGACAACCTGTCAGTGGTACATGGCAACAGCAGGGAGGGGCATTCAGGGTACTCATCTCTGGTGCAGGCACTTGGCAGGGCATGGCTCTGGTCAGTGCTGCACATCACAGCAAGGGGTGCAGCCTCTGCCGGGCCATTTGTATTGCCAGCATTCCCTGTGCACGCATGCAGCTCTTGCACTCAGTGGGCATGGGAGGGAAGCTCCACATGCTCAACCCAGGTGCCTTCCCTGCTGGGGCTGCATGGCATAGGAGGGAATCCCCAGGTACCTTCCCTGGGTGGCAGTGAAGGCAGCCAGCTCCAATGTGTGGGGCTTCTCTCCCATGCCCGGTGAGTGCAGGGAGCATCGGTGACACAGACTGCCCAGGAGAGAATGTGCCCCTTGCTGCTATGTGCAGGGCTGGCCAGAGCTGTGTCTCACCTGAGTACCCCCACCTGCTGCTGTACCATGGGGGGCATGTGTGGGGTCTCCACACCTCCCTCACACCCAACAAACCCCACACATCCACACCTGGCCCCACAATCCCCCATACATAACCCCCCAACATACCCTATCTTCTCACACACACAGCCACACCCCCTCAGAGCACCCCCCACACCTACCATACACCCCCCCACACACACCTGGTTATACTTAAGGTTGTACCATTTTAAATTGATGGTGCACAATGTGTCAGTTTGGGAACTGCTGATCTAGGGTAACTACCCAAAGGGACCACATCCAAATTTAACACAGGAGTGAACCAGACCCCAGAGCATGAAAATTAGTCCATAAACCCCTTTCAGGCTCCTACTGAACTGGCCTAGTCACATTTCAAGTAAGCAGAAATAAGTATCTTGGTTTTCCAGGTAATTAACATTTTCTTTTCCATTCTCCAAAATAAAATTGCACTTTATAGTCTTAATCAGCAGTTTGATCACGCTAGTTATATAGTGTCATCTCTGTGAGTTAAGTGCTTAGTCGATTGGTTCTGTAAACTTTGGTAAAAGTTACAGAATTACTACTTTATGGAATTAAGTTACTAATTATGGAGGATGGGCATTATTGGCACAGTGTGCAAGAATTATATCGACTTATATTGACGTTACTATGTATGTAAGGCTCTAATTACTTTTCCTTTTGAAAACACATCCTATCATGAAATAGCATCATTCTTAAGTCGAGGCACATTTACCCACTTATCAGACACTCGTTTTTATTATGTGCTCTTCTAACATTCCACCTTAGAGTGAAGTTAGATGTTATACTTAGACTATACTAAGGACACTTAACACATGAGCTTTTTCTTAACTCTCCAAGTGCGACGCCTGTCTACTATGAAAAGTTACAGAATTCAGAGGGCACAGAATTAATTCTTTTGGTGGTAACAAAAGAGGAAATGTTTGTTTTTATGACAGTGTAAAAATTCCTTCTGTATATGAAAACATCTGTATGTCTCAATATTTAGTCACACTGATTGTTCTGTGTTTAACTTTATTTAAAAAAAATAAGATGGCAGCAATTTTCTAATCTGTAAAAATGGTAAATTATATATCTTTATATATTTCCCAAAGAAAGCAGTATGTATTCCTCTGATTTAGGACATCTACTCATTAACTTTTCATAGTTTCATAGTTTCTAGGGTCAGAAGGGACCTGATCCCCTGCCATGGCAGGAAAGAGTACTGGGGTCAAACAACCCCAGCAAGGTGTACATCTAGCCTTCTCTTAAAGACCCCCAGGGCAGGAGCCAGCACCTCTTCTCTTGGAAGTTGGTTCCAGATCCTAGCCGCCCTGACCGTGAAGTAGCGCCTCCTGATAGCTAGCCTAAATCTACCCTCTGCCAGCTTGTGACTGTTATTCCTGGTCACCCCTGGTAGTGCTCGGGGGAACAGGGACTTCCCCAGTGCCTGCTGATCCCCCCTGACTAGTTTGTAACAGGCCACTAGATCCCCCCTCAGCCTTCTCTTGTGCAGGCTGAACAGGTTCAGGTCCTGTAGCCTCTCCTCATAAAGCCTGCCCTGCTGCCCCCTGATCATCTGAGTGGCCCTCCTCTGGACCCTCTCCATGTTGTCCACATCCCTCTTGAAGTGCGGTGCTCAGAACTGGATGCAATACTCCAGCTGCAGCCTGACCAGTGCCGTACAGAGGGGGAGGATCACCTCCTTAGACCTGCTTGAGATGCATCTGTGGATGCACGACAAGGTGCAGTTGGCCTTCCTGACTGCATCCCCACACTGCCGGCCCATGTTCATCTTGGAGTCAATGATGACTCCAAGATCCTTTTCTGCCTCTGCACTGACAAGAAGAGAGTTCCCCAGCCTGTAGGTATGGTGCCAGTTTTTCCTCCCCAGGTGCCTCACTTTGCATTTGTCAGTGTTGAATCCCATCCTATTCTGATCCGCCCACCCCTGTAACCTGTCTAGGTTCAATTGCAGCCTATTCCTCCCTTCTAGTTTGCCCACATCCCCCCACAACTTAGTGTCATCAGCAAATTTGAACAGGGTGCTTTTTACCCCCTCGTCCAAGTCACTGATGAAGATGTTGAACAGTGCGGGCCCAAGGACCGAACCCTGCAGAACCCCACTGCCCACATCCCTCCTGGTCGAAAATGACCCATCCACCACCACTCTCTGGGTGCAGCCCTCCAGCCAGTTGGCGACCCAATTGCCTGTGTGGGTGTTGACACCACAGTCCCCTAGTTTCTTAATGAGAACAGGGTTAGAGATAGTGTCGAAGATCTCTTTGTCCACTGCTACCCCTGCATCTAATGATTGACTAGATCCAATTAATGTAATTTCAAACTGACCTAGGAATCCTGATCAACATCACTGTAGAAAACATTGTACAATGTTTTTAAGGTATAGTGCTCATGCTCACTGTGCCCCATCACTGGTCTCTCCAAGTGAACCCCTACAAGTTTCAGGGCTTGAGGCTCTCCCTCACCTGTGCTGTATTTCTGTAATTCTTTCACTCCTAGATTGAGTTCTCAAGCTGTGGTGCTCCCTGGGACTGCCTGGGCCAGGTGCCTGCAGGCAGGAGCCACGTGGGGGGCATTGTCATGGAGGGAAGCACTGCCCCCTCCCACTGCTTAGGGACTACTCACCCCCTGGCATCTCGCCCTCCTCCTCTCCTCCCCCTCCCCACCCCCTGGACAGGCAAGTAAGGATTGGGCCCAACCCTTGTGTACATGCCAGGGGGGGTTACTTCGGTTTAACTGAAGCAGTGTTTTTAAAAACCCACCACTTCAATTTAGGGAGAATTAAACCAAAGTAAACCCCCGTGGCAAGTACAAGCAGGCTTTGGTATTATTTACAGCTGCTAGACTGAAAGGAAAAAGAGAAGCAAAACTGCAGTTTATACCTAGTCTTTCAAACGAACATCAGGTTGCAACAGATGTGTTTTCTTGTTCTCTGGGGATGGAAAGAAGGAAGGGAAAAGTGTTCTCCTTTTCACTGTGCACTTACTGCCAGGAAGACAGGAGAGAGGGGAGGTGCATCTATCAATGAGTGAAGCTGTACATATAGAGGGAGGAGTTTATATTTGTCTTCAGTTTAATATAAGAGATTTAATATTAGATGATTGATTCAGATAATGTACTCATGGATTGTACTAGTGACATACACCTGTTGTCTCTCAGGATCACTGTGAGATGACAAGTGTACTCAAAGATACCAGTAATATTGCATGCCTGTTGCCCAGAAGAGAAACAAGAGAGACCATATGAATATAATCCAAATGAGTGAATTTAGCCACTGCATGCACAAATCAAGTTGACAAGGTATAGTCATTTCATTAAACAATGTCATTATTCTGACATGTTTAATTCAACCTACAGTAATCTGATCGGTCCTCGGAGTGTAGAAAATCTGAAGCTGACTTGGTTTCATCTGTTTTGGCACTTATACTGTATATTAATTAATGATGTGACCTCTGAGCAGACACTGCAGCTTTCAGTGTACGCTAACAAGCAGTCTTAAACTGTCTCCTCATCAACACTAGCTTGATTTTCTACTACTGTAACCTTTCCAAGCCTTTTAAAATGACTCCTTCGATCTTTATTATTCCTTCTACTGAACTTTGTTTTCACTGGGACCTCTAATGAAAGCAAGAATGAATAATTAGCAGCCTTTTGTTATGTGTTGATAAATTCTTAGTGTTTATTGCTTAATTGTAGAGACTTCTATCGGCAGTATAACTCCATTTGGTTTTGGAAGCAGTAGTGTTTCTTTGACATCATGTTTCTATACGTGAAAGAAATCTAGGTATATTCTCATAGGCCTGACTAAGCACTTTTGTGTGTGCTGTCACCAGTTTGCCCCATGGGATCCAACATTTGTCTCTTAAATGCAGAAACAACATTGGGAACAGGGAGTAAAAACTAGCACTCCTTCCCACTGGGCTATCATCACATTCCTTCATGCTTGCTCTCTTTCTGAAAACATAACAGTTGTATTCCCTCATACAGTAGGCCATGGTTGGAGCATGCTCTCAGCCCTCTCTAGCCCATTGGCTGATGGTGATAGCACTTTTCTGGAACTTGGAAGATGCCATTTCGAGCCCTCTCTTCCCAAGAAGGGCTAGAACGCAGGTCTCCCTCTTCCTAGACCAACCACTACAGTCACAGGCAAAAGATAGGTCAGTACTGCACTCCCTGCCTCTCCATAATGTTTACTTATGACTCTTTTGCCCTCACCTTTGCCCTAGCCTGCCCCCATTGTTTTGGGGATTTATGGCCATTCCTCTTAGTGATCACAGGCAGTGTATCATAGGAACTAAAATGTAACTAGGTGCTACGCTAGACTCTAGAGAAGAATGGGGAGATGAAGCAACCAAACTACAACTCTTATTAGGTATAGTAGCACTGATCTTTAAATTCAGATATTTGCTTTGGTTTCAGGTAGTTTGATGAAAAATCAGAAATGTTCATGGAAAGCAGATACTCTTCACCAAAAAGAAAAGGAAGTTATTTAGTACAGGGCTGTCCAGCTTCTAAGCAGCTGAGTGCCACATGCCCCATTGGCTGCAACAACATTAGGCCCCCAAGAGGTGCACAACATATGTTTCTGCAGCTGCACCATGTTCCTGGACTCTCCCCTGTGCATCCAGGTGCCCCATCCCCCTCCCCCATAGTGGGAGCCCAAACGTTCTCTCCTCTTGGCACTACATGCCTAAGTGCCTTTCCTGGCTGCACCATGCACCCTGGGGACCCCACCTCACCTGAAGCATCCTGAATACAGGCTCCGATGATGCATTGCACCTGGTGCCCTGGGCCATGGGGCTCCCATAGCACTGCAGGGTGAGCCAACCTGTTACACCCTGCTCCCTGGAATGAGGAAGGGGAAACTGGAAGGAGACAGAGTCTGCAGCCAGAGCGATAGGTGGCACAATGGCCAGGTAGGAGCTCAGGAGCTTCATTTAACCCCTTATGTAGCCCGGAGAACACCAGCTGGACAGTGTTGATTTAATACAAAACCCAGTGTTAAAACGTCAGATAGTTTTGATGGGAAATTTTCAATCATCCTTGCTAATTAGCTCCTTCAAGCTATTTACTAGTCTTCATGGAAGAATTGTAAAATCTTTCAGATGTGATCGGGGTTAAATAAAGGAGTGCTCTCCTCATTTTCTCAGTGTGTATCATATTAATTTTACTGACAATTTTATTGAAAAAAAGGCACCACAGAGATTCATCAGGATGTTTCCTATATAAAATGTAATTCACTTCAGTCTCTTCCACACTGGTTACTTGAGGAACTAAGCCTATGAAAAATCAGATCTGAAAAACTTAGATATCAAGTTATAAGAAGTTGGTGGATGTGGCAAAATAGAAAGTTAATGGAAAGGACAACATTTTATCTGGCTGTTTACATTTTTGGACCCTCAAAACTCTCTAATTTTAATCCTGTTTTTGTCTTGTTTTTAAGATAAGTTAAAGAATGAAACATTCTAGACCAAATTCCAACTAGAACATTTTTTACAGTCCCCTTTAAATAGCAAATGAAGTGTTTCCATCTGCATTGAGTGCTGCACCTGAAGCTTGGATCAGAGGTTGCATCCTGCCAACATTTACATGCTGATTACTCCTATAAAATTTGAGAGTCATTTCCACCGCAGCACCTGGAATAATTGCATAGTTGCTAGTAAATGAGAGATGAAGGTGCTGTTAAATCTGCCAGTCATTGTGCAGCTAATAGTTCACCAGAAATGGCATGAAAGATCAGAGAATGACCTTTTGTTTTATTCCAGCCCTGTTTTTTTATATCCCTCTTCCTTTGACTTGTTTGTTGCTACATTTAACAACAACAAAAAAGGACAAGCCACCCACACCAAATTCTTTTCCTTCCATCCAGTAAAATTAGCCATTAATTATACCAACAAGTGAGAGAATGAAAAGGCTGTTAAATCTGAGGAACATATTAGACAAATATGCAACTACTTACTGGATTGTAGTTGCCCTTTTTATTGATGCGGACAGCAAGAGGCTACTTCAGATGTACTACGTACTGTTCTAATATCAAGGCAAACAACCTCATTATGCATAACAGGAAAGCAGAAATCGTGAGTAACAAAAAGCATTTAAAATTATACATAACACATTTATCTCATTTTAGTTTCCTAACGCATTGTTTAAAAAAGGCAACATGTGGGTCTGCAATTCATACCAGGTTTATTTTGTTTAAAAAGATGAATGCTCTTTACCAAGTTCCTTTGAACCCAGTAACCCCCTCCTACCACGAAAAGCCTTATGATTCTTACTCTAATTGCTTGTAAGTTAGGAATCTTAATGGGATACTGGAAAATAGCTTTTCTAATTTTTCTATTTTCAGTTTGATGTAAAAAGGAGGGATACTGCTTACCAACTTCTGCTTTTCTCTCCTGGAGTGAAGGACTCCTGACTAGAATTTTTTAGCTAGGAAATGGTGATTCTCTGAAACAAAAATGAAAACTTGGGTTTCAGATTTAGGATGGAATGTCTGGTGAGCAAGAGAGACTATGGAATAGCTTGGTGCTTTCCTGGGAAGCAGGAGGCCTGGGTTTATGTCCCTTCTCTTTCAACTTTGTAGAAGGACTTTGAATCTAGATCTCCCATAACCTAGGGCTGGTAGCTATTTTGAAGTGGGCTTTCATTTTTCTGCAAAAATAAAAAAAAATAAGTTACAGATTCTTTTTTATCTCAATGTAGAAAGAAACACATCTAGAAATGTTGGTATTTGCACAAAATTCTTGTTTTCTGACAACAATTAATCCTGATCAAATATATTTCAAAACAGTAAAGGAAAATCTAATCACTACCTAAAGCACTGGTCACAATTAACAACAATCACAGAAACCTGGATGTGTAGCAGAAAGCCCCTTTTGTACATTTCCTTTCTGGACCCTGATATAACAGAAGCCCTTTCTTGCCTGTACCCCACTTCCACCATTTTGTTCATTTCTTTTTTTTCTCAGTATTGGCAGAGACCTAGCACACTCATTGCATGGGTGTGGCAAGGCTCAGAACAAACCAGAAAGCTTTCTGTAGGAGAAACCTAGAAACTACATCTATATATCAATTAAGCTCAGTGTCACTAAAAAAAACAAAATAACTAAAATATCCACTGCAAAGACTGTAAACATATCCTGGTGTTAACTCACTTACAGTAGCCTTCGATCCTCACTACCTCACATTGCAATTTTATATATGTCTCACAGTGGATTTTTATATTTAATCTCTCTTGTCTTTACCATGGAATTTTGTATTTTATATGTTATGCTTTTAAACTCTTAAGGAATGAAGTTACAACCCAGACCATTGTTAAAACCTGCATTGAAACTGTAATTGCAAAGTGATGAAATCTGTTATATTGGGCAGTCCCTTGTGTGAATGTGAGTGAAGAATGATCATCAGTAGACAACAGCCTAGCCAAATGAACTCCATTTTAACTTAATCAAGCTAAAGAACTGATTCCTGGAACTGAGCACCTACCCTATTGACTATTCCTGCAACCCTAAACAATACCATTGTTAATTACTCAAAATCAAAAACTGACTCCCAAAACTGCATTACCAGCAGGCAAGTCCCCTGTGACTAACAGCTGTCAGGTACTACTCAAGACCCACGTGGGACAGTGACCTCTGGAATGGGTAGCCAAGATGATGCAGGGGGATCACACAAGCCTGCCAGAAAGGGATAAAAAGCAGTGAAGCATGACCCTTAGTAGTGCCCTCTCATCCAGACAGAAGGACAAGCAGGCGACCCCTTTCTGAAGAAGACATTGCCTTGAAGGAAGCTGACCATTGACAGCAGACTCCAGTGCCTCACATAGGTAGCTATAGTAACACCAGTACTCTCACAATCACTACAGCAGCTACTATACACTATACTACATGGGTTTAAATGACATGGGTTTGAATGAGTGAGTGCATGTGTGTGTGTTTGTGCTAAGGTGACCAGTACCACCCATAACTCAAAGTTTGTATTTATGATTTTATTGGTAACTTCACATCCCAGCCAATAAACTAGACTTTATTATGATCCCGTGAGTTGGTCCTTTGTAGCCAACAGATGAGATTAACTGGCTTCCTGCCAAAGGATAAGCTTTTGATGAAAATAAGGCTAGGCAGTTCTAGAATCTGGAATTGTTTTGAAGTGTGATCAACACTGGGCACATCTACATAAGAGGCTATGTCAGCATAGTATTGCTGGTTATGAACTGTGATGCTAATGCTACTGCATCAGTAGGGTTGGAAATGCCCCAGGAGCTGCTGGGACTGCTCAGTAATGGTGGTTACTGCACAGTCATTTAGTACTTGCTGCATCAAGTATTAAATGACTGCAGAGTAACAACTGCTCAGTCAGACACACATATAGACGTGCCCACTGACATCAGGATAGCATTGTGTGCGTCTACACATGCAAATAATCCAGAAACAGTTTACTTTCCTGAGCACACATCTACACATGCAGAGATGCAAGACCATATTTACTGCTCCTAGCAGCAGACTGCTCTCACTCCCTGTGGCCCTGCAATGGGCCCCTGCAGGAGCCAGGAGAAGCTCTAGGCTGGGGTGGGCAAAATGTGGCTTGCAGGCCAGATCTGGCCCATCAGGTGATTTCACCTGGCCTGCGGGTGTGTGTCTACCAATTCACTGTATCTGGTGCAGCCCCAGGCTGCACCTGTTGTACTCACATGGGGCCAAGCTCTACTCACTCCTGAAGGGACTATGCATGCTGTGCTCCTACCCTAACCCATGGGATGGCCCTGACCCTGGCCTCATAGGTAGGGAAGTGGTGGGAGGAGGGGAAGTGGTGGTGGTGGAGGGGGGCAGGGAAAATGGCAGCAGTGGCAATGGGTAGGAAAGTGATGGCAGCAGTGGTGGAAGGCAGGCAGAAGCAGGGGAGTGGTGATGGCAGTGATGGTGGTGGGCAGAGGGGAGTGATAGTGGTGGGCAGGAGTGAAGTGGGAGCATGGGGTCCGTGCCGGTGCCCTGGGGCTGGGGCCAGCAGGGACCCATGGTAGGGTGGCAGAAGTGTGAAATCAGGCCAGCAGGGGCATGGGGTCTGCCTGGTTCCATCATGCTAGACTTACATGCAGTTCCTGGGTTTTCCACCTGAGCTGCATGCCTCTAGTGGGAGCCTGCATGATGAAGCGGGTGGCCTGGTCCCACTCACTGCTACATGCATGTCATGGGGAATGGCAGGGAGCTCCATGCTATGGAATCAGGCCAGCTCTGCCCCATCCCCTGCCACCTGAGATAAGCTCCACGATGTGCACCACTGACTTCTTGTGCCGGGCTGCCCCTGGCTATGTGGGGCTGAGGCACACCCACCCACACACCCCCACCTACCGACCCCCACCTCACAAATCTCACACACCCATCCATACCCTCCCACGTATCCACATACCCAGACACCCACACATATACCCCCACAGCCTCCCACCCCTCAATATACACAATACAAACACAAACAAATCAGGAGAAAAATATTTTTAAAAATAAAACTAATGTGTTATTGTAGATATTTGATTTGATTTGATTTGATATTTGATTTCCTGGTTTCAAGATGGCAAACCCCCTACCCAAAAGGAGTACATCCAGTGGCAAAGGTCAGGGGTTAGAAGTAGGACTTCCAATCCCAAGATGGTGACAAGGGGGCGGTACACCTGTTAAGGGGCAGGGTGGCCTTCAACAGGTCACCAAAACTTGTTAAGCAGCCCTCCAGTTGAAATATTTGTCCACCATGTTCAAGGTGATCACAGAGCCAGGGCTGGGAGCTCGCTGCTGCCAGAGAAGAGGAACATTGTCCCCATCCAGGCTCCAGTGGTGAAGTCCACCCTGGGACCAGGCAGGGATCAATCTCCCAGCTCCTGCTTCCAGTCAGGAGTCTACACATGTGCTACTGCACAGTAAGTAATTGAGAGTAAATTTGCTACTTGTATTTATAGGTAGCAAATTTATTTATGATTAGAGCAAATTATTGTGGAGTAAGCATCTTCACATGTAGATGGTGATACTTACCATGCAGTAATTAGCTCTAATCTTGAGTAAAGCATCTCGAGTAAATGCACCCACTGACTAGCAAACACTTTCACCACTAGTTTCAACTGTCAGTAGATTAAAAGAAAAAGATTACTGTAACAGGGTTACCTTCATGGCCAGGTCTCTACCTCCAGTCTTCCCCTGTCTCTGGGCAATCCACCCACTCCTCTCCTGTCACACCTTGATGAAAATAAAGTTCAGCTGTTACTTGAGCAGAAGACTACTTTTTGTACACCCTGATGTCTAGGGTTATAAGTTCATGCTTCAACCACCCCTGTACATGCCCCATGCCTCGTAGATGTTCCACCAGGGTAGCTGCTGGCAGCCACAGAGTCTGGGATGGGGGGCAGGGGCTTTGGGTGGGGGGTTAGGGGCACAAGCAGGGCATTTTGCCATGTATCCCTTGCCCTTATTTGTTTTTCTGGAATGCTGGCACTCCAGCACCTTCCAAGATAGGCATTGTGGTGTTTTTTGGCACTCTGGCCAAAAAATGTTGCCTACCCGTGGTCTAGAGCGAGACTTGAATGTTTGCTGGTGGAGCTACAGCAAGATACTTTAACAGTGTTTTGTCAATGTTCCATCTCCCTCCCTTACCAAATCTAATAACTATGTATAATTTAAGTTATATAATTTAGCTTGCTTTTCAAAAAAGTGATATAAAAATATTGGGAAAATACAAACCTGTAATGTTATAACACCTTGATTTTCTTGTATTATTTGTTCCCATTCTTTGTACTTTATTAAAGATCTTAGTTGGTTAGAGAATGGCAAGGGTGTTTGGAGAAACCCTGGGGCAGGAGTTATGGAAATGTTGCTCTTGTGGGGTCAGGCCAATTCTCACTATCTCAAAATTGTGCTGTTCGACAGGAGGGTGTGACACAACTGCACATATACAAACACAAATCAATTAGGTGCGCGCGCGCACACACACACACACACACACACTACCAATTCAGGCACATACACATCCCAGATTACCAGCCTAGGCACATGCATACCTACACACACCAAAAATTAGGCAAAATCAGTTACCAACACCCACACACATACATGGATCACTCATTCATCTATCATGCACACAATGATACACACAAACACACATACATGTACATATATATATATTTACCAGTTCACACACATACCACCCACCTACACATACACACAGGTGAGTTCCCAACTTGGATGGTATAGTGTGTATATGTATGCTTGGGGTACTTGGGATACCTGGGGGAAGGTTAAGGAGAGAGAGTGAAAGTGTAAGGAGTGAAAGTTGCTGGGACTGGGATTAGAACCAGTAGACTAGAGAGAAGCTGGGATGAGGAACCAAGGCTTGGGGTTACTTAAGGTCAAGTGGCCCCAGGCTTACTCAAGGTCACTGGTGTTGGGGTGGCAGCATGGGAAAAAGCCCAGGAGACAGCCAGGAAAGAGAAAGGCAGAAGGTTGGGAGTTTGGGGCTGGAAACTGGGGCAGAAAGCTGGGAGATTGGGGCTGGAAACTGAGGCAGAAAGTTGGAATACTGGGGCTAGAAACAGAGGCAGAAAGCCGGAAGATTGAGGAGGGTTGGGAGGTCAATTAGACAAAAACCCAACTCGGGGTTTCAACATAGCAGGTTTATTAAACACACAACACAGCCCCACAAAGTTATTGGTGTACACACACACACACACACACACACACACACACACACACACAGATAATGGTAACAGAAGAGAAACAGGCTTGGTGGAGGGATTGAAGTCAAGGTGTATAGGGACAGAGTCCAAGTCCTTTGCTTGGGGAAGGAAGGTGGATGATAGCTACCTATCCTGGGCTGTGAGTTGATCCTCGATGACCAGTCAGGGTCTTCTCCAGCAAGGTGTTGTCCAGAGGGGGTCCCCGGCAAGGCCTTTGGATGGATAGGTGGTGTGGCGTGGTGCTGGTCCAGATGGAGAGGGCATCCCACTGTGTCTGTCTTCACTGCTCCCTTTTATAGGAGTGGACCTTCTATGACCCTAATGGCAGGGGCATGTCCAGGCAAGAGTCAAGCCCTGGTGTACTGAGCATGTGCACTTTTAGATAAGGACATGCAGTTTCAGGTGTCTGTAATGGTGGGTTGACTGATTTCTCCAGCATCTTTGTCTTTCAAAACTTGAGCCAGAGAGTGTCAATGCAAGGTGATGGTTGGGTCCTCGAGTTGATGGTTCGGTTCAGAGGGAGCTATTTTTAGACCTACTGCCATTGTCTCTCAAGCACCCTCATTCATCCACATTCATTCAGGTACCAATTTACATAGAAGGGGTAAGTATGAGTCATAGGTTATAACATACGTACACAACAGGGCATGGGTACAAGATGGGAATAAGATGGGAACCTGACACACAAAATGAATACTTAACATCACTCATGCCAACCCACATTGCAGGCCTAAATCATACAATGATAATATGAAACAATAAAAATCAATGCACAAATGATTGCTGTCATATATCTTGACTTCAAAAATGCCTTCGATTTGGTATCCCATGATCACCTCTTGGTGAAACTGGCCAATTGTGACCTTGGGTCCATCACGATCTGCTGGCTGGGAAATTGGCTCCGTGGTTGGACCCAGAGGGTAGTAATTGATGGCAGTCACTCATCATGGTGTGCTGTGACCAGAGGGGTCCCCCAAGGCTCTGTCCTTGGACCCATCTTGTTCAACATCTTCATTAATGATGTGGACATTGGAGTCAGAAGTGGACTGGCCAAGTTTGCTGATGTCACCAAACTTGGGGCAAAGCATCCACACCTGAAGACAGGAGGGTGATCCAGGCTGACCTGGACAGGTTCAGCAAATGGGTGGATGAGAACCTGATGGTGTTTAACACCAAAAAATGCAAGGTTCTCCACCTTGGAAGAAAAAACCTGCAGTACCCTTATAGACTTGGTAGTGTTACGCTGGCTAGCACTATGGAAGAAAGAGACTTGGGCATCATCATTGACCACAAGATGAACATGAGCCTGCAATGTGATGCTGTGGCTAGTAAAGTGACCAAAACACTGGCTTGCATCCATAGATGCTTCTCAAGCAAATCCCGGGACGTCATTCTCCCCTTGTACTTGGTCTTGGTGAGGCTACAGCTGGAGTACTGCAGCCAGTTTTGGGCCTCACAATTCAAAAAAGATGTGGAGAAGCTTGAGACTTGTCAGAGGTCAGGAAAGCAGACCTTATGACAGGCTGAGAGTCATAGGGCTTTTTAGCCTGGAAAAGCGTAGGCTCAGGGGTGATCTGATGGCCACCTATAAGTTTATCGGGGTGACCACCAGTATCTGGGGGAATGTTTGTTCACCAGAGCGCCCCAAGGGATGACTAGGTTGAACGGTCACAAACTCCTGCAAGACCATTTCAGGCTGGACATAACGAAGAATTTCTTTACTGTCCGAGCCCCCAAGGTCTGGAACAGTCTGCCATTGGAGGTGGTTCAAGCATCTACATTGAACACCTTCAAGAGTAAGTTGGATGCTTATCTTGCTGGGATCCTATGACCCCAGCTGACTTCCTGCCCTTCGAGTGTGGGGCTGGACTCGATCTTCCGAGGTCCCTTCCAGCCCTAATGTCTATGAAATCTAGGAAATCTATGATAGGAATACAATATAATTCAGTAAAAATCAATACAAACATAACACAACTTTATTTACAATATAAAAAGGGGATTGTTACAGTAATACCATACAAGAACGTATCTTAGCTTACCTAGTACTATTTGTAATCACTTATAAGGGATAGAGAGGGCAGAGAGAAAGCCAGAAATGTTTATGGAAGGAGAGGGAATGCATTTTAAAATTAAAAAAAGGAAAAACTGGGGGGTTTCCTACATAAGTAAATGTTGGACTTCACACTTATTACTTGGTTTCCTGGATTTTCGAGGAACTGAAGCCAGGCTGTCCTTTCCAGTCCAGTGTTTCTCAAGTCTCAAGTAAGAAAAAAGTAAATTGAAGATATTTTAAACTAATCAAAGGGTTGACTACACATTTTAGATAAATAGTCCCTTTCTTTTACCACAGTGCTAGCTGTTAACATATGAAGAAGTTTATTAAGGACAACTATACAAAGAAACTACATATTTCAGACCCTGCAGGAGTCTATGTGAGCATTCTGGTCAACACCTAAGGTATTTTAGTTTTTGAAGGAAAAGTTAATGCACACGTAGTCTAAAATTTCTAAAATCAAACTCCATGGAACTCCAGATGTTTAGTTTATATGAAAAAAAGTTCCTTGTGGGGGAAAAAAGGTGGTGTAACCATGACTGGCTACTGTGCTACTTCTGCCACAGGTGGTTCCCACTATTGCTTTCTCACAGATCCGCAGTGGTTCCCTACCCTCATTTCTTTTCCTTCCTCTCAAAGGTGCTTCCTGCATTTTTTTTTTACTCTAGCCTTTTTCTTTTTTCCCCATCTGGCCCTTGGAGCTGATCTTTACTCCATGCAGAAATTTAATTGGTCTCACTTTCTGGCAGCTTCCACCTTCCCATCTGAGAAGTGCTTGCAAGAGAATGGATCTAGAGCCAACAGATGCTGAGAGAGAGTAAAAGCATCTCTACTTCCCAGCAGTCTGTCCTTCTTGGCAGCTTAGATGAAGGGTATTACTGTATTGAATTTATGATTGAAATAGCTTAGCAAAGTAGATCTGGTGCCACAGTCTTGGGACATTGGCCAGGACAGCATTGTCCTGGAGCTGGGTTTGAAAACCTGGAACTGTCCCAGCCAAGACAAGATTCTTGGCAAACTCTTCTCTATTCTGAGCAATATGAATGTTCCCCATGTTTTTGTATTAAACCTCCTGGCTCCCCATTTCCCTTGCTATAGAAATAGGGCTCAATATTATACAAGTAGAGCTTTGTTGTTGTCATGACTGAGCCAAGTGGTTTGGAACTGCAATCTGCTGGTCTTGGGCCCAGTTTTCAAGCTCTACATTCTAAAGTAGCATGTATAAAACTCAAATACATTTGGTGTACCATTTTGTAATTCTAATTAATAGTTATTTTCTGATACTAAGCTTTATACAGTTACTATTGGATTCATGTCTGATTACTATAGATTATGAAGTGGATTTCTACAACATCTGGTCTGAACCTCTTGGAAGATGCATACAAGTACTGTCATCTTTAAATCCACCATTTATTTCCTGCTTATGAGCAGTTATGATATTATTCTTTTAGCAGCTTTAGGAAGTACCCCCCATGGAAACAGGTCCCAATTTTCTCCTGGCCAGAGCTCTTCAACAGGATAGATGCTAGGAAAAAAAAAAAAAACAAAGGGGGAAAAAAAACAGTGAATGTTATTGAGAAATGTGGACAAAATACAGGGAACCCCCTGACTGGAAGGGGCTTTTTTTTCTTTTAGAGGAACTGCCATAGCTGGAAATGACAACAAGTTCATCAGTTACTTCAGGGTTCATACAAATCTACCTACCATATTCCAGTGATCAACTGAAATAAATCTAGAAAATTAACTTCTCTCATCCTGCTCATACTACTCAATCAGGAATTCCCATTCATCCTTTTTAAAATTTAGTATTAATGACCTTACTAGTAAAGTAAGAAAACTGTGGAGCTGAAAAGGAAACTGATGTCCTTTCTCTCTTTTTAAAAAAAAATTAAGTATGATATTGAGACATCTGTGCTGGAGTCTGAGTTTAGAAGTAGTCATTTGTAGGTTGAACTTACTTCTTGGCAGCCAGAGATTCTTGGTAGTTTATTCTAATTTCAGACCTCCCCATCTCCCCTAAATAACCTCCCAATTAACTGCTTCAATATGATTATAAAATTCTTAACCTGATAATACCAACAGGCACAACATTTGGTGGAGATATTTTGATATGAACAGAGCTGGTAGTGGTAATACAGCAATAATTGCTGGCTCATTTACGGACTATTTAGCTCGTGCAGTGAGCCAGATGAGAACAGCTAATGAGCACAGCTTCTTGCTGTAATTAGTAGAACAGTAGTGGCTCACAGATGATTTACAGTTTGCAAAAATCTGTGTATTTACTGAAGAGCTCATGTGTTCTGTGAAGTTGTGACCATGCAATGACTTTGGAATGTCATGCTTTATAATCCTTAAATAGTGAAAGGAAGTGAACCCAGATCTTCCAAAGCCCAAGTCGAAGCCCAAGCCCCAGGAGTCTTGTAACTACTATGGTATTTGGATAATATCAGACCTTTCACTCCACCGCATCCTTTTTTATTATTATTATAAGGGCCCCGTAACAGGCCAGTCTGGCACTTTTAAAGGAGGCAGCCAGCCCTGGGGTAGGAGCCTAGATGCAGGGCCAGACACAGGCATGGGAGAACTGGGCAGCCACCTGGGGCCTGAAAATATTATTATTATTATCATCATCATCATCTCTGGAAAAGCGGGGGTCTGATACTAAAAGTTCACCTGGGGCCACCAGGAGTCTAGGTGTGGTGGAGATGTGGGGAATTAGCTGACAGTTACAAGCTCAAAGGGAGAAGGGGCAAGTAGCATGATCTTGGCAGGAGTAATTTATGGGGAGGAAGCAGACTGCAAGAGCTCACCTCTAGGAAGGCCAGAGATACGGGGCCTTCTTCTCTTGCCTGGAGAAAGACTGAAGGTTTGGTTTACTTGTTTGTTTAGACCAAAGATTATTGTTTGTGAGTACTGACTGAGGGGCTCCCAAGGGATAAAAGCCAGGCAGTGAAGCTGCAGGCATCCAAGTTTGCTTTTGGACTATTGTTTGTACTGGCTGAGGAACTCCTAAGAAAGCAAAGCCTGCCTGCATGGCAGCAGGCACATTAACCTATATGTAAGCCCCAAAACAAAAGGGTGCCCTTATATGTGCTCGGGGGTGTGGAAGGACCATTTTAATTAGAGCAGTTCTCTGACATCTGCTCTAATGAAAATGACTCACTGTCATGTGTATTAAATCCTCCCACATTTTAAAATGGTTGTGGGGGCACTTTAACTAAATTTCATTCAATGAGCTTCAGTTAAAGTGCCCCCATGGCCATCTTAAAATGGGGGGAAGGGGAGAAAGAAAGGGGGCTTAACACACAAGACAGTGAAGTGATACTGGAGTGTTCTAATTAGAACATGAACCAGCATGTCTATAGGCAGCCAAGAGTGTCAGTAATACTGAAAGTGTTCATATTGGATTGAACAAAATGTATCATTCAACTCAAATTTACAGTGAAACCAGCAAAATGCAATTACAGGGCATTTGGCTGAAAGTAATACAACTCTATTATAAAACAGAAACATTCAGCAAAAGACTCTATAAGTATTGTATGATCTTCTGTATAAAATACGATGCAATTATATTCTCATTTGTTTTATCCATTTCCTGCTGTTTCTTCCCTTAGCTACCTTATATTTTAATTGTATTACAGGTTGGACTTGAATTTTGAAGCATAATGCAGGAACCATGGGGACTGAGCAGGATGAACTCAAAGTCTCAGTATGTAAAGAAAAAATAACTTAACTAGCATTACAGAGACTTGTTGGGAAAACTCCCATAAGTGCACATCGACATTGGCAGGTACAGCTTGTTCTGGCAGAATAGATGCAATAAAACAGGAAAAGGTATTACACTGTGCACCAAGAAAATATATATACTTGATGCAAGGTCTAAAAAGTGAGTGGCAGGTGTGTAGAGTGTATCTAGGTGAAGATTAGGGAAGAAAATAACAGTAGAGATGTTATTGTGGGGTCAAATGTAGACTAAAGAGGTGGATGGAGCATTTTTTGAATAGATAACAAGAATATCTAAAATGTGTGACCTGGAAATAATAATTCTTTTGATCTTCCTTGATATCCTTTGGAAGAAAAAAAACAGTGAAACAAAATGTCCTTGAAGTTATTAATGTAAGGAGCAACCTTCTGTTTCAGAAAGTTGAGGAAACAACTAAAAGTCCTTTCTCATTAGGACCAGTTTGGATGAACTCAGTACAAAAGGGAATGTGGTCAGAATCTTGTGATGAAGTTTCATATAGCTAGGGTCAGGAGGGACCTGAACAGATCATCTAGCCTGACCCGCTGCCACATGCAGGAATGAATGCTGGGTTCACAAGACCCCAGACAGGTGATCATCTAACTTCTTCTTGAATTTACCCCAGGTAGGAGTGAGGACCACTTCCCTAGGAAGCTGGTTCCAGATTTTGGTCACCCTAACTGTAAAATATTGCCTCCTGATTTCTAACTTAAATCTATTCTCCATCAGCTTATTACCATTGTTCCTCATCACCCCAGGTGGTGCTGGGGAGAATAGGGCTCTTCCTATTTGCTGATGATCTCCCCTGATGAGTTTGTAGGCAGCCACCAGGTCCTCCCTCAGCCTCCTCTTGCCGAGGCTGAACAGGTTCATATCCTTCAGTCTCTCCTCATAGGGCCTGTCCTGCTGCCCTCTCACCAAATGGGTGGCCCTCCTCTAAACTCTCCCCAGACTGGCCACATCCTTTTTAAAGTGTGGCACCCAGTACTGGATGCAGTACTCCAATTGCAGCCTGACCAATGTTGCAATAGAGGGGGAGTGCTTGAGATGCATCTTTGGATGCATGACACAGTATGGGTGGCCTTGATGGCTGTGGTCTGGCATTGGCGGCTCATGTTCATCTTGGAGTTAATAATGACTCCAAGATCCCTTTCTACCTCTGTGTTTTCAAGAGGGGAACTACCCAGCCTGTATGTATGCTGTGGATTCCTTCTCCCAAGGTGCAGCACCCTGCATTTATCTACATTGAACCCTATCCTATTCTCATCTGCCCACTTTTGTAGTCTGTCTAAATCTAGTTGCAGCCTCTCTCTCCCTTCAAGTGTGCCCACCTTGCCTCACATCTTAGTGTCATGAGCAAACTTGGACAATGTGCTTCCATCCCCCTCATCCAAGTTGCTGATGAAGATGTTAAACAGCACAGGCCTGAGGACTGAGCCCTGGGGGGACCCCACTGCTCACATCTGGCCAGGTTGAGTATGACCTGTCCACTGCTACTCTCTGGGTGCACCCCATCAGCCAGTTTTTTACCCATCCAACTGTGTAGGCATCAATGCCAGAGTAACTTAATTGATTAATGAGAATGGGGTGAGAGACAGTGTCAAAGGCCTTCTTAAAGTCTAGAAAAACTACGTCCACAGAGATACCATCATCCAAGGATTTAGTTACCTGGCCATAAAGGGCAATCAGGTTGGTCAGGTAGGACCTGCCTTTGATGAACCCATGCTGGTTGCCCCGAGTGTGATCTCCCATGCTGGCCCCCCCACAGATGTGCTCCTTAATGATTTTCTCTAAGATCTTCCTGAGGACCAAGGTGAGGCTTATGGGCCTATAGTTACTTGGGTCCTCCTTCCTCCCTTTCTTAAAAATGGGGACCACATTAGCTAGTTTCCAATCCCCCGGTGCCTGGCCAGATGACCATGAATGCTCATACAGCCAGGCCAAGGGCTCCGCGATGACCCCTGCCAGCTCCCTCAACACCCTTGGGTGGAGGGCATCTGGACCTGCCGATTTAAAAATATCCAGCCCTTCCAGAAGATCCCTAACTACCTCTGTGCTGACCCAAGGCCCGTCACAGCTATCCTCTCAATTATCCCTACCTATGGCAGGAGGGATGTCCCGGTCCCTGTTCAAGAAAACAGAGGCAAAGAAACTGTTAAAAATATCAGCCTTCTTGTCTGGCATAGCCACAAGATTACCATTTGAGTCTTCCAGGGGCCCTACATTGGCTGGTGCCCTCTTGTTGCTTCCAATGTACTTGAAAAAGGACTTTTTGTTGTCCTTAATCCCTGGATGCTAGCCTGAGTTCCATCTCTACCTTGGCCTTCCTAATAGTCCCCCTACACTCACGGGCCGAGGAGGAGTACTCCTCCTTGGTGATAGCCCCTCCCTTCCACTGGTTGTACGCCACCCTTTTAATGATGATGTCATGGCAGAATTCATGATTTAAAAAAGGGAAAGTATGAGAACAGTACTTCAGAAAGATATCTTTTAACCAACTAAGAAATATAGTAGGTAAGATCCTATAGATGGAAAATGTAAAAGAAAAAATAACTCCAAGAAGACTGGAAGTTCTTAAAAGGTATAATATTGAAAGTTTAATATCAAGCTGTTCTAAGATATTGGAAAGTTAACTAATATTGCAAGTGACTGATGTCAGTACACAAAGAAGTCTTTTAGTGCTTGAAAATTAAGAGATACATGCAGCCACTGGAAGAAAAGTCTGCAAGGGATTAGCACAAACATACAGGTATTAGTTAAATACCTTTTGACTAATTTGAATGAATGTACATCAGCAAGGCATGATGAAATTCATTGCAGGGCACAGATGGAACATCCATGCTTAAATGGATTAAAGTTTAAAAACATAATGATGACAGATAATGGCACAGAAAACAGGAGACGGACACTTGATTTCTTCTTTTGACAGAATAGCTAGGTGAGAGGTGAGAGGAATTGAAGATGGCATAACATATCTGGACTTTAGTAACACTTCTGGCATAGTGCCACATGACATTCTTATAAATAAGCTAGAGAAACAAGAGATAGATAGAATTACTGAATTGAGTGCACAATCCCAAGTTAAGGCAAATTTTAAAACAACTGAAAAACTGCCAACATGAGGATTGTTTAAAGTTCATCTACCTGGCCATAGAGGGCAGGACAAGAGGAAATCGATATTGCAATTAAGAAGGCTTTGGGGCTGGAAGGGACCCTGGGGAAAAGAATAATTGCCTCTTATTTACTCCAGGAGAAAGACCACCATGGAAGTACACAGTGGCATGCCACATTTTTGAAGTGAATACTCCCTCTGGATTGGTGGATGGCAAGCCCAGGCAGGTACTTCTAGACCCGGAGAGGGGAAGCCATGAAGAGACCTCAGCATCCAGGAAACAGAGATGCTGTGGGACTCTCTTGCTGATGCTGGCTTGCAGCAAGTGGAGGCACAGAGGTGCATTGGGAAAAGTACAGGTTGTCAGAGGGCCACCGAGGAAGGAAGTCCTGCTGCTGGAATCTTTCTCTTGAAGACTCCACCACTGCTGCCAAGTAGGTTCTGGAGAGGGATGTGGGTATCCAGAAGGATAAGCCCTTCAAGGCCCAAGGGCAGTGCTCTAGGGCCCCATAGAGACTGTGGTTTTTTTCCTTTTTTTTTTTCCTCTGGAGATAGTTTGAAGTCCCAGGTAGGGGCTGGGATGGCAAAAGGACTGGCCTTAAGGGGCAGGCAGGGTGAAGTGTCCCAACAGTATAACAGTCCCTAGGATTGATTGAGGGCCTTGGTTTTTCTTTGGGGAAATAGAAAAACAGGAATTCTGCCATTGCAGCTGTAAGTGGACTTGTGCCTGGGCAGGTGGGGAATGGGGTCTGAGAGCAGTCCTTGTAAGTTCCTAGTCCCTAGAGCCTGAGTGACCCAGGGCTCTTCTTAGCCCTTGAATGTTGTGAAGTGGCCCTAAACTGGCTGGAAGAGGTCTGTCCCCTGAAGGGATTGATTTGAACCAATATCCTTGGTATGGTAAGGGTGGGGTGTGGGGGAGGTAGAGCCCCATGAAGACATTCCTCCTGTCAGGCTGGAATGATCGCCCCATGGAACCAATTCCCAAACAAAAGGAACATCAAAGTCATGGGGGGTGAGAAACTAACATTGGAGAGCAGCTGAGGAGGTAATGTCAGCATGTCCTTAGCTAGTCAGTGCACACAGGGAAGATGTCAGCCTGAAGGGGACCCAGGCTTATGGCACCTACCCATGAAAGGCATAAACTACAGAAAAACATCTTGGCTAGGGACAGAAATTACACATAAACTGGATAAGTGATTGGAAACTGATTGAAATCTGTAATACAACAGAAATTCAGTGCACATGAACTGCTTTTAAAATGGCCAAAACCAGTTTAATATAAACCAGGATAGATGTAGTATCAGACTTAATTGATTTATGTAAAATCAGTTTATTGAACTTTTGCCTTGGATCCCCTCCAGATTCAAGCTGTCTGCTCCAGTAGAGCAGAGAGGTGGGCTATAGTGCCCCCTAGCTTCTGGCATGGGTTACTGAAGATATGTGGCTGCATTTCTGGAATCAAATTTGAAGGTCTGTTCACTTATTGGTACAACCAAGCACAACTATAGCATCCTTAAATAATGACAGTGAGAACTTAATTGAATACAGACATCCTTTGCAAAAATATTTTTTGAAACAGGATTACCATTGCAAGCTTATAAATAGAACTAAAAAGGATAAAAACTATTACTACTGAACATAGTTGCATAGATTTCATAGACATCAGGGCTGGAAGGGACCAGGGGAGATCATCGAGTCCAGCCCCCTGCCCAAAGGGCAGGAAGTCAGCTGGGGTCATAGGATCCCAGCAAGATAAGCATCCAATTTACTCTTGAAGGTGTTCAATGTAAGTGCTTGAACCACCTCCGCTGGCAGACTGTTCCAGACCTTGGGGGCTCAGACAGTAAAGAAATTCTTCCTTATGTCCAGCCTGAAACGGTCTTGCAGGAGTTTGTGACCGTTCGACCTAGTCATCCCTTGGGGCGCTTTGGTGAACAAACTTTCCCCCAGATCCTGGTGGTCACCCCTGATAAACTTATAGGTGGCCATCAGATCACCCCTGAGCCTACGCTTTTCCAGGCTAAAGAGTCCCATGTCTCTCAGCCTATCATCGTAAGATCTGTTTTCTTGACCTCTGATCATGCGTGTGGCTCTCCTCTGGACTCTCTCAAGCTTCTCCACATCCTTTTTGAATTGTGGAGCCCAAAACTGGACGCAGTACTCCAGCTGCGGCCTCACCAAGGCCGAGTACGAGGGGAGAATGACATCCCGGGATTTGCTCGAGAAGCATCTATGGATGCAAGCCAGTGTTTTGGTCACTTTACTAGCTGCAGCATAGCATTGCAGGCTCATGTTCATCTTGTGGTCAATGATGACCCCCAAGTCTCTTTCTTCTGTAGTGCTAACCAACGTAGCACTGCCAAGCCTATAAGGATGCTGCAGGTTTTTCCTCCCAAGGTGGAGAACCTTGCATTTTTCGGTGTTAAACACCATCAGGTTCTCGTCTGCCCATTTGCTGAGCTTGTCCAGGTCAGCCTGGATCACCCGCCTATCTTCTGGCGTGGATGCTTTGCCCCAAAGTTTTGTGTCATCGGCGAACTTGGCTAGTCCACTCCTGACTCCAATGCCCACATCATTAATGAAGATGTTGAACAGTATGGGTCCAAGGACAGAGCCTTGAGGGACCCCACTGGTCACAGGGCACCACGATGAGTGACTGCCATCAATTACAACCCTCTGGGTCTGACCACAGAGCCAATTTCCCAGCCAGCGGATCATGGTGGAGCCAAGGCCACAACTGGCCAGTTTGGCCAAGAGTTATAGTTTTGTTGGAACGTATAAAATGCACATAATCATTTCTGGCTGAAATAAATATTAGAAGGTAAACAATGTTCCTGCAATTTTGAAAGACCTAAATTAAGCAATAAAAGAATGAAGATCCCAAGGGTCCTACAATCAAAAAAATGCCAAATTGGCTTATTTTGAAACAAAATAAAACAACCCCCACACATTTGGCTGAAAAGAAGAAAGATGGAATTACACAGGAATAAGATGCAAGTTCTACTCACTCCTGAAAACTAATAAAAGACCTATTTCCATTCCAGTTTACAAACACTGGTGTCCCAGTTCATACAGTCTTTGCCCAGTCCAAAAGAAAGGTATTTTCTCCTAGAGCGGCATTTGGCCTTAGCTATATTTATAGAACACTTTGCAATGACACAAAAATCACTCCATATGGTTGACGCATGCCTTAGTATCTACTTGCAAAAAAATCTTTCAACAGAAACCAATCAATGCAGAGAAGCCAAATGACAGTAAGATTAACTGAACCAAATTCATTGGTCCATTTCTAATTTCAACCTTTGCATAGTTCTTTTTGATGGTGCCTCTTTCCAAGCTTCATGTATTTCTTATATATGACAGATGAGTTGCATTCAGTCATGTCCCTGACCCACGCATTTGGTCCCAATTCTCCTCTACTTTAAGGACACCTGTGTCTGCCTTTTAAAAAAAAGTTTTTCATAGCTAGAGGCCACAAACCCCTCTTTTAACTGTCCAGGCTAACAGTTTGAATTATGTAAGCTTTTGAAAATTTTGGCAATGGAGAATGAGCAGTTTTTCATATCAATCTTAAAGTACTTAGCCATATAGTATATATGACTGAAGGAAAAAAACAGTGCAGTAATTTTGTATGAAGGCTAGATACAGGCAGCTTCCTGTTTACCAGAACAGAAACAGGTTTTCTGTGGTTATTTTGTCAATTTGTTTCTTTGCAACAGTAGTTTAAAGTTGTCTATGGGAATATTATGAGCTGACCCAAACAAATGTTCTTCTTATGGAGCAACTTTAAGACTATAAATAGATTAACATATAAAAAGCTCATTAAATGAATGTATGCTATTATGCAACTAAATCATAATGCATGTCCACATAACTTAATATTCTTTTATTCTTTTTTACTTTAAATTCCTAGGTTTCTTTAAAATACAGCTGAAAAATACAGAAACTACTGAAATTCCATCACAAGAAATCACATTGACTCCTGCATCATTTACAAGCAGACGTTAGAATTTTTAGATCCAAAATGCAGACCTCTTCTTCTTGAGCTGACAAAATAACAGATAATAGTAGTAGGTTGTTATCCACTATATGGCAGTCAGTCATGAAACATGAAATCTATTTTGCCAAAGGCTTTCACAGATATTTACTGACAGCAGAGGAATATTGGGGCTCAAGAATTCTAGGTTCTGAAGAGCATCTATTGGATCCCAAATCTTCTTCCTTGTCCCCTGAAGCTCGATCCCTTATGACCATGCTTGTCACACAACAAAACTCCTCAACATAGGCCCTGTCCTTCTTCCTCTAGCTGTACATTCTATTCTAAGTTCCCTCCACACCTTAGTCTATCGCATATGTCAAGAGAATGCCCCCTTCCCTCCTTCCCCCTTCCCCTGCACTGTGGTTCATAGACATCATAGATTTCATAGACATTAGGGCTTGCAAAACCATTGTGTCAAGCCCCCTGCCCAAGGGGCAGGAATTCAGCTAGGGTCAAAGGATCCAAGCAAGATAAGCATCTAAATGTTTCTTGAAAGTGTCCAGAATAGGTGCTTGCACCACCACTGTGGGGAGTCTGTTCCAGGCCTTGGGGCTCAGACAGTAAAGAAGTTTTTCCCTATGTCCAGCCTAAAATGGCCTAGCAGGAGTTTGTGACCATTGGTCCTTGTCTTCCTTTGGGGTGCTCTGGTGAACAGGCATTCCCCATAATCCTGATGCACATCCTGATGTACTTATAGACTGGCACCAAGTCACCCTTAAGCCTGCGCTTCTCCAAGCTGAAGAGTCCCATAGCTCGCAATCTCTCTTCAGAAGGCCTGTTCTCTTGTCCTCTGATCATGTGCGTGGCCCTCCTCTGAACTCTTTCAAGTTTCTCCACATCCTTCCTAAATTGTGGAGCCCAAACTTGAATGCAGTACTCCAGCTTTGGTCTCACCAAGGCCAAGTACAGTGAGAGGATGACATCCTGGATCTTGCTCGAGATAAATTGGTAGATGCAAGCCAGAGTTTTGTTCATTTTGCCAGATGTGGTGTCACATTGGTGGCTCATATTCATCTTGTGGTCAGTCATGACCCCCAAATCTCTTTTGGTCATGTTGCTAGCGAGTGTATCATTGCTGAGCCTATAAGTGTGATGCGGGTTTTTATTCCCAAGGTGGAGCATCTTGCATTTCTCCATGTTGAATACCATCAGGTTTTCATCTAACCACCTTTCAAGCCTATCAAGGTCAGCCTGGATCACCAGCCTATCCTCAAACATAGACACTCTTCCCTAAAGATTGGTGTCATCAGCAAACTTGGCCAGTCCACTTTTGATACCAGTGTCCAGGTCGTTTATGAAGACATTAAAGAGTACTGGTCCATACAGAGCCATGGGGGATGCCACTTGTCACTGAGTGCCATGTTGATTTTGCCATCAACTACCATTCTCTGGGTCCAACCTGAGAGCCAGTTCCCCAGCCATTGGACTGTGGCATGGTTGAGGTCTCAGTTGCCCAATTTTTGCATGACAACATCATGGAACACCAGGTCAAAGGCTTTTTTAAAGTCCAAATATATGACATCAACCTTTTCCCTTTTGTTCAGGTGTCACATCACCTGGACATAGAAGGAAATGAGATTGGTCAAGCAAGACTAGCCACAACAAACCCATGCTGGCTGTCCCTCAGAATGTTGCCTTCTGTTAGCCTGTCAAGAATGGGTTTTTTGATCATTTTTTCCAAAATCTTCTCATGAATTGAGGTCAAACTGACTGGCCTGTAGTTTCCTGGGTCTTCTTTCCTCCCTTTCTTGGAGATGGGAACCACGTTGGCCCTTTTCCAATCTTCAGGTACTTTGCCTGAGTGCCGCGAGTTCTCGAATATCCTCGCCAATGGATGCACTATGATGTCTCCCAGTTCTTTTAGCACTCTTGGGTGCAACCTATCCAGACCAGCTGATTTATCAGGGTCCAGCCTTTCAAGATGCTCTTTCACAAGATCCATGCCAATGGTGGGCATATATTCATCCTGACCCTGGTCATCCCACATCATATTAGGCAGGGTGGTCCCTTTGGGCTGGTGAAAAACCGATGCAAAGTAATCATTAAGCAGATTGGCTTTTTCTTGGGTGGCGGGTTCCACAGTTCTTGAGTTGGCCATAGAGCACAGCCTTCAGCAGATGATCTTGAGGCATCTGCTGCACTTGTCCCAGCCAATGAAGCCTGTGAGCATCTACCATAGTCTGCATAGACCAGTTCTGTCAAGGATCTTTTTGTTGGTGATCTGTTTGTCCAAAGTGACTCCAAAGATTTTTCTGAGACAGCAAAGGTGGAAGCTGTTCAATCTCTGCTCCTGCTTGGAGTATGTGACCCAGCTTTCACAGCTATAAAGGAGGGTGCTGAGGGCACAGGACATACAGATGGACACCTTTGTGTTCGGGGTTAGCAGCTTGTTGTTCCAGACACATTAATTAAATTTCAAAAGGTGACAGAGGCTTTGCCGATTCTCGCATCAAGTTTTCTATTAAAGGTAAGTGAGCTGGTAAGAGTTGATCTAAGCAGAAGTGGTCTACACTGTTCAGACCTTCATTATTCACATAGATTTTGGGTGACATGTTAGTGCCCTGTGACCTGACAACTGTTTTCTTGATACTGATTGCCATGCCAAACTTGATGCATGCATCAGAGAACTTGTTCATCATGATCTGCAATTCATCAGGTGAGTTAGACATGAATGAAGCATCATCTGTAAAGAACAGATCCTGAATAACAAATTATTTGTCCTTGATTCAATTAGTATGCCTCATTGATCATTTCCAAAAGTGTACTTCAGAAGGAAAGAGAAGAAATTTCTAAAGCAACTAAAATGCAGCTTTGCTTCATGGCAGTATCAATTCTAAACTCAGATGATGTTTCATTTTCGTACTGGATGCTTGCCTTTATTTCCCCATGGAACTCCTTGAATAGGGAGAGCACCTTTTGTGGACAGCCAATTTCCGACAGGCTTGTAGATGCCATTTCTGCTAACTGCGTCAAAGGCCTTTTGTAGGTCAACAAGTACTATGTAGAGAGGTGCCTGTTGTTCAGAGCTTTTTTCTTGCAACAAATGCAGTGTGAAGGACATATCAGTTGTGGAGTTTCGAGCTCGGAACCCACACTGGCTCTCAGGGTGGACTCTCATGGAGTCTTTTCAACAGGACCATTGCAAGCACCTTGCCAACCATGCTGAGCAGAGATATCCCTCAATAGTTGCTGCAGTCTGCTCTGTCCCCTTTATTTTTGTATACAGTCATTATCTTTCAATCTTTTAGATACTGGGGCATATGGCTTTCTTCCCAGCAGGTACAGAGAAGTGCATGGATGTTGCTTGCAAACTTTCTCTCCCCTTCCTTTATGAGCTCTGGAAGTCTCTGATTATTGCCCGCTGCGTTCCAAGCCTCAATCTCTTTTGATAGCTTTCTCTACATCTTTTAGAGTTATTTTTTCACTTGTACCTCTAATTGCCATTGTAAACTCGTTTCTCCACAATAAAACATTAGTAAAGGAAGAACAAATACCATGCTAAATTCATTAACATCTTCCCAAGTTACTAGGTATATCATTCAGGTAATTTTGTTTCATTGTACACCTGCCTTTCAAGTTATATTCTGTTTTGTAAAGAGAGTAAATTCTATTGTGGATTACATATTTGTTATCTGTCAATGCCTCTGCACCAGAAATGATGCATTTACAAAAGAAGTGTTTTTTTTCCCCCCTGGAATTGCCAGCTTTGTAAATACAACCTAAGATTTAGAAGTTTTCTTTCTTTCTCATACTTAATTGCCTATATTGCAAGTTCTTCTGATCCAAATGTCTTGTCAGGGATCCCTTTACAACCTCTGCCTTCAGTGGGCTTAAATAGGTATGAACGATCAGTTCTGTACATGGAATTAATTCGAAATATTGTTTTAGTTGTGTTTTCTGTGAAAGGTTACAAAAGGTAGCAAAAGCTAATTTATCAATAATGTTTGCAATAAACTAAGTGTCTACATCCAATTCTGAGTAAGAAAGTTCCAGTTTTAGAGAATATAATCATTCTTCATAAAAACAACTGTTTTAAAAATGTGATTTAGAATACAAACGTGTAATAGCTTTTCAAATCATTGCAGATTCCATGTTTCATTTCAGAAGACCAGGACAAGCTCAGAAAAAAGTTGTGCTAATTTTCATTGAATATAGAATATTTATGAAAGTAATGAATGTTTGTCATGCATGAAGTGTTTTTGCCCATTTATTTGTCTCTGAGTCCTGTGGCTCATAGCAAAAAGAATACAATTGCTCTTAATATTCATCTGTACATAACTATATTAATGTACGCTAGCCGTAAGTCTGAGTTATTGAACTAGATTGTTTAAAGTAAACAATATTTTCTTGGATTGACCTATTCCTTAGTTAAAATTGTTTTAAGAGAACCCAATTACAAAAATTGAATCTTAGCTTTTAAAAATGTTAATATGGACATAATCATTGAACCAAAAAAGGTGTTGCTTTCACATTTATTGATTTGAAGTTTACATCAGAAATAAATAATGCAGTGCAACTTTGTTAGGAAGAAATTTCTTTTTACAAGGGCAAAACAAGTAAATATTACAAGAACTGTCAAGAGTGCTTGTTTTCAGGCACCTGGACATGAATGTCATGTGTGATATGAACTGTATCTTATAGATGCTCATCAGGCAAGGATTATCTTTCTCAGAATGGCCAGGAAAATTACAGTAATGTTTTGTTAACAAAAACAGCCTATCCCAAACCTTCATGCTCATTATGATACTAGCACTTACCAGTAGACATGGGGAAGAAGAGAAAGAAATCTAGGAAGTCTAAGAAATCTAGGAAAAGAAATGAAGAATCTACCCAGGTATATTAACCAGGGTCAAGATGCACAACATTTTTGTTATCATACTCTTCACCTTATAAACGTTTAAGCTTCTCTGGAGATTATTTCCCATCTCAATATCCACAAATACCTTGAGCTTCTTGTCGGGGTAACCAAACACTGAGTGAATCGGGCCCCAAGGTCACGGTGGGCCGGGGTGGCAATTGGAATACGAACAGGTGGGATTAACAGCGGTGGAGTGTGAGCTGTACGAGAAGTTTAAACAAAGATGATTTATTTACTCATGCTTGGGAAGCAGAGGCTCAGATATTTCTTCAGTTACAGTATAGCGAACAACAAAGGGGTCTGTTGGCCCACGGTGTTCACTAACGAGCCCTTGCTTTCTACCCCCTGAGGGATAGGTGCGGCTGCCCACTAGCTAGTCCCAGGGCTGGTCAACAGCTCATGAACAGGATAACAAACAACAAAAACTGTAACATAGTGAATCGAGGAACAGGGTTGTGACGCCAGTCCAAAAGACAGTCCGTAAACCGAGGTCGGAGATGAGAAGCCAGAACTAAGTAAGCCGAAGTGAAAATCAAAGCCAAACAGTCCCGTAACCGAGATCGAAAAGACGAGTTGCTCCACCCGCCGTCCGCAGCCTCTGCTTGTGCCTCACAGTCCCTGCCGTCCGCAGCCTCTGCTCACAGGATCGTCCTCTCCCTGTGACACAGTTCCTGCAAAGGCAGCCTCTGCTCACAGGATTGAGCACAGTCTCTCCTCCAAAACACACACACACTACCTCACCACACCCGGATGGCTGCTCACAAACCTTTTATAAGAATTTAGTGGCCAATCAGAACGCTCTTCACAGAGAAATTTCTAGTCAAATTACATCATGCAGTCAGTAACCGAACACCAAGTGAATCAGTCCCTGCCGTCCGCAGCCTCTGCTCACAGGATCAAGCACAGTCTCTCCTCCAAAACACACACACACTACCTTACCACGCCTGGGTGGCAGCACAAACCTTTTATAAGAATTCAGTGGCCAATCAGAATGCTCTTCACAGAGAAATTTCTAGTCAAATTACATCATGCAGTCAGTGAACTGAGCATGTGCGTTAGATCAGATTACCTCATGCTCTGTGATTGACAAGCCTCCAGGTCACCCAGAGGGCACATTCTGGGGGCCTGTCTGTAGTTTCAACTCCCTGTGATGGCAGCACCAAACTTAAGATTTTTCCTTGACATGCCCCCTTGCTGTCAATACAGGGGTTGAAACATAACATAACACGACATATTAGTCCTTCGTTTCTTGGTCCTTTAGCCATGATGTCCAGGCTTGTGTGACACTTCTTAACATCTCGGTGATGAACCTGGAACAATACAAAACAAACAGGACAGTCTACGTTCTATAATGTAACTATATACAAGATTAAATTACGGGCCTAAATAACGGTGTTAGTGCTGGACCGCCTAGATAGCCAGTTATGGTGAGCTAATAGTTTCTGCCCACTTTCTCCGAGCTCCACCGTGTAAGTGTTAGGATAATATTCCGCTTTTTCTATTACACCCTTTAGGACCTTTGGATGGCGATTTTTTGGGTTAGGGAGTGTGACCCACGCTAGCTCAGATGTTTTGAATTTCTGCTTCCATGGTTCCACTGGCTCAATGTCTCGTTGATTCCACATCTCTTTCCCAGTATTTAAATTCGTGAGGACCTCATGTTTAAATTTAGTCCAATTTTTGTATGACCCTTGTCCCTTCAGGTGCAGAGCTTCCTTGTACAGCCCTACAGCTCGCTCCACCACCCCATTGGACTGGGGATGGTACGGCATATGGTGGTGCCAGCTTATGTTATGGAGGCGTGCTAATTTCTCGATGGCAATCGATGTGAAGGGTCGTCCCCTGCCTGACTGAATTACTTTAGGTACTTGCCAGACTGCAAAGATACTGATTAGGGCTCAAATCATGGCTGCCGCATGGGTCTTCTGAAGGGGCACGACGGTGACCTGTCGTGTTCCTAAATCTATCACTATTAGTCCTTTGTTAGGGGCCGCTGCCACGGGTGGAGGGCCTAACAGGTCCACCTGCCATGATCTCCCAGGTGCAAATGTTTTTGGGTTTAAGGCTCCTTTGAGATTGCTTGTTGGGTGAGCTTTCTCTGTGGCACGGGTCTTACAGGCTTGGGTGACCCTTTTCCAGTCTATGTGGGTCCCATGTTTCGAGTGCTTTCCTGATTCCTTGTGCCATCTCTGCTGGAATGCTTGAGGACCTAGATGACCCCAGTGCTCATGGAGCCACTCCAGGTATGAGTCCATGCATACTTTGTTTTTGATGTCATTCACGGTCAATACTCCCAGTAACTGGTCGATCGTCTCATGGATTGGGTCTGTATCCGTTTGGTGTGACCTTGTGTGCCTTATCAATGGTAGTGTCATAAATTCAGACAGTAAATCATATATTTCTTGCCAGAGGTCAGTGTTTTCAAACGGCGAAGCTGTGCCGGTCATGATTCGATAAATATACTGTGAATCGATGGCAATGACTGGTATGGGAAGTGTTCCGTCATGATGTTGTAGACAGTGTTGTATTACTTCCCGGAACCCCAACAATTCATTCTTTTGCACCGATTCACAGCCAGGGTGGATTTGATGTACGTGGCATGGATGGCAATAAAATCCATACTTCCCTCCACCTCGTGTGGTGCCGTCCGAGGCCATCCATGCTGGCTGGGCCATTCCATAGAGAGTTATCCTGGATGTCTCAGTGATGTTAGCCGGAGGTGATACTTCTTTGCGTTTCCAAGCGTGCCATTGGTATAGGTGGTTAAATACCAAGGAGCTCCATGTTGACAACTCACCTTGGAAACAAGGGTCTGGTCGGTCATGGATGAGTTGGGGTAACAAGGTCGCTCCGGTAGCCCTCAACTTATCTCTCCCAATGGTTAGTGGTTCCGCCAACTGGGCAGCAAGGAGAGTTTTCCCAACCACTCCGTACCTATGTTGTGCCATCTGGAGGGTTCGGTGGGCAACAAAAACAAGATTTCCTTCGGGGTTGGTCACTGTCACGAAAAGGTGTTCCATGGTGAACCCGATGGTAACTGTCAGAGGTGTCTTGAAGTCGATGGCGTGTAGTGTGGTGTTCCAAACCAATGTTATTAATTCATCTAGAGCTCTGGCATCCTTAGGGGACCACGGTGTCTTCAGTCTGGTCCTCTTTCGAATCTGCCTCTACATGCGAGCCAGTACCGGTAGGTGTTGTGAAGTGATGTAATGCCGGTACCAATTTAACTTCCCCAGTATTGATTGGAATTCAGTGTTTTTCGTTGGGTATTTCTCCGGCAAATCAATGTTGATAGCCTCATGACTCACTCTGTACCGTCTGGGTCTGGTGAAAGTTGTCCCCAGAAAACTGATTTGGTTGGTCGGGGTTAATTGGGACTTGCCGTCATTGATAATCCACCCATCGTCCTCCAGGTGGTGTACCAGTGCTGTCGTGATGCTTTGGACTAATTCTTCTGTCCGTCCCATGATTGCCAGGTCGTCTATATAACTCCAGAGCTTGACTTGACGGGCTTCAGGGTGTTTCTGGTAGAAATGGTCAAGGCTCTCATTCATTGCATCGGTTGCCAGCGCAGGGGTGTTACAATACCCTTGTGGGCAGACATTCCACCTATACATCCTCCCCCTTACACACATATTTAGGACACCCTCTCTGTCATCAATTGGAATGGAAAAGAACATATTTTTCAGATCTAAGGTTGTTCCAACCCAATCCTCCAACTGGTATATCACCATCTCATTGAGACTCTGAATTAAGGTGTAAGGTGCCGGTTGAGTCAGAATGGTACATCGCTTGTTGACCTCACGATAGTCCACGATGAGGCGGACCTCATTCGGCTTCTCCGGCTTGGGTATCCCCCATCCGGGCAATAGTCAGGTGCTAGCAGGTACTGGCGTAATGGACCCTTCTTGTTGAAAGCTCTTGAGTAATACTTCCAGTTGGTCGTGGAACTGTTGTTTGGTGGGTATCGGGGTATACCTCCAAACTGTGGTTATCCATAGGGATGATTGGTGCCACTCGCACTCCGGTAAGATGTTTATTGGAAGTGCCTCGAGCACCCGGTCCTTCAGCTGTAACGCCTGAATGCCTGGTATTCCTAAGATGTTGACATTTCCTAATACTGCGTCGAGTGGTTTCTTGTGATCCTTTATGAAGATCTTTACTCGTGACGTTGCCGACGCCGAGTTTAGCCCTTGTACCATCATAATTTTGTTCGTTTGTTTGTGCGGCATGGATGGTTTAATTACATTGACCTGGGCTTCCATGTCAAGCAAGAATTTTGCAACGGTTTCATCCAGGGGGTCGTCCGGATTCTGGACACTAATCGTGGCATAAGGTTGTTGATCGTTGTCTAGTAGTTTCATGAAGCTCATCGTCATTACCTCTCCGTCTTCCCCGTGAATCGTTTGACCGACCGCATCCTTCTCCCGTACCATTTCACTGACCGTATCTTCCTCTGGCACCATCTCGAAAATCTAACTACTTTCCGTGGATCATCATTTTCCTTAACTGTGTCAACCGTATTTTTCCTAATACCATATCGTTTTCCTCCTTCAACCGTAGGTGTTACCGTTTTCTGTTCCAATTCACAGTCCATCATTTGTTCATTGTTCCGTTTTTCAGAATCTGCACAGCTGCCGGTCACCGGATTCATGCCGACGGCAGTCACTCATTTTTTGACTTGGGACTATATTCCTGGAAGCCTAGGGTCTCTGCTAGGGCTCGTTGACCATCATCCCCTAATTGTCTCAGCTTCTCCTCGGTCAGTCCCGATTTCTTAACTAGGAAGCTGAATATAGCCCTCTCTGTTGGTGTTCTTTGAGGCGGTGAATTACGTAATGGTTTTGATGATCAGTTCTCCACTGGGTATGCTTTCATAGTCTCATACTTTTCGCTAGAAGCGAGGTTCACTTTCGCTTTCTTTATCACCCCTTGGAGTTGGTCCAACCGGCCCAGAGTGTGGATGACAGGACCATTGATGGAGGTGTTTAACAGCAGCTTAGCAGTGATTCCTTGGTCCCCACCATAAATCTCAGTGGCGGCGGCGATGGCTTCAGCCAGACATGGTACATCTCCGGGGGTGGTAGCATACTGGTGCGGCCATGCTCCTTGTACCTGGGCTGGTGTCAGGTTTAATGGTTGGTATGTAGGATTCCAATGAGCATAAGATGCCCAGATCACAGCGTATACCAGTGAGGCAGCACTGGCACAGTCAGCTGAACCCTCATGCCAGGCGTGAACTTTTCGCTGTAAGGCTTCTACTGCCAAGGCAGGTATTGGTATTGGCCAATATTGGTTTGCCAATACCGGAACGGGATCAACCACCTTCGCTCTACTCCATCCAGAATTCCTTACTAGCTGTAGTGCCTCTTCTTGATTAACAGTTTCTCTACCAGCTTCCGCTACCAGATGCCCTAACCATGTGATAGGTGTCTCATGGTCACGGATCTGAGTATCTTTCCTGAGCTCACTCATTTCCAATTGGTTTCTAGATCTTTTGGTTATTGTCGCCTGCATCTGTCCTTGTGGCCTGGTTACAAATTTTTGTACCGCAATTGGGTATGCAGTTACACACTACAATTCATTGCTTCTATTGGTTACAATCATGTTCGTGTTCCGGCAGTTGTTTGTTTCCTCCATTGTTTCTGTTCCCACGCTCTTAGTTGCACGTTGACAGCTTGTGTGGTTGCAATACTCGCGTACGTCCTCTAATTGGCGCCGATCCATATACGGGGGTGGTGATACTGGCTCGGGAGGTGGTGCTGTTGTGGGGGGCTGATGACATCGTGGAGGCGATCCAGGGGTGGTAACGAATGACGGAGGAAGCAGATCCCAGGTGGGCGGGACAGTGGGTGACGTGAAGGAGGGGGGAGGAATCTTGGTGGGCAGTGATGTCAGCGCAGGGGTTGGAGCGCTTTCAGAGTGGCTGGCGCCATCTTGTAATGGCAGCTCAGCCAAATTCTCGGAGAGTTCTTTCAGTACCACCAAGTACTCTCGGACCCTTTTCCCATTTAAGCCCCATCCACTTTTCTTTTCTTCCATCCCGTTCAAGGCTTTCACGGAGCTGGGTTAGCAGCTCGTGCCCCCTTGATCCAGCCGTGAGGCTTGGACAGCTAAACCCATCTGGAGGGGTGACCTCTCCTCCCTCCTTCATATACCTCATGCACCAGGCAAACTCCTGCATCGGGCTGGAGCTTGTTGCGCCCGAAGTTTTCACGCAGACCGGGGAAACAGGCCCTGTCTCTTCCCTTGGGCAATAAATGGCTCGGGGGTCCTGCATAACACAGCTCAGGACTCCGGGGCTTTGCCATACGGCCCATTCCTTCCCGCTTGTCCCACGGAGGGACAGGTACCCATCAATCATCTTCACGGCAGGATCCGCGGCCTGATGATACACAATATGGGCCCACAAGTCGTCCAGGTCGCCAGCTGGATGGACTCCACTGTGCCATGGGCAGCTCTGAATCAACTCAAACTCAAACTCGCCTCCCACGAATCCTGTTTGTGACGCCATGTCGGGGTAACCGAACACCAAGTGAATCAGTCCCTGCCATCCGCAGCCTCTGCTCACAGGATCGTTCTCTCCCTGTGACACAGTCCCTGCAAAGGCAGCCTCTGCTCACAGGATCAAGCACAGTCTCTCCTCCAAAACACACACACACTACCTTACCACACCCGCGTGGCAGCACAAACCTTTTATAAGAATTTAGTGGCCAATCAGAATGCTCTTCACAGAGAAATTTCTAGTCAAATTACATCATGTAGTCAGTGAACTGAGCATGTGCGTTAGATCAGATTACCTCATGCTCTGTGATTGACAAGCCTCCAGGTCACCCAGAGGGCACATTCTGGGGGCCTGTCTGTAGTTTCAACTCCCTGTGATGGCAGCACCAAACTTAAGATTTTTCCTTAACACTTCTATCAATCCTTCTTGGGGGCTGACTTAAATATATTTTCTCCAGCCTACCTTTACATATTTTCTATAGACTACACCTTACTTGACCTTCACAAGGCAGTGAAAACAATTAAGATAGATTTTCAAAGGTAAATCAGCTAATTTATTTTAAACTAGCATGAAACAAGACAACAAAGCATACTGTTCTCCAAATCATTTTGTATTACACCAAGGAAAGCAGGCCATCTAATAAAGCCCTTTAGTACCCTAAGTATGGAAGGACCAAGTAAAAAAATGAACAAACACCAACATTTTATCCCGTCAAATCACTATTTTCACCTTTTCCTTCAGAAATGGCCTTTTCTCCTGGGTCCTAACCAGGCTTCTTAATTTCCCCACCCAGTAAGCCAAGCCATCTCTGGTAGTCTATACTCTCTGTTCTCTCTTCACTGGATGCCAGAGCAAGCCTCACTCTGTCCTATTCTCATTCTTGCACCCTTTGTATTATTTGACACAATATCAATGATTTGAGTCCATTTTATGTAGCTCTTTGTGAGGCAGAAAAGAGTATGCATATTAGAACAAAAAATAATGAACTATGATGACCCCTAAAGTCCAATATTGGTTACTATCTATTCAGTAAGTGACAGCATCATAAGCAGAGCATTTTCCTTCTGTTTGCTGGTTTTCTATTAAGCCTGCGGGCTATACCTCTATGTAGTTTTCAGTTTTGTCTCTCCAGGTTTTTATTAGTCATGAGGATTCCATATAGCATTTATTGATGATATTTACAGAAAAAACAACTATGTTGATCTTGCATATTCAAATAAAGCTTATTCTTTGGTTGTGAGACAATCAATTTAGAAAGAAATCTGAACAGTGGCTAGAAAAATGATTTCCTTCACTAGGATGCTGTAAACTGGAATGTGCGTCGAAGTAAATTAAATATTCTAAATCTTGTGTAAAATCTGCATTATATGAAAGTGACAAAAATTTACGTCCTTTGGATTTTTTGGAAGTCCATTCTGTCACTAGGACAGTGTTATTATTCGTGATTTAAAATGGGTCCTTTCCCAAAGAAAATAAACCTAAAAAATATGAAGGGGTATTAAAGCTATTTTACATGATATTTCAAAGAGACACTCATTCAAATGGAAGTATGTGCTCCTAAATGTGTCAACACTGAAATTTAAACCTAACAGATATCAAAGCTCTAAAAGTTAACATTTTTAGTATTTTTCAATTGGGTTAAAAACAGGGGAACAAGTTGGCAAAATTTTGAGATACAGCTTTTGTGCCTGGTCTTGCTGTATAATGTGCATAATGATTTCACAAGTGTTACACAGTATGCTTCTTAGAGTATACATGAATACAGTCAACTTAAAATCACATATGCACAAGAAAACAAATCATAAATAATGAGATACTAAAAACCAACTGTCACTGAGGTAGCAATTATTTGTATCTTTTTTTTCACTTCAGTGACTTTTTCCTTTTAGCCCGAGACACGGGTGATGACCTGGTGAGGGGGCTGCGGGTGATGGGCCACCTGGGAGACAGTGATCATCGCTTGCTGGAATTCACCATCCAGCGTAAGGTGGCAAAGGGCTGCAGCAAGGCAACAGCCCTAGACTTTAGGAGGGCTGACTTCAACAAGCTAAGGAGGATCGTTGGGGAAGCGCTGAGGACCCAGAGGGGAAGGGAATCAGATGTCGAAGGGGAGTGGTTGCTCCTTAAGGAGACGATCCTCCATGCCCAAAGGGAGGTAATCCCAACAAGGGTCAAAGGGAGCAGGAGGGCACATAAACCCCCATGGCTCACTAAGAGCATCCGGGAATGTCTCCTTGCTAAAAGGGAGGCATATACCCAATGGAGAGATGGGGTCATCGCCAAGAAGGACTATGTTATAGTCGCCCGAGGATGTAGGGGGGCAGTCAGGAGGGCCAAGGCAGAGTTGGAGATAGGACTAGCTTCCCGGATTAAGGACAATAAGAAGTCCTTCTTCAAATACATAGGGGGTAAAAAGAGGGTCCCGGGTAATGTGGGGCCCCTGCAGGACACGATGGGCAACTTAGTCATCACGCCAGATGACAAAGCTAACATATTTAACGATTTCTTTGCCTCTGTCTTCCTAAGTAGGGACCAGTTCAGCCACCTCCCTGCTGGGCCCCCCTCGGGCCCCGAGAGAGACACGCCTGGGCCAAGGGTTAGCGAGGAGTTAGTTAGGGTACTTCTGGAGAAGCTGGACGTGTTCAAGTCCGCTGGTCCGGACGATCTTCACCCTAGGGTTCTACAGGAACTGGCTGAGGTCATTGCGGGACCCCTGGCACGGCTCTATGAGCACTCGTGGTGCTCTGGCGAGGTGCCGGAGGACTGGAAGAGGGCCAATGTGGTCCCTATCTTCAAAAAGGGAAAAAAAGAGGACCCGGGAAATTACAGGCCAGTTAGTCTGACCTCAATCCCGGGGAAGCTCTTTGAAAAAATTATCCTGGCACACATCCAGGAGGGCCTTGCGGGGGAATGCATGCTCAGGGGCAACCAACATGGGTTTATCAGTGGCAGGTCTTGTCAGACCAACCTGGTGGCCTTTTACGATCAGGTCACCAAATCATTAGACGCAGGGGTTGCTGTGGATGTAGTCTTTTTGGACTTCCGGAAGGCTTTCGACACTGTCTCTCACCCTGTCCTCATCAAAAAGCTGAGAGACTGTGGTGTCGATGCCCACACGGTCAAATGGGTCGCCAACTGGTTGGAGGGCCGCACCCAGAGGGTGGTAGTGGATGGGTTCTTCTCGACCTGGAAGGATGTGGGCAGTGGGGTTCCGCAGGGCTCGGTCCTCGGGCCTGCACTGTTCAACATCTTCATCAGTGACTTGGATGAGGGGGTAGAAAGCACCCTGTTCAAGTTTGCTGATGACACTAAGATGTGGGGGGATGTGGGTGCACTAGAAGGGTGCAATAGGCTACAAGCTGACCTTGACAGGTTGCAACGGTGGGCGGATGAGAATAGGATGGGGTTTAACACTGATAAGTGCAAGGTGTTGCACATGGGGAGGAAGAACCGGCACCACACTTACAGGTTGGGGAACTCTCCTCTTGCCAGCACGGAGACGGAAAAGGATCTTGGAGTCGTCATTGACTCCACGATGAACATGGGCCGGCAGTGTGGGGAGGCAGTCAAGAAGGCCAATCGTACCCTATCATGCATCCACAGATGCATCTCGAGCAGGTCCAGGGAGGTGATCCTCCCCCTCTATGCGGCACTGGTCAGGCCGCAGCTGGAGTACTGCGTCCAGTTCTGGGCGCCACACTTCAAGAGGGACGTGGACAATATGGAAAGAGTTCAGAGGAGGGCCACTCGTATGATCAGGGGTCAGCAGGGCAGGCCTTATGAGGATAGGCTACGGGACCTGAACCTGTTTAGCCTCCACAAGAGAAGGCTAAGGGGGGACCTTGTGGCCTGCTACAAACTGGTCAGGGGGGATCAGCAGGTATTGGGGGAGTCCCTGTTCCCCCGTGCGCTGCCAGGAGTGACCAGGAATAACGGTCACAAACTGGCGGAGGGTAAGTTTAGATTAGATATTAGGAGGCGCTACTTCACAGTCAGGGTGGCTAGGGCCTGGAACCAGCTTCCAGGGGAAGTGGTGCAGGCTCCGAGCCTGGGGATTTTTAAAAGGAAGTTAGATGAGCACCTTGCCGGGGTCATCTGACCCCGGTGCTCTTTCCTGCTAAGGCAGGGGGTCGGACTAGATGATCTACCTAGGTCCCTTCCGACTCTAGCTACTATGAAACTATGAAACTATGAAACATGCAAACAGAACAAACAATTAGTACAATAATTGATGATCAGTACCTTCAAAGCTTGTGGTGACCTGGTTTATGCTTTATAGGTCTAATAATGAGAACACCTCTTGCTTTGTGATTAGCATGCTGCCTGGTGTTCACTGATGGTGCTTGGGAGGTACATGGGTATCAGACAAAAGGTTTTTATCTGCTCTTTTCAGTTAGTCAGTCCCTAATGAACTGATCTTTTGTCCCTTGCTGTTTTTAGATTCCAATTAAACTTGTTTATAGAATTGGTGAAATAATTAAATATGTACTGTGTTTTCTAGAACTTAATATTGCCTTCTCAAAGAGTTGAATTGCAGTTGATGATAATGTATAAAAAATGTTGTAATCATTAAAAGGCACTCCAATTTTACACATTTTCTTTACCCTCCTTGAGTTAATCAACTATCGGCTTTTCTTTTGAGCTAGATACTATTACTCATTATCTATTAGGGCTGTATGAAGCTTTGATCCCTGTTTTGATTTGGCAGAGATTCGGCCCAATTTGGTGGCTAAATATCCAAATCTAAATTGGATCAGGAGAAACTTTTATCTCTCCAAATCAAAATGAAACCCTCCGAATAGATTCGGAGAGATTTGGAAAGATTCAACGATTTGGACATAGACACAACTTGAAATTTTTTTTCTATATACCTCAAGGTACCAGGCAGCTAGTGAATCCTGTGAAGGTGGGGCAGATGGAGCATCCCCCAGGAGCATGGGGATCCCCAGTGCACCCAGCAGCAGACCCAGAAGTGGACCAGAAGCACTTCCAGTCCACTTCTGGGTCTGCTGGGGAGCACGCTGGGGGGCCACCCGGACTCTGTTGGCTCAGCCACTGGTGCCTCCTGGGTCTGGGGGGGCACCCAGGGTCCCCCCGTGGCTGATTGCTGAGCTGGGAGGGTGTGGGTGGGGGCCTGCATGATTGGCGGTGGACAGAGATAGATAAGGTAAGCTTAGGACAAATTGAAGTTACATTGGAAGCAAAAGGAGTCATTAATCAGAGAAGTGGTATGTCATGTCAGAAACCTGTAAGAAAGGAAATCTTTTGCTAATTTTTGCAGTCTAGCTTGTATATTATTTTGTTATATACAAGCAGGTTGTGTCTTTGAAAGTGGTTTCCGGCTGGCTTAGAGCTTTGGGGAGTTGTTATCATTACACCGGAGGACTGGGCGAGGCTGTAGGGGTGGAGGAGGCCTCAGCAGGAGCTCCCCAGTAAGGTGGGGGAGTTCCTGGCACCACGGAGGGTGCCGCGCTGTGGGGTTGTCCTGACCCCAGCCCATTGGGGCGACTTTGGGAGGAGTCCAGTGGAGGCGGAAGCCCAGTAGGGTGTGGGCCCAGGAAGGTGGGTCTAAGTAGTGGGAGGTCCTGACCCCAGCCCAGCATGGGCACTACCGGGACAGGCCCCAATTGGAAGTCCCAATTGGGAGGAGCCCCAGTGGGGCGTAGGCCCGAGTCAGGAATAGACAGGCCTGAGTGCGGGCGGGGAGTGCAAGAGGCATGACTACAGGCCCGTGTGCGGGCATAGAAGGCCTGAGTGTGGGCAGCAAGCACAAGGGGCACAAGCAACGGCCCCAGTGGGGGCATAGAAGGTCCAGTGCGGGCAGTGGAGTGCAAGAGGCATGATCACAGGCCCCAGTGCGGGCATAGAAGGCCTCAATGTGGGCAGAGAGCACGAGGGGTACAGGCCCGAGTGCGGGCATAGAGACTGCGGGAAGCGCGGAATAGGCCGGTACACAAGTGGCCGTGGAACATAGGGGAGGCAGGCCCGAGTGGGGCGCTGCCTGGAAGTTACAAAGCCTTGAGTGGGGCATGAGCCCATAGAGAAGTCCGAGCTGGATGAGAAGGGGCACAGCCAGAGAGCCGCCCCGGGAGGGGGCACGTGTATTGAGTTGGCCCCGGGAGAGGACCAGCACCGGGACTCGGAGAAAATCCCGGCATAGTAAGATCAGCCCCGTGCCAAGAAGGGTAGGAAGGCAGCCTCCTTAATTGAACTAATAAGATCAAAGACGTGGCGGGTGAGATGGAGGATGTGTTAAAGACCCAGACTTGGCACGGTAGGCAGAGGGCACTAGGGGAGGTCACGGCACCCCTAGGGGCGGCCCTGCTACACAACCCAATATACTGTTGGCTTTTTTTGCAACAAGAGCACACTGTTGGTTTGTTCCACTGTAACCATTACTAATCCATTGGCCCTGCTCTACAGTATTGCAGCCTAGTCAGTCACTCCCCAGTCTGTATTTATGCATGCACTTGTACCATCCCAAGTGCAGTGCTTCGAACTTCTCTTTGTTGAATTCCGTCTGATTGATTTCAGAGATTTTCTCCAGTTTATCCAGGCCATTCTGGATTCTAGCCTTACCCTCCAGAGTGCTTGGAATTCTACCTAACTTGGTGTCATCCACAAACTTGCTAAGCATGCACTCGGTCCCATTGTCCATAACATTAATGAAGATGTTGAACAATACTGGACTCAGGACAGACCCCTGACGAGGCCTGCTCAAAACCTCTTCTCAACAAGACATTGAGCTACTGATGACTACTTGCTGAACCAATAAGGTATCTACCCTACAGTATTTTAATCTATTTGGTATTTCCTTAGCTTATTAATGTCATGGGAGATGGTGTCAAAAGGTGTCATAGTTCGCAAGGGTGTTGGGCCATGTGGGTGGACCGAGGAATGAGGACAAGTGGAACTGCAGAGATGAGCCATGGGTTGGAAGCTACCGAGAGCAGCCTGAGTTCCAAACTGAGGGACAGGGACTGAAGCCCAGAATCTAAAAGTGAACCAGATGGCTAACCAGGAAACAGAGGTCAGGAAGCAGAACAAGGTCAAACACACCAAGCCAGCAGGTGAATCAGGAATCAGGGAGTCGGGGAACCAGAGAAGTTACCAGGACTGAATCTGCATAAGGACTGGAGACCAGTACGTTGTACAGCAAGGCTCAGGGGCCTGGTGGAGTTCCTTAAGGGCAGAACTTGAACCAATAAAAAAAAAAGGGCTAGGGCTCAGTTGGCACTGGTTAGTTTGTTTGGCTCACTTACTCCAGCTGCAGAACAGAAGCGTCACTTAGTCTTGCCCCTGCAGGCTAGGGTTCAGTTGGTCCTGGTTAGTTCATTGGGTGCTGCTAATAAGACTACAAGGAATGAGCCTCATTCTAGTCCTGATAAAAGACTTGCTAAAGTCAAGGCTATTTTTAGGGCTGTGTGAAACAGCACCATTTTGTTTCGACTTCCATCTCACCATTTCAAAGGGATAGTGTTTTGTTTTGCAGTTTCACTTCATTTTGAAGTGCTATTCCATTTCATTTAGTTGAAACTGTTTCACTGTTTTGATACACTTCAAGCATAGGCTATAATGGGGAATCACGAAAATGTCTATAACTTTGTAATTTCTTGCCTGATTTGAATGAAAACCACAGGTATGTTAGCCCCTGCTGAGGCCACAAAGCCTGACAAGTTTCAATTATACAGGTGCAGGGGTTTCTGGGAAACTACACCTCAAGCTGCTGACAAGTAAAACTCATGACATGTGTGACTCTGTGTGTGTTAAGGTGCACCCTCACTGGCACTGGGGCCTCTAGATGACATGGTAGTGTGCCCCAATGAAGTCTCCTCCTCCACTACAGCCTCAGTCTGGTCCACCACTTTAAATAACAACAGGTAAGCACTGCAGCACAGTAGCATTAGCATCTCAAGGCAGCCAAACTGTCACAGAGACTTTCTTTCCTTTCCTGAAGGAGCTTCTTCCCCAGCAGCTTCCAGATAACTCTCGCTGCCAGCCCCAGCCCTGGGGCTTAGATATGCCCAGGGTCCTGTGTCCTTCCAGTCAGATGACTGGGGATGTGCTCGGGGTGTAGGTTGTAGCTGTGTTGGTCTAAGGGCATGGCACTGGCAGACAAGGTTCTTTGGGTCAATCCTATATCTTTTAGTAGACCAACTGAATAGTTGGAGAAATATATCTTAGCAAGCTTTTAGGTTGAAAAAACCTTCATCAGGCTGAGGAAGGACCTGAAGTTTGTGTGTGTTCTTCCTGGATGGAAGGAATAGTAAAGATGCCAGATGCTGGCATGCAATGCAGGCAAGAAAACCAGTCAGTGAAAATAGAAATGGAGATGTCAGGAGGTGTCCACCCTCAACCCCAGTCTGTCCTTCAGCCCCGGACACCTCCATTTCCATTTTCACTGACTGGCTTTCTTGTCTGCACTGCATGCCAGCTTCTGGCTTCATTACTATTCCTTCCATTCAGGAAGAGTACACACAACAACTGCAGGTTCTTCTTCAGCCTGATGAAGGGCTTTTCAGCCTGAAAGCTGGCATCCCAGGCAGCTAAGCTGAACTCACCTGGAGTCTCACAACTCCACTGCAACCAGCAAGCCTCAGGCCCATCAAAGATGTGATGGGTCTTGGCTTTCCCCAGCAAGGACTGTGTGTGTGTGTGGTAGCAGGAGGTTATGGTGCCTCCTACCTGGCTTTCACCCGGGAGATTGTCAGTCCTGGCATTTCCTGGCCAGGTCTCCCAACCCTGGAAGGGTGCAGTTTTTAGTGGTCATGCACAGGACCTGGGGTCTCCTCCTTCCGCACAGCCCCTGCCCCTACTTCCAAGTTCATCCTGGCTTGGGAGCTCAGCTGGGACAAATTCTTCCCTTGTGTGCTGGCATGGGTCAGTGGATTCCCCTCTTCCACATCCTCCCACCTATGCCCTTCTACCTCCCTGACTCTCTTCACCAGCACCTCCATCCACTGATCCAGGGTTTTGCTGCTGCATATGCAGATGCAAAGCATGCAACAAGGCAGAGGTCCTTGACTTCAGAAGGGCCAACTTCTGTAAGCTAAGAAGGTTGGTAGGAGAGGCACTGGGGTCTCAGAACCTCAATGAGCTGGGGGTCCAAGAAGGGTGGCTGTTTCTTAAAGAGACAAGTGTCCAACCTCAAAGGGAGCCAGTTCCAATGTGCACCAAGGAGGCAGGAGTGCTAAGAAGCCCCCATGGCTTGGCAAAGGCATTTAGGTCAAAAAGGGAGGTGTACAGACAGTGGAAGCAAGGGGCTATCACCAAGGAGGATTACACCTCTGTTGCTTGGGACTGCAGGGAGGAAGTTAAGAAGGCCAAGGCAGAGATGGAGCTAGGGCTAGCGACCAGAAGTAAGGATAACAAAAAGTCCTTTTTCAAATATTTAGGGAGTAAGAAGAAGGCACCAAGTAAAGTGGGGCCCCTACAGGATAAGCTAGGCAATCTGGTGATTGCAGCAAATGAAAAAGCTGACCTCTTTAATGAATTCTTTGCCTCCATATTCCTGAACAGAAACCAAGACATTTCCACCACTAGAACTGCAGATGGATCCAGGAGTGGCACTGCCATGCTTAGGGTCAGGGACAACCTAGCTAGTGAATTCTTGGATGGGCTGGACATATTTTAAATCAGTAGGTCCAGATGCTCTTCACCTGAGGATGCTGAGGGAATTGACAGAAGTCACAGTGGGGCTCCTGGCAAGGATCTATGAGACCTTGCAGGGCACTGGTCAGGTACCAGAGGATTGGAAAAGGGCCAATGTGGTCCCCATTTACAAAAAGGGGAGAAAGGAGGACCCAGGAAATTTTAGGCCAGCCAGTCATACCTCAGTCCTTGGGAACACCTTTGAGAAAATTATTGAGGAGCACATCTGGAAGGGCACAGCAGAGGAAGTAATGCTCAGGGGCAACCAATATGGGTTCACTGAGGGCAGGTCCTGCCTGACTAACCTGGTTTCTTTTTATGGTCAGGTCACAAAGTCCCTAGATGAAGGTGTCAGGGTGGATGTCATCATCCTGAACTTTATGAAGGTCTTTGAAATGGTTTCAGATTTCAAATTTCATATTTTCTTTAAAAAAACTAGATGACTGCAGGATTGATGCCCACACAGTCAGAAGGGTGGCAAATAGGCTAGATGGTCACACTCAGAGAGTGGTGCTGGATGGGTTATTTTTGACCTGGAGGGGTGTGAGTGGTAAAGTCCCCCAGGGCTTGGTCCTGGGGCCTGTACTGTTCAACATCTTTATCAGTGATCTGGATGTCGGCATGGAATGAACACTGTCCAAATTCACTGATGACACCAAGTTGTGGGATGAGGTGGGCACGCTGGAGGGGAGGGGCAGAATCCAGCTAGATCTTAACAGGTTGCAGAGGTGGATGGATGAGAATATGATGGAATTCAACACAGACAAGTGCAAGGTGTTGCATTGAGGGAGAAGGAACCAGCAACACATCTATAGGCTGGGGAATACCCTTCTTGTCAACATGGTGGCAGAAAGGGATTTTGGAGTCATTGTTGACTCCAGGATGAACATGAGCCACCAATGTAAGGAAGCAGGAAGGCTAATCGCACCTTGTCGTGCATCTACAGATGCATCACAAGCAGGTCCATGGAGGTGATCCTTTCCCTCTATGCGGCATTGGTCAGGCCGCAGTTGGAGTACTGCATCCAGTTCTGGGTGCCACACTTCAAGAGGGATGTGGCTAGCATTGAGAGGGTCCAGAGGAGGGCCACTGGCATAGCCAAGGGGCAGCAGGGCAGGCCCTATGAGGAGAAGCTAAAGGGGCAGAACCTATTCAGTCTCCACAAGAGAAGGCTGAGAGTGGATCTGGTGGCCATTTACAAACTCACCAGGGAGAACCAGTGAGAATTGGGGGAGGCTCTGTTTCCCCGGGCACCACCTGGGGTTATTAGGAATAATGGCCACACGTTGTTAGAGAGTAGGTTCAGGCTGGACATCAGGAGACATTACTTTACAGTCAGAGCTGCCAGGCACTGGAATGGGTTCCCAAGTGAGGTGGTGCTCTCTCCTACCTTGGGAGTCTTCAAGAGGAGGCTGGACAGATATTTGGCTGGGGTGATATAACCATGGCTTCCATTCCTACCCGGAGCAGGGGGTTGGACCTGATGATCTGTATAGGTCCCTTCTGACCCTAAGCACTATGAAACTATGCTCCCCTTCACCTTCAGGTCACACATGGCAGCCAACATGTGGACCATACTGGACCACAAGGGATCAAGCCATTTCCTGATGTCCTCCTTCAGCTGCCTCACCAGTGCCTGCACATCTGATGACAGTGGCTTGCCCTATCCAGGAACATTGATCCCCCTGGAACTTCTCAATTTGCTTCTGAAGTTCCCTCACTACATGTATCACCTGGCTAAGGAGGGCATCGCCAGCGCTGAGGGTCTCAGTGGCCTTGAAGAAGGGCATGAGGACCAGCAAGGCCTGGAAGATGGTATCCCACTCAGCTCTGTTAAGGGGGCCACTGATCCCAATCTCCCCAAGCAAGGCCATTTCATGGATGACTTTCTGTTGCTCCACCAGCCTCCTGAGCATCAAGTATGTGGAGTTCCACTAAGTGTCCACATCCTGCATGACTTTGTGCTGAAGGATGTTCAGCTCTGCCTATTTATCCCACAGCATCTTGCCCCACTTGATGCTCTGGTGGAAGTAGCCTGCCACCTTCCTGCATTTGGAAATGAGTTTGCTGGTGCAGCTGGTACCGTCACCAACAGCCCTGTTCCCCTCCAAGGCATCCCTGACTATGAGGTGGAACTTGTGTGCCACACAGCAGATGCCAACAATGTTGGCATTACAGACTTCCTTGATCATATTGGCCCCATTTTCAGTGACCATAAACCCATGGGTGAGCTCACCCTGCCCAATGAGCCACCCCATTACCAAGTGGTTCATGGCCCCCATGACCTTGGTTGCTGTGTGGGACTCATCTATCACCTCAGCTTGAAGGAGCCAACCGACGGCCTGACTGGTCACACCAGTGTCCTGTGAGGGAGAGGTATGCATGAGCTCCACCTCAGCTGCTCCAGATGTCCAAAGTGAAGTTAAGGCCACCTGCAGACCTGCCTTGCACAGTTCCTCCCTCAAGTACTCGCTGCATGCCTCATATAGGAAGGGCACCACCATCCTGCTCAAGGTGGTCCTGCAGGCACTTGGTATGATGGGGCCATGAGTACCATAAGCCACCTGAACTCTGGCTGATCAATTAAGTAGAAGGGCTGGTCATCCACAGCAAGCATCTATCTCCCCAGTGCTCTGGGTAATCTCGCTCACTTTTGCAATGCACCTCCCTTTCTGTCCACCTTTCCCCCACTGTTCCAGGGTGGCCTGCCTCTGCTTTGTGGGGTCTGGGGCTTTGGAGCAAGAGGGGGACTCCTTTTTGGGCATGCTACCACTGGTGCCAGGCTGAGGAGGTGCAAGGGCAAGGGAGTGGTGCCTGTAGAGATGCATCAGTATCCCTGTGGTACTCATGTATTTTGTTTCCTTGCTCCAGCTTGTTTTGGCTTGGCAGTGCAGGCAGATAGCAAATGTGGGATCATCTGACAGCTCAAAATGATCCCAGACTACACTACCCCCTCGCTTCTGGGGTATGGATGCATGTGTGGATGTTGCCTTTTCCCCCTCCTCAGCAGGCTGAAGCACAGCAACAGGAGGAGCAGACTCAACTGAGCCACTTGCCTTCATAACCCCTATCTCAACCTCCTCCAAAGTGCCTTCTGGGGAAGGTGACCTGGCTCTAGGAGAAACCTGAGAGCTGTGGAGCACAAACTCAGATGGTTCCTGCTCCTTCCCCAGAATTTCCCTTGCTGTGTCACTCAGATCCAGCTCTAGCTCTTCCTCTGGAACTGGAAGGCTCAGTATGTTGACAACACTCAGGCTAAGTGAAATGGGGGTGGAGGCTACTGTTATGTTGGTGCTGCTTGTTGTCATGAAGGAGGTGGTGGTGGGGTTATGGCTGGTGCTTTTGGAGGGGATGCAGACTCAGGCAGTGGCACTGCTCCCCTCTCTTTGCTGGCATAGACCTGGAAGCCTCATGCCTGCTAGCTGTAGGAAAGAGGCTGAATCTCAGTTTGGGGGTTTGCGGGAAACTTACAACTGTCTCTCTACCTCCTCTTCTGCCCCTCCCTGAAGGCTAGCCAGCTGCCTTTCCAGAATGCTTCATGGTGTGTTTCATAGTGCATTTCATGTGCTGGAAAATCCATGTGTTCTTCTGTAATTTAAACTGTATTTATGTAATATATGTACATAATTGTATGTATGTATTTATGTAATAAAATATATAAATGTATATATGTGTTCTTGTATAAATTCTATATTATAATATGCAATATAGGCTGTGCTTCTCTGCACAGTGAATGGAATGCACACTGTGAGAGCAAGCATAGATTTCTTTTCTGGGGAAAAAGAATCAAAATAGACTAACAAAAACAAAAAGACAATTTTGTGGGAGGAATAAATTGAAAGCAATGAATGAATATAATAAGTAAGAGGTATAGAAAGCAAAAGGTATTGAATCCCACTTGCTAGTAACAGGCTAGCAAGTAGGAAGTGATAGCCTTTCTCTGACACTGCTGAGCTGCTGGAAGACACAGCTCAGTAACTGACCCCAAGGCACAGAGAAAGCTCAATTCAAACAGCTTTTTATGCTGTTTTTCCGTCCCTCCCCCAGAGCACTGGGATTGGAAGGGAAGGATCACAGTCACAGTCCAGCTACACATGTCACTGTCAGAGCAGTCCTTCCCTCCTCTTCCCCCTCCCTCTCCCTAGTTTCTGTTTCCCCTGCAAGCAAGTCCAGCTTTGAGACTCAAAACCTTTTGAAACTTTCTAAATGTTTTGAGTGCCCTCGTTTCATTTCAAGGTTGTTTCAAATCCTGTTGTTTCAATGTTGCTGTTTCAAGCTCTAAACAAGTTGAAATGGCATTGAAACAAAACACCCAGTGAAATTTTGCACAGTCTTACTGTTTTTCTCTTTCTTTATCTTGTTACCAACTGTGCTGATCATTTGGTATCCTACTGCATTTGTGAAGAATGAATTTTAAAAAAATCTATTAAATATTGTAGCCTCCTCTGCACAACTAGGTTTGTCTTCTTCATTTAGTGAGGGACCTACACTTACCTTGGTCTTCCTCTTACTTCTGAAATACATGTTGATTCGCTTTTTATTCCCTATTATGTCCCTTGCCAGTTGCATCTCAAATTATGCCTTGACCTTCCTGACTTTCTCTCTGCAAGTCCACATGATAATCTTATACTCTCCTCTAGTAATATGACCATGCTTCACAGGAATCCTTTTTTTGAATTTCAGTTCATTGAGGAGATTGCTGTTTAGCCAGGCTGGTCTCTTGTTGTATTCCTCATTCTTCCATTACATTGGGATAACTTGTTCCTTTGCCTTTAATAGGTTCTCCTTGAAGTACAGCCAGTTCTCCTGGATTCTTTTTCCCTTCAGTCTTGTTTCTCAGGAGTTCCTGCCCACCATGGAAAAATGAAACACCATTATATCTATCTATCTAGCTAGTGGTGTTTCATTTTAATCACAGAAAAATGTAGATTTTGGTTAAATTTTTTTTGTGTTTGTGATAGCTCACTGAATTTTGGGAAGAAGCCTTTTTGTCATTTAGTGTTATAGTTATTAACGCCTTTCTGTCATTAATTGAATCCTTGACTGCACTAGGTTTGAATCCCACTTTTGACTGCAACATAGAAGGTGTAACGTGTACATTTAACAGGAACTTTATCTAATGTTTCAAAAAGCAGGGGGGATGAGGAAAAATAGGATAACACTGGAAACTGTAGTACTTGTAAATATGTAGCAACTCACTAAAAGCTAGTTTGTGTATCGATTTCTCAAGCAATTCTCATTTAATTTCCTGATATTATATTTATTTAAAATAAATTGAATAATTCAACATAGCTATTTCCTTATGTTTATGTTATACACGGTCCAAACCCACTGTTACAGAGTGGATTAAGATAGGGATTATGCAGGTCCTGCTCCAGCCGTCCTGTTGAAGTGGCCTCCCCGGCAGCTATGAGACAGGCAGACACATGAGGCCAGGAGGAAGAGTACAAACTCAAGGGTTTGTGGCTCTGCAAGATAGATGATATTCTGGAAGGGGGCTCCTGATTTCTAACCTGGACCCTTATTTCCAGTGAGGCTAAAAATGAGGGCCTTCCTCCTCAGTTTTGTGAAGCTAGAATTTTGGGACCTATGATCAGGTACATTTGTAAGAGCTGTGTTCCTGCCAGACCAGAAAACAGGCTACTGTGATTGCTCCCTAGCTGTGTGGACCCTTACATATCCACACTGGAGTAAAATCACAAGTTGTGCATATGTGTCAAAATGGCAGTTACAAAGTTGGGTGTATGAAGTGATATAGATTTGTGCCCCATAATTGCATTTTCCATCCCATTTTATACAGTTTAAATATGTTGTCCTAGATCCGCCAATGTTTTTAAAGCTGTTCTCTTTCATTGTCTCAGATTAGTGGCAGGGGCAAACTACATTGTAATATAAGGGTGTTGAGTAGATTACACTCATAAACACACAAATGATTACAAGGTCACTCTAATATAACTACTTTAGAGCTTCAACACTCTTAGACTCTTGGTATTGGCCAATTTAGGAGACAAGTTGTTTAAGAATAGAATTGACCCCTTTCTAAGTGTTTCCTGAAATTATTTTGTTTTCATAAGGGCTGAAAATGTTTCAGAATGTCCCACTAGTCATAATTCATTCCTACCAGTAATTCTTCGAAAAACATTTTGTTGCAGTTTGTCGCGGGGCACTCCCGCGCCCCGCTCCTAAGGAGATGCCCCAGGAAGAGGAGAGGCCTGGAGCAACACAGATGGGGGTTGCTAGGGCAACCAGGCAGGTCATGTGGCCAGGAGGGGGCAGGGCCAGGCCCTTATAAACAGCTAGGCCAAAGCCTAGGGAGCAGTACCCTTCTGGATGCCAGAGGAGCAGGAGCAGGAGCAGGAGCAGGAGCAGGAGCAGGAGCAGGAGCAGGAGCAGGAGCAGGAGCAGGAGCAGGAGCAGGAGCTCTGTGGCTGAGCTGAGCGGCCAGAGTCAGGGGTTGCAGCCTTACCCCTAACAGGCTGCAATGATGCAGGGGACGAGATCGCCCTGATGAGAGGTAGGGGTGGGAGCCCGGGAGGGGCTGAGAGTTGGCTTTACGAGCAGGTAGGCTCTTTGTTGATTTTGTTACAGCTGTTCGGGCTTGGCTTTGAGTTACAGTTTACACCGGAGGACCGGGTGAGGCTGTAGGGGAGCGAGGAGGCCTCAGCGGGGCTCCCCAGCAGTTTGGGGGCTCCGGGTGCCCAGTAGGGGCACAGTGCCAGGGGGGCACAACTGTTTGTGCCGGAGTGGCACGGAGCACGGGGTTGGACCCCGGCCCGTAAGGACGGCACTTTGCCCAGTGGGGCAAAAGACCCCGGAAAGGGTCAAGGGGGCCAGGCACAGCTACGGCCACCTGAGCCCCAAGCGCGTGAGGCGCGCAGCGCAGAGAGCGCGGTACAGGCCCCGGAGAGGGCGCGGCGCGGAGAGCGCGGTACAGGCCCCGGAGAGAGCGCGGTACAGGCCCCGGAGAGAGCGCGGCGCGGAGAGGGCGGTACAGGCCCCGGAGAGGGCGCGGCGCGGAGAGGGCGCAGCGCCGAGAGCGCGATACAGGCCCCAGAGAGGGCGAGGCCCGGAGAGGGCGCGGCGCGGAGAGCGCGGTACAGGCCCCGGAGAGGGCGAGGCCCGGAGAGGGCGCGGCGCGGAGAGCGCGGTACAGGCCCCGGAGAGGGCGCGGCGCGGAGAGGGCGCGGCGCGGAGAGCGCGGTACAGGCCCCGGAGAGGGCGCGGCGCGGAGAGGGCGCGGCGCGGAGAGCGCGGTACAGGCCCCGGAGAGGGCGCGGCGCGGAGAGGGCGCGGCGCGGAGAGCGCGGTACAGGCCCCGGAGAGGGCGCGGCGCGGAGAGGGCGCGGCGCGGAGAGCGCGATACAGGCCCCGGAGAGGGCGCGGCGCGGAGAGCGCGATACAGGCCCCGGAGAGGGCGCGGCGCGGAGAGGGCGCGGCGCGGAGAGCGCGATACAGGCCCCGGAGAGGGCGCGGCGCGGAGAGGGCGCGGCGCCGAGAGCGCGATACAGGCCCCAGAGAGGGCGAGGCCCGGAGAGGGCGCGGCGCGGAGAGCGCGGTACAGGCCCCAGAGAGGGCGAGGCCCGGAGAGGGCGCAGAACAGAAATGACCCAGGAAAGGGTCAAGGGGGCCAGGCACGGCTACGGCCACCTGAGCCCCAAACACGGGAAACCCGCAAGTGCGGAGGACGCGGCAGAGACCCGGAGTGGGGCCGCAAGCGTAGAGGGCGTGGCGGAGACCCCAAGAGGGGTGAGAGGAGCTAGAGGGACCCAAGGGCGTCAGGAATAGGCCGGTGGGTGAGAGCCCGGCCCAGGGGCGCCAGGCGGGCGACGAGCCCAGGGCGCCAGAGGGAGAGCACCCAAGGGGCAGGGGACCAGACAACGTCCCCCGGGACAGCTGCGAGGCTTGGGGCATGCTAAAGGGGAGGTTTTGGAGGCACGCATTTGCCCATAAGGCTGGGGTGAGAGTACCCCACTTTGGAACGGAGGGGATACCATCGAGGTGCCGTTAGGCGTAAGTAGGCAGCCTCCCATTCTGAACTTTAACAGCAAAGACGTGGCGGGCGAGAAGAGGGTGCCAGGCCACCCTAATTGGCACGGCAAGGGAGCGCTCGCGAGCTCACGGCCGCTCGCGGGGCCATCCGTGACACAGTTAATATGCTTTTTGACAACCCACAGCAAGAAATTCCAAATAGAAGAAATGTAAAAAAATGGTGTTTTAAAAGGTACAAATTGTATTTTTTTTACCAGAAAAAGCAATGTAGGAACTCCTTCCCAGTGCCATAATAACATCTGATATTATAAATAGTTATGTTGTTCAAAATCTACAGATACTTCAGAAAAGTACAGAATAAAAGTAGCTCATGTCCTCACCCTGAAACCTGAGAAAACCAATTAGTACCCCTCTGAGTGCTTCCAAAAGGCAGTATTTATCACTTGCATGCACAGAGCCTTGAAAATGCATGCAAGAAACTTATATAAAGGAGACAAAGAACAAAGGATTAATTTGGGAAAACCTAGCAGCAACACCCAACACTATCTTTAGCAATGGGCCTTTGCCTCAGCTTGCTCACTTGCTGATGTGACCATCTAGTATACAAGGGCAAAGATTCCTTTGCATTTTATTTGCTGCCTTTTTTTCCTCTCTGGTTCACTGTATTCAGAGTTTCCTGTAAGTAATTAGTGAAGATCCAGAGCCCAATGTCCATGGACAAGTCCATTTGCACTCCACAGAGAACAGTTATATCTTGTTTCCTTACCTTACTGCTGCCTTAAGCCATGATGGTTCAGGTTAAACTTATGGTTCCCCTTCAAGGATTTCAGTTCTGTTCATCATTGGCTACAGGAGTTTAGTCAGTCTTGTTACTCTCTTCTACAGGTGCTATCATATCTGGTTCCAATGTCCTTAACAAGACTTCCCAGTTATAGCAAATTTTCTCTAGGTGCTGAATAAAGGGGGATCTTGCCACCTTTTGCAAGCAGAAAGCTTCTACCACTGCTCATCCAAACTGCAGACCTTATATTTTCCCTGCTAATGCTCTGTGAAGAAATGTTAGTGTTATACACAATCCTTTAATTGTCTACATCTTTAGCAATACATTCCCTCTTCCAAACATGGAACTATATTCCACTTCAGTCTTACTCAACTCTGAGCCCAAGTGATACACAACTGAGATTTTGGTTTTAGTGAGCTACTTACTCAGGGTATATTAAGTAGAGTTTTGTTGCTATTTAGCTATATAATAACAACATTTCATTACCCCATACCCAAAAGTCAAGTGAAAGTTAGTCAAATGTCCAAAATGTTTGCAAGGGCATAACGGAGTTTGGATGTGAAAAATAAGTCTGTCTTTTTTACTGCAACCTTAAGTTGAACAGCTGGTGGTGGCACTGGTTCCCCTAGGCCAGACAGACCACAGGACAGTGGTTAACTGAATTAAATTTCACTCCAAGATACCATGTTTACTCATGCACCATACATATCTTACTCTCCAAAATCAACCCTCCAAAGTCAGGGTGCATGACTTAAGCAGAAAATCTGATTTTTCTTTGCTGGAATAGAAGCAGGGTGGAAGGTGCAAGCAGATACCTTGACTCATGGATGCCAAGATGGCTGCCACTTCTCCCTGGAGTTTCAAATAATAGGGCTAGGATCCAGCATTAAACCTCTTCCAGATGCTTTTGGCTGAAGAACCACAGGGCTGGCTGAGGGTGAGTGAGTTGCTGTATAAACTCTGTAGTATCTTGATGAAGTGTGTGGTATGGGAGCAACATGGAAACATAAGTATAAGAGCTACTTACAGTAAAGAAGTAATAGCCTTACTGCTGTTCCAGCCAGGGTCAGGGGGCCTAGACTTGTTGCCATCTGGACACATGAGAAGTTTCTTCTGCCTCACCTAGACTACCTTATGGGATACCACACTTCCTGGACTCTCTATATTTCCAGAAGGACTTTATGTCGCAGAATCAGCCCTAACTGCAAAAAAATGTTCTACATTCTGCTTTCCAAGAACAAAGTGCTTGTTTTGGGGGGGTTGGGGGGGGAGGAGCACATTCTTGAGCCAAGGACATGCCAGGGTTCAAGCACCACAATCCATATCATATTTTTTATACATGTTTTTACACAAATTTTCTTTCCTCATATTTTTAATTAAGCATTATTTATTATATTTTTATGTTTTTATTATTTTATCTTTATTCTTTTTATTCAAGTAAAGTTTTTTTAGTGTTACAATCTGCTTGTATTTCTTTTTTCCCCCTCAAATGTGGCACTGACATTTGGCTGAACAGCCAGTGGGAGCAAGTTCGTGGGTGAGGGAGTCTGTGGTGTGGGGAGGGGTTCTGCTTTCATTTTGGTCTGGGGCATGCTTTAAACCATGAGGGGATTCCCATGGCATCCGTAACCATTTGGGGGTGGAGACATGACACCCACAATAGCCACCTGAGCCCAAATTCAGGGTTTGGGCATTTAAGCGTTTTGCTGAGCATCCACAGTTTTTTTACCACTGAGGGCATCTCATGTAAAAAGGGGGTGCTGGGAGACCTTGCAAAACTGTGAGTGGGATTTTACTCTTGGGATCTGGTGCCTAGCTGTGGCTGTCATAATGACTCCTATCAAAAATGGGACACATGAAACCTGATTGATCCTCCCAGTCTCGGGCTATGGGCTGAGGAGGGAGAGGAGGATCCACGCGGTGAACCAAAGACTGCGGCGCTGGTGTTATCAGGAAGGCTTTGGCTTCCATGACCACAGCCCGCTCTTTGGAGAGAGAGGCAGCAAGCTGCTGGGAAGAGATGGCCTCCACCTCTCTCCCCTGGGGAGGAGGCTCTTCTCAGCCAGGCTGGCTGACCTGCTCCACCGGGCTTTAAACTAAGCCCGCTGGGGGATGGGGGGACTACTGCCCCTGCTGGCCCGCTGAACGGCCCTTGCAAAGCCAGCGGACCAAGGCACTTAAAGGGGCACTTAAGGGAGCCCAGCCCTGGCACAATCTGTGGGCAAGGCAAGAGCCCCCAAGGGCACACTTGCCTGCCTGTACACTAATGCCAGGAGCCTGGGCAACAAGCAGGACGAGCTCGTCCTCCTGCTCAGTGCAAAGAAATATGATGTCATTGGGATAACGGAGACCTGGTGGGACTCCACCCATGACTGGACCACGGTTATAGAGGGCTATACCCTGTACAGGAGGGATCGTGTTGAAAAAAGTGGCGGGGGTGTAGCTCTCTATGTGAAGGAAAGCTACATGTCCCTGCAAGCTGATGTTGGCGACCGGCATGGACAGCTAGAGACCCTCTGGGTAAAAATTTGTGGGGAATTCGGCACAGGGGACACAAGAGTGGGAGTCTACTACAGACCTCCCACTCAAAGTCCCGAGCTTGACCAGGAGTTCGCCCAGGAACTGACTGAGGCTGCTTGCTCCAGGACCTTGGTTGTCATGGGTGACTTCAATTACCCAGACATCTCGTGGGAAGATCACTCAGCTAAATCTGAGCGGGCGCAAAGCTTTCTCTCGTGTGTGGATGACCTCTACCTGACTCAAGAAGTCTATGGGCCAACGAGAGGCAAAGCGCTGCTTGACCTGGTACTGGCTATGGGGGACGACTTAATCGGCGACCTAGTGATTGATGGGAAGTTGGGGGACAGTGACCACGAGCTGATCACCTTCACCATCCGCCGTAAAGCTGGCAAGTCAGTCAGTAACACAGAAGTCCTTGACTTCAGAAAAGCTGACTTTGACAAGCTCAAGAGGCTAGTCAGGCCCTCAGGGACCATGACCCCAGGGAGTTGGGAGTTCAAGAAGAGTGGTTGCTTCTCAAGGAAGCGATCCTCAGTGCACAAGCTAAATCTATTCCAACATGGAGGAAAGGCAGCAAGAAGGCACAGCAGCCCCCCTGGCTCTCCAGAGACCTAGCAGACCTACTCTGGCTAAAAAGGAAAGCCTACAAAGGATGGAGGACGGGATTCACCTCCAAGGAGGATTACTCCGCGCTGGTTTGGTCCTGCAGGGAGCAAACCAGGAAAGCCAAGGCTGCAACTGAATTCCAACTAGCTTCAGGCATCAAGGACAACAAAAAGTCCTTTTTCAGATATGTGGGGAGCCGGAGGAAAAGCAAGGGCAATGTTGGACCCCTGCTTAACCAGATGGGGCAACTGACAACTGACGCCCAGGAAAAAGCCAACCTATTAAATAGGTACTTTGTGTCAGTCTTTCATCAGTCACACGGGATGCCCATGCCTGCTATGGGACAGGGAAATCTGGGTGAGGGGGATCCCCTACCCTCCATCAGTGCTGACCTCGTGAAGGAACACCTTGAGAAGCTGGATACCTTCAAGTCAGCTGGCCCTGACAACCTGCACCCCAGGGTACTCAAGGAGCTGGCGAGCGTCATAGCCCAGCCCCTGACACAGATCTTTGAGAACTCCTGGTGCTCTGGTGTAGTGCCTGAAGACTGGAAGAAGGCCAATGTGGTGCCGATCTTCAAGAAAGGGAGGAGAGTGGATCTGGCTAACTACAGGCCCATTAGCCTGACTTCTATCCTGGGGAAGATCTTAGAAAAGTTTATTAAGGAGGCCATCCTTGAGGGACTGGCCCAGGCTAACATTCTAAGGGACAGCCAGCATGGATTTGTTGCGGGTAGGTCTTGTTTGACCAATCTCATTTCCTTCTATGACCAGGTGACCTATCACCTGGACAAGGGAGAAGAGATTGATGTCATATATCTTGACTTCAAAAAAGCTTTTGATCTGGTATCCCATGATCACCTCTTGGCCAAACTGCCCAGTTGTGGCCTTGGCTCCACCACGATCCGCTGGCTGGGAAATTGGCTTCGTGGTTAGACCCAGAGGGTTGTGATTGATGGCAGTCACTCATCGTGGTGCCCTGTGACCAGTGGGGTCCCTCAAGGCTCTGTCCTGGGACCCATACTGTTCAACATCTTCATTAATGATGTGGACATTGGAGTTAGGAGTGGACTGGCCAAGTTTGCCGATGACACCAAACTTTGGGGCAAAGCATCCACGCCAGAAGATAGGCGGGTGATCCAGGCTGACCTGGACAAGCTCAACAAATGGGCAGATGAGAACCTGATGGTGTTTAACACCAAAAAATGCAAGGTTCTCCACCTTGGGAGGAAAAACCTGCAGCACCCTTATAGGCTCGGCAGTGCTACGTTGGTTAGCACTACAGAAGAAAAAGACTTGGGGGTCATCATTGACCACAAGATGAACATGAGCCTCCAATGCGATGCTGTGGCTAGTAAAGCGACCAAAATGCTGGCTTGCATCCATAGATGCTTCTCGAGCAAATCCCGGGACGTCATTCTCCCCTTGTACTCGGCCTTGGTGAGGCCGCAGCTGGAGTACTGCGTCCAGTTTTGGGCTCCACAATTCAAAAAGGATGTGGAGAAGCTTGAGAGAGTCCAGAGGAGAGCCACGTGCATGATCAGAGGTCAGGAAAACAGACCTTATGACGAGAGGCTGAGAGTCATGGGGCTCTTTAGCCTGGAAAAGCGCAGGCTCAGGGGTGATCTGATGGCCACCTATAAGTTTATCAGGGGTGATCACCAGGATCTGGGGGAACATCTGTTCACCAGAGCGCCCCAAGGGATGACGAGGTTGAACGGTCACAAACTCCTGCAAGACCGTTTCAGGCTGGACATAAGGAAGAATTTCTTTACTGTCCGAGCCCCCAAGGTCTGGAACAGTCTGCCAGTGGAGGTGGTTCAAGCACCTACATTGAACACCTTCAAGAGTAAATTGGATGCTTATCTTGCTGGGATCCTATGACCCCAGCTGACTTCCTGCCCTTTGGGCAGGGGGCTGGACTCGATGATCTCCCGAGGTCCCTTCCAGCCCTAATGTCTACGAAATCTATGATACCTGCAGTTGCCACCTGAGCCTGAATTCAGGTTTGGGCATTGCAATGTTCTGCTGAGTGCCCACATAGTTTTACCACTGAGGGCATCTCATGCCAAAAGGAGCGGGGGCTTGTAACATGATTTTATGGAATGCTACTGTGCTCCTGCACTATTGGGTGCTTGGCATAGTTCAAGCACTAGGGATATGCGAAACAGGCCATATTCATTTAGTCCGACCCCCTGCCATGGCAGGAAAGAATACTGGGGTCAAACAACCCCAGCAAGATGTTCCTCTAACCTCCTCTTAAACACCCCCAGGGTAGAAGCCTGCACCACTTCTCTTGGAAGTTGGTTCCAGACCCTAGCCACTCTGACCGTGAAGTAGCACCTCCTGATATCTAACCTAAACCTACCTTCTGCCAGCTTGTGACCGTTATTCCTGATCACTCCTGGCAGTGCTCGGGGGAACAGGGACTCCCCCCGATGCCTGCTGATCCCCCCCTGACTAGTTTATAACAGGCCACTAGATCCCCCCTCAGCCTTCTCTTGTGCAGGCTGAACAGGTTCAGGTCCCGTAGCCTCTCCTCATAGGGCCTGCCCTGTTGTCCCCTGATCATATGAGTGGCCCTCCTCTGGACTCTCTCCATGCTGTCCACATCCCTCTTGAAGTTTGGCGCCCAGAACTGGACGCAGTACTCCAACTGCGGCCTGACCAGTGCCGCATAGAGGGGGAGGATCACCTCTTTGGACCTGCTCGAGATGCATCTGTGGATGCATGCCAAGGTACAGTTGGCCTTCCTAACTGCCTCCCCACACTGCTGGCCCATGTTCATCTTGGAGTCAATGATGACCCCAAGATGCTTTTCCGCCTCCGTGCTGACAAGAGGGGAGTTCCCTAACCTGTAGGTGTGGTGCCGGTTGTTCCTCCCAAGGTGCATCACCTTGCACTTGTCTGTGTTGAATCCCATCCTATTCTCGTCCGCCCACCCTTGTAACCTGTCTAGGTCTGATTGTAGCCCATTGCATCCTTCCAGTGTGCCCACATCCCCCCACATCTTAGTGTCATCAGCAAATTTGAACAGGGTACTATTTACCCCCTTGTCCAAATCACTGATGAAGATGTTGAACAGTGTGGGCCCGAGGACCGAGCCCTGTGGAACCCCACTGCCCATGTCCTTCCAGGTTGAGAAGGACCCATCCACTACCACCCTCTGGGTGCGATCCTCCAGCCAGTTGGCGACCCATTTGACTGTGTGGGTGTCTACACCACAGCCCCCCAGTTTCTTGATGAGAACGGGGTGAGAGACAGTGTCGAAGGCCTTCCGGAAGTCCAGGAAGACTCTATCCACTGCTACCCCTGCATCTAATGATCTGGTGATCTGATCGTAAAAGGCCACCAGGTTGGTCTGACAGGACCTGCCACTGATGAACCCGTGTTGGTTGCCCCTAAGCATGCAGTCCCCTGCTGGCCCCTCCTGGATGTGTGCCAGCATAATTTTCTCGAACAGCTTGCCTAGGATCAAGGTAAGACTAACTGGTCTATAGTTTCCCGGAAAGATTATACTTAAGTTTATTCGCCCTAATTCTTATATCTGATGTTAGACTTTCATTTTTACATTTCATTACCAAAGCTCAAATAATTCATTTTTATAAATGTAATCAAGTTACAGAAAACTTATTTCACTTTTCTTAAGTGAGTTTAGAATGTTCTTGTTCTTCGAACATGAAGTTCATTTGGGCTATTTTCCTGGGTTTATTGAGCGTGTTTGCCAATGTATTAATCTACTGTAAACTTTCTGCCATTAGGGTCTCTTTAGCAAAAGCACATCCAAAGGAGTAATACATCCACAACAAATGACATTAATACTATTTTTAGATAATACTTTTAAGGAGGAAAATAATACAGCAGACAATGTATGGAAAAGAACTATAGAGAACAACAGTAGATCTGGAGGGGGATGAGCTACAGTAGATACCCTAATTACTCTGTCTTTCCAAGATTTCTGTGATTCTATTTTAATGTACTGAGATGTCGGTACTGAAATGTCTAACAGTACCAGAGAGAGATGCCATTATACAAATGATCTTTGGAGGGCCTCAGAGCTCATGCTAAAAACACCAAACTGATTATTAGGAGTAAAACACAGTTCTATTGAGAATTATAGGTATAAAAAAATCACCTCTGCAGTGATTTCTACCTATATAAAGACAGGTCCATCATAAATAAGGAAGACAATTTTGAGTATTTGAATATGGGGTACTTATTTGAAGTATAGAGAAATATTATGTTTATATAATGCCATCAAATATCACTACTAATTCATATTAATTTCTCTCCAACTGGTTCTTTTTTTGTTGATTGGAGTACAAGAAATGATGATTTCAAGTTATTTATATGACTATAAATAAACCAATGTACTTGGCACTGCATTACTTCTTTTTTTTTTTACTTAACTGATCCCAAATAAACAATAAAAATGATATATCTTGGCAGGACTGTTCCCTCTCAGTAGGGAAATGTAGGTGAACAAGTTCAAGTTAGGGATCAGACAACTCCCCTGCCCCCCCCGCCCCAAATCATAATTTCCCTCCTTGCAAAGTCCATTATAAAAAAAAAAAGATGAAATTATAGAAACATAACAACAACATAGCCTGACTGTTAAACAGTATGCCAAATTGTAGGAATCTGTCTTGGCAGAAATGATGGCCTTGGGTGAAAGATATCAGCCAAGATTTTAAAAAGTTCAGTTCCTAATATATAGATGTAAAATCTGGAAATTCACACAGACAGGTATTTGCATACCTTTGAAAGAAAAGACCTTAACATGTGTTAGGTAGCAAAAGGAATGAATTGGTAATGTCAAGATTCATAACAGTTCAAATTATTCAGGCATATGCCAAGAACTAAACCAAAATGTCTCCCATAGCAAGCATGCCACCAGGAAGTTGAAGGACAATGCCAAAAGAGCTAATAAAAAATAGACTCAATAAGGTTTCTGGGACTTAACATAGAATTCTAATATTATAAAAGCCTTTGTCTGTCTGTCCATAACTCTTTACTTGCACTCCGATTAGCTGACAAACAGCCAATCAGAATACAAAGAAGTGTTCAGACAGGTGGCAGTACACTGCCATGATGGCAGGGACATAGGGGACAGAACAGGGGGAGGCAAGGCCAGTTGTGTGGCCTTACCCCCCCTGCCCTGCTCCCTGGAGGCAGTGGCAGCAGAGTGGATGGAATGGGGGGCGGGGGGTGAGGCCAGTGCTGTTGGCCTTGCCTAGCCTGTCCTGCTCCTTGCAGGTTGTGATGACGGAGCAGGTGGTGATGGGCAAGGCTACCAGAGCTGGCCTCACCCCCACCCTTGCTTCTTGGAGGTGACGGCAGTTGCAGCGCAGGGGAGGAGAGGGGCCTGGATGCTGCGGGGGCGGGGGGAGTGAGGCCACTGGTGCTGGCCTCAGCCTGCCCCTCCTTGCTTTGGTCATAGTTTCATAGTTTCTAGGGTCGGAAGGGACCTGAATAGATCATCTAGTCTGACCCCCTGCCATGGCAGGAAATAATACTGGGGTCAAACGACCCCAGCAGGATGTTCATCCAACCTCCTCTTAAAACCCCCCCAGGGTAGGAGCTAGCACGACCTCTCTTGGAAGTCAGTTCCAGATCCTAGCCGCCCTGACCATGAAGTAGCGCTTCCTGATATCTAGCCTAAACCTGCCCTCTGCCAGCTTGTGACCGTTATTCCTGGTCACTCCTGGCAGTGCATGGCAGAATAGTGACTCCCCCAATGCCTACTAATCCCCCCTGACTAGTTTATAACGGGCCACTAGATCCCCCCTCAGCCTTCTCTTTTGGAGGCTGAACAGGTTCAGGTCCTGTAGCCTCTCCTCATAGGGCCTGCCCTGCTGTCCTTTGATCATGCGAGTGGCCCTCCTCTGGACCCTCTCCATGCTGTCCACATCCCCCTTGAAGTGCGGCGCTCAGAACTGGATGCAGTACTCCAACTGCAGCCTGACCAGTGCTGCATAGAGGGGGAGGAACACCTCTTTGGACCTGTTCGAGATGCATCTGTGGATGCATGCCAAGGTACAGTTGGCCTTCCTAACTGCCTCCCCACACTGCCGGCCCATGTTCATTTTGGAGTCAATTATGACTCCAAGATCCTTTTCTGCCTCTGTGCTGACAAGAGGGGAGTTCCCCAACCTGTAGGTATGGTGCCGGTTGTTCCTCCCGAGGTGCATGACCTTGCACTTGTCTGTGTTGAATCCCATCCTATTCACATCTGCCCACCCTTGTAACCTGTCTAGGTCTGATTGTAGCCTGATGCTTTCTTCTAGTGTGCCCACATCCCCCCACATCTTAGTGTCATCAGCAAATTTGAACAGGGTGCTTTTTACACCCTCATCCAAATAGCTGATGAAGATGTTGAACAGTGCAGGCCCGAGGACCGAGCCCTGCGGAACCCCACTGCCCACGTCCTTCCAGGTTGAGAATGACCCATCCACTACCAACCTCTGGGTGCGGTCCTCCAGCCAGTTGGCGACCTAATTGACTGTGTGGGCATGGACACTACAGTCCCCCAGTTTCTTAATGAGAACGGGGTGAGAGGCAGTGTCAAAGGCCTTCCGGAAGTCCAGGAAGACTATGTCCCCTGCTACCCCTGCATCTAATGATCTGGTAATCTGATCGTAGAAGGCCATCAAGTTGGTCTGAGAAGACCTGCCACTGATGAACCCGTGTTGGTTGCCCCTAAGCATGCAGTCCCCTGCTGGACCCTCATGGATGTGTGCCAGCATAATTTTCTCAATTTGGTCATCGCGGCCTGCAGGGCCAACACAGTGATGGTGGGGGGAGGAGTGTGCCCAATGCAGGGGTGGAGAGGAGCGGGCATACTGTGGCGATGGTGGTGACATTGGGGGGAGAAGAAGAGTGGGTCCGGGCCTGACACAGGGGTGGGAGGAGAAGGAGTGAGCCCAACTGTGGGGAGAAGCTGGGCTACCATGGTGGTGGGGGGAAGCAGCAGGCCCAGCCCAACATGGCAGCAGCTGGGGGAGGGGAGTACCGAGCCTCCTCCCCCGCCCCCAGGCCTGGGCCCACTCCTCTCTCATGCCCCCTCCCTCATGTCAGCCCTGAGCCTGTTGCTCCTCCCCCCCGCCACCACCAACCCGGTTTTTCCCCACCCTTAGGCCCAGTCTGCCCCTGCATTGGGCCTGGGCCCCCTCCTCTTCATCCTCTGCCACTGTGGTGGGGAGATGGGGAGCGGGCCCAGGCCCCAAGCAGAAGAAGATAAAGGGGGAGCAGGTTTGGATGGGAAGGCCACGAAGCTCCATTCCCCCCCACTTCCCCTCCCCTTCCCCTGTCATTTTTGATGGGTAATTGGCTAGTATAATGACTCAGGATAGAAACACATGGCAAAGCCTAAGTAATGTTTGACAGTGCGAAGTGAATTTTGATCTTAATTGGTGCATCTACATGTGCAATTACAGTATATGAATAAACATATTGCTCCTCATTTTATTGCTTCCAGGCACACCCTTTGAACATGCACCCAGGAATACTTAACTCCAAAGCCATATGCTCCACAGTTTATTCATGTGTAGCATGCAGAGCTGGGGTGGAGCAGCCCCAGGTGGTAGGGGACTCCAGGGGTCACCTGCCAGCCTGGGGCTGCTCTCTATGGCTCAATGTGGTACTGAAGGAATGGCTGGGGCATGAGGGAGCTTCAGCACAGACAGCCTCCACACTGAAGCACCCTTGTGTCTCAGCCAGCTGGGCAACATCTACATGTGTACTGCTGTGGATTTTTACTCCACAGCAGGATAGTACTTAAAGTACTATCTTGCTTTGGAATAAATTTGTTTACTCCAGCCTAATACAGGCACATGTGTAGATTTTGAAACATTTATTGACTATGCGGCTAATTAGTCAACTGCTCAGTAAACATCTTGCATAGTTGCACCCAATGAGAAGGAGCTTTACAGTTGCACCATCTCCCCAGGAACATTGGGAGGCATGCTGCTTACCTAAATTCCTAGTAGTCAGGGAAGGTGCTTGTACATGTAATGGTGAGGCCAGGTACATGTGACAAAAAAGTGATGGGAAATCACCATTTGTCTAATGTAGTGGCATCACCATGTACATGTGCAAGATTTTTTTCATGTAAAATTCTTTTGAGATGGCAACTTAGAGCACTTCTGATGTATTTTAGTTTGATCAGGAGAAATTTTCCCATTGTGGATAAAAAGAAATCATATGCATGTATATGTCTGGTGGCCAGAGAAGGCAGTGGGGATGGTGCACAGAGAGCTGGAAGTCTGGGCATGCTAGGGAAAGCTCAAGCTAGGAGGGCTTTCAGCACCCTGTGCACCATCCCTGCTACCTTCTCCAGCTGCCAGCACACCAAGCCACCCTCCTGCCACCTTCCCACACTGTCCCAGGTGCAAGCCAGCCCATTCCTGGGCAGTCCCAGGCAGCAGGAAGGGTGAACAGGGTGCTTCAAGCCTGCAAAGACCGAGCTTCTCCAAGCATACCTGGGCTTCCAGTGCCCTGTGCACTGTTGGATCTGGCAGGTGCTGCCTGTGAGCTGGGGCAGCATCTATCCACTAGCACCCTGCCCAGTCAGCCCCAGAGGGTGCTGCCACCATGGAGGGAAACACCAGGCTGCCCTGCAGCTCAGGGGCTGCGTGACTTAGTGGCAGCTCACATGGGCAGGCTCTGCCCGGGGGGTGGGCGGGGGGGAGCAGAACACATGCAGCAAAAACCTCCTGGGCAGCCCTGGAAGCTGCTGCCACCATGAAGAAAGCACCAGGCCCCACTGCAGCTCATGGGCCACTTAGCCCACCAGCCGAAAGAAAGAAAAGGATCAGGCCCCTATTCACGTCTTTGTTTTCGCCCTCAGCAGAGCCTGCCCACATGAGCTACCGCCGGGTTGCACAGTCCCTGAGCTGTGGGGGCCTGGTCCTTCTGTCTGTGGCAGCAGCACCCCTAGGGTCTGCCTGGGTAGGCTGCTAGTGAGCGGGTACCACTGCCATGAAGGAAAGGATGGGGGCTCCCCACAGCTCAAGGGCCACTGGCAGCTCGCTCCCCGACTGTGTGAGAGGTGGGCTGACTGCACCAAAAAAAAAAAAAGGGGATCTGGCCCCTCACCATTATTTTTCCTGGTGGAGCCTGCCCACAGGGTGGAGCAGGGAGAGTAAGCTGATGGTGGGCCATCACTGTGACAGAAGCCCCTAAATTGAAATGGTAGGTCATAACTAAAAACCTAGAAAATTAAAAACCTGCCACTTCAATTTAGGGGAACTAAACCACCCTCATGTGTACAATTGCTTGGAGAACACATTGGAGTTATACCCTATTTCACATGGGATAACAACCATCCTATGCTTTAGCGCAAGTAGTTACAGTATTCACCAAGAAAGTGGGACACTTAGTTTGTAGGCCTCCTGCACCCAGAAGGAAGGTTTACATCTACATTTTCTACTTCCCAGCACAACACAATGCATCTGAAGTGATTGGATGAAATGGAAAGAAAACTGAGGAAAATTTCTTCTCCATTTAGATCAAGAGTCCAGGCTAGAAACCACTTCCAGGACTCCATCTTTCTCACCGAACTGTATTAGGTACCACATCCACTTCTTTCTTATAAAGCCATATGTCTGTTTCTTGGCTGCTGAAGGGGCTAGCTTCAAAAGGAGGCCTGAAAGGGGATTGCTAATATCAAGCCTGGTAGTTAGAGTACTGTTCTGGAAAGCTAGGGATCTAGGATCAATAGAGCCTAGATCCTGAATCACCCACTTCCTGGGTGAGTACACTAAACTCTAAGTTATTAGGCTAAGACATATTGCCACCATAGTATACTTGCCAGTCATTGGTTCTTGTCCTTCTCTGATTTCTAGACTTGTGAGTATATGGCACCATGTACCTGCCCATCAGCACACAGCCTACTCCATTAGATGGTAAACTGTGCTTAAGTTTACAAAAACAGCATTTACATGTTTAGGTAATTGCCATCTAGGTTTGAAAAGTTAAATAAGTTAAAGCCTTTAGAAACGTAGATGGATGCACACAGCGCTAGAGGCACAGAAGAAAAAGGGAAAGGGGACCAGCCTTCATAGAATCAATGAGTCGGAAGGGACCTAGACAGATCATCGAGTCCGACCCCCTGCCATGGGCAGGAAGGAGCACTGGGGGTGGGAGGGGTCATAAGACCCCAGCCAGGTGCCTATCCAGTCTCCTAATAGTACATGCAATTATTTATTACTGTTTTCCATACACCATAATTAATTAACTTTCTCTCTGACCCCTTCATTCCATTGAAAATCCATTCATTTCCACAGTCCTACAAGAAATGTCTTCTTTTGTCTCTACCTTCTGCAAGAAAAAGTATCATGTCCTGCCCCTTCAGCATCTCGTGTTCTCCATCTTCCCCTCTCCCTTCCATTTATATCTGCAGTCACCCTTACAATTTCATTTTTATCCTCAGTGAAGCATTGTCAAACCTAACCCTGCTAGCAGCTCAGTCCCTGCAGATATAGAGAGGTACAAAGAGAGGTTTACTGTGGAGTCAACTAATTAGCTGTGCAGTAAAGGTCTCATCGTTTACACAGGCAGGGCTATTAGTCTACAGTAAACTAATAAACACCAAAGCAGGATAGATATTCAGTTCAGAGCATCAGTTTGGTGGGAGTCTTGGAGTTATGTAAGGAGTTATGTAAGGCTCCAAGTTGGTACTTTTTTGGAGGGTCATGTGCACCAACGTGTGCCAGGTGCAAAGGCAGGGGTCGTGTGCACTCATGCATTGATTGGTACATATATGTGAATGACAGCTGTCTTGTCATGGAACGGGCTATAAGGGATGGATCTTGAGTGGTCCTTGTTCCTTGTCTTGGTGTGTGTGATGGTGTATGGCTGGAGGGTCTGGGTGAGACCAAAGGTCATAACTGCTTGACTTATGACTGATTATGGAGTTAAGGAGAATGATCAGCTGCAGCAGGACTGCTCCTCAGAGTGAGTGAGGACTGGGGTTGTCCATCTCCTCTGGACGAGTGGTGTCTTGGGTGTTAAAGCAGATCCGAGGAGAGATCTGCCTAAGAGTTTGTGTGTGTTGATTGCAAAAGAGTATGGCATGTCTGTCAACAGGGGTGTGTGTGACACAGAGATTGTTTGCTCTGTAGTGCCACTTGCAGGGTTCTTGTGTCCCTCTCTTTGTGTTATTGGTATTGTTATTGTCTGCTGTACAAGGGGTTTTACTGTGTTGTTGTTGTCATATTATACCTTGTTGTTGATCTTGTTTGGTTTGTTGATGTACAATATGATTGGTTGTTTTAAGTGTGGTGTGAATTAATTATTCTAATGCCTGGTAGGGTTGGGGTGCAGACCAACACCAGTGGATAAAGCCCTTCAAGTCCACATTCATTTTAGGGGAAGTGAATTTATTACCTTAATTAGGTTCTTTTCTTTCCCTTTTAACAGTGTGATACACACTGGAGTTTAGTGCATTGTATTAATATGCACATGTAGACATGCCCAGAGTCAATGAATGCCTGACACCCACTTCAGCCTTTATAAAGCTCTCACCTCTGGACTGCCTGGGTGAGGAAGGGAAGGGTTGTCCTAGAAGCTTTCCTACCTGATCAGGGGCCTAGAGACATTTCTTTCCTGAGTATCTCTAGCAGGAATCTTTTCATTTTCCCATATCCCCCAGTCTGGAAGGAAGTGCAGCACAGGAGCTGTGTAGCCAGTAGTTGCACCTTCTCTTGCTTATTCCAGGAGCACAACTTTAAAGAACTCCATCTTCAGTAGGGGAAATTAGGATGAAGTAGATGTTCCATTGTCCTCTATGTAAAAGAGAAACCAATCTGCATTTTCAGCAGCTCTGATTAGTCCATGAAGGTGGAGATATAGGGAGGGCATAACCAGCCAGACAAGGATTATCTCAAAGACTAGCAGCTTCCCCGTGCACTTTTGAGTGTCAGAAAACTTTGATTGAAAACCCTGTCATAATGCCAGCACTGCTTATCAAGCAATGGTATGGTGCCACCTTGTTCCCTTTGCTTTAATGCTAAAATGTGTGCTTGAGAACAAAAAGAGAAGCAATTATAGCTAGGCCTTAACTAATGGGCATAATTAGGGACACCAAGCTACTTGCACCCTCCTTCCCTTGCATACGTACTAAAAACCTCCCATAGTTTTGTCCTTTTTGAGTCTCCATTAGAGAAGATAATTTAATTGCACTTAAATCATAACTATCTGGTATATCTCATATTTTCACTCCTCACTGGCTATTTTTGTGAATGATTTGTACTCTTGAACCCCAATATACACATGCAAGCATGCAAGTTATGCCATTGACTTCAGTTGACTGTCAATGTCAAGTAAAGATTAAAATAGATTCTAAGGATAATGTAGCTTCTGTACTAGTTGGTGGCACTCATCCGGGGGAGCCTTGCATTTATTGTAATCAAATGGCATCTGCCTCTCCTGGGATTGAAGGTGCACCTCCTGAGAGAAGCACTGCTGATGCTGCTGGTGGCATCTGTGGGCAGTCGCCACTCACCACCCCACTCCATCCCGCTTGCGGTTGACACTGCCGGCAGCATCTGTGGGTGTCACCGATCACTGGTGGCCACCACTGATCCTGCTTACCACCCCCCACCCTCGCCACTGACACCACTGCAGCCACCTGCAGGAACTCCCTGCTCGCCACCGTGTCCCCACTGCTGCCACTGCCTGTGGGCAGTCACCATGTTCCTGCAGCCTCCAGGGGCACATATCATTCATGCTAGGCACTGAAACCCTTGCTAAGAGGGATGCTCAGATAAGAAAGGCTGGATAAGGATTATGAGGAAATGGAAGCCCTGTAAAGGACTGGAAAGATTTCTGTACCTAGTGGGCAGGCAATGATGAAACACATTATAAACTGAAAGTACTAAACAAAGAAGGAAAGAGACAGAAGGTTTTAAATACTGTGGTATGGTAAAAATCTACACCTAGAGAACCTGAAGCAATGGCTGAGCTTAAAGCCAGACAGGGCTAGCTCTGCTACAAATGCAGGTTTAAATGGCTAGTGATATTGTGTTACAACTACACAGGTACACAACAGGTCCTGCAGATTTACTTTCACTGTGTAACCTTTCACAGGTCAGTTTACCTTTGTTTCCATTTCCCCAGCTGTAAGATAAGAATAATGCTTTCTGTAGGAAGTATTTTGAAGAATTGAAGTCACTGTGAAGGTATGTAGAAAGAGCGGCACTTCTATCTTCTATGCAACTCCCACATCAAATACTTCAAAATAAAAAGTCACGTGAACAACTCTTCAGTGAAGACAGAGGTCAAGTTAAAGGTGACAGTTGTTAAGAGAAACTCTCTCTTGGCTCAGTAGTAAACAAAATCTGAACTGAGTTTTCAAGAACTGTATCAGGACAGTCTCTTGCTTTAAGAGGGAACAGTCCACCCAGTTGAAGAAGCCCAGCTGTGGGACACTGGGTTAATAATGGACTATCGCACTGAGAGCTTAAAACTACAAGGGAGAGAGCAGAAAGGTAGCTGAAGGGAACAGTTTAAAAGTAGGAGAGGCAATTGCAAGAAAGACTGGAAGTTTTATTGTTTCTGCATAAACAGAGATTTGCTTTGAGTACACATAAATCATAGAAAATTCAGGTTGAAAGAGACCTCAGGAGGTCATCTCATCCAGCCCCCTGCTCAAAGCAGGACCATCCCCAACTAGATCATCCCAGCCAAGGCTTTGTCCAGCCAGGTCTTAAAAACCTCCAAGGAAGGAGATTCAACAACCTCTCTTGGTTACCTGTTTGTGGCAGAGTACCTTTGGTGCCTGCCACGTTAAGGATTTGGAGCCAGCAGGTGTGTGCTAGCCTTGATGAAGCTGGTACCTGACCCCAGGAGGGCCCTGGGATTGGAGGAGGGCGTGGAGCATCCTCCATTTGAACCCAGGCCCTCAGAGAGGGAGCAGCAGTTTGTTGCCAGTGTCCAAAGAGACAATACTGGCTGCTGAGGAACAGCTTGGAGGCAAAGGCAGGAACTCTGGGGATGGTAGGAGGCTCCTGGTCCTGGGTATGACTGGAAACTACAGCTTGCTGGGGATGAGTGGCCTCGTGGGACAGTCTGTTGCAGGACAGTTCCCCAGAAATGCCAGGCCAGTTACCTCCCTGGTGAAAGGTGAGTAGCGGTGCCTGAAAACCCAGCCCCTGCCTGTGAGTGGGTTATTAGCACCAGAGGGGAGTAGGACCAGGCAAGCCCAGAAAGAGGTTACCTGAGCCCACAGGGTGGTAGGGGCCAGGCATGGTGGCAGCCATCTGAGCCCATGGGGTGGAAGATCCCAGAGTTAAGGAGGCCAGGCATGGCGGTAGCTACCTGAGCCCCATAGGGTGAAAGGACCCAGTGGCCCCAGTGAGGGGGCAGAGAGTGTGGCCCTAGTGAGAGGGCAGAAGGCCTGCATAGAGTAGGGTGTGTGGTGGAGGCCTAGAGTACTGTGCGAGAGAAGGGCCAGTGGCTGAGTTCAGTCAAATGGCATAAGGCCATGGGGCACATAGAGTAAGGCCAGAGAGGGTGTCCACGCTGCAGGCAGGTAAGCCAGGTGAGTGCCTGTTACAATGCGCATTAAAGAAGGCACACAGCTAACACAAAACAATCATGATGGGGTTCACCACTTGGTTCTCTTGGTAAAATAAAACAGATGAAAGAAGCCTAAAGGTAGGTATTGGGAGATCACAAACGGTAGCTGCAGAGCTTAGCTTTTTAGCTCTTGCAGGAGATCCTGCAAAAGAAAATATTAAAGAAAAAATAGCACATTGAACTCCCAGCGCATATTAAAGATCAAATAAGCTTAGAACTGCACTGATGTCTGAGGCAATATTTTCCACTTTAGCTTCTAGGTCAAACTACCTGATAACAGTATCAAAAAGTCTTAAATAGAGTATATCAGAACTACAAGTCAGGTTAAGGTAAATTGCATCTGAAAAAATAGATTATTAATGTGTCAGCTTATTGAATAATGCTTCTGTCTAAGGTCTTGTCTTTGCTGCTGACTCATAACATCAGCAAACTTGTAGTAATTAATCTAAAAAGCTTTGACTAAAAATATGGTAGTTATTCATAGCAATGTAACACTCATTATTTGGTTTGGGCTCAAGCACTTTGTTTTGACAGATGCTCTCTGTGTCTGAGGTTTTAAATCCCAGCTCAAGGTTACTGCCTTTCTGGCTGTTTTTACATTGTGCATGTGGCTCACAGAGCTGGGGAGGAGGAACAGTTAATGGCACAAGGGAGAAAACCTGACAGTTGTTCCTATGACAAAAATGGAATGTAGAATAACTTAAATAAGAAAAAAAGTTGTCACTGTTTGCTACTCTTTTTTCAGTACCTTCAAACGTGAACCTACACTATTGTAATGAAATGAAATGATTTCAAACTTCACAGCTGAACAAGAAAGAAGCAAAATTCAACACCCTGCCTGCCATCTGACGCCTTCAGGTAACCAGCCTGCTTCAGCCTTTGTCTGTGCTAAATTTGCACACTCACAGAGCAGGTTTTTTCCCTAAAGGACTTTTACACCCTACCACCTCTGAGTTCCTCTGTGCAAGATGAAGTTTCTTTTCTGCCTGGGAGAATTTTTTCAACTTTTGAATTCTCTTTGCCTGAAGAAGGGCGTTTGGGCCCGAAAGCTTACAAAGAAAAACAATTTTTTACACCTATTTCAGTTGGTCCAATAAAAGACCTTGCCTCTACCCTAAGAGATTTGGCTACCTATGCCTTTAGACCAACACGGCTACAATCAATATCCCTGAAACTACCCTATTAGTTTTTGATGAAGGAAAATTTTCAGGGGAATAGAGAATATTTTGGTGACCATATAGGATGGATATAGAAAAGCAATCAATCACATTACAGCTGTAGAATTTTGCAGCACAATGATTAATTTGCTGAAAATATCCAATTTCCATTAGCTTTAAGAATGTCATGTACTCCTGTATTTTTGTTTGCTTTCTGTAAATTCTTATTTTAAATTAAATGTTATGGTTGACAGCAGACTTAATTTACTGTATCAAACAACATGCCATCTCAAAATAAAAACAAACTGAAAACTAGCAGAAGTTGACTGCATAAAATCCTGTTGGGAAGAGCATATTTACTAAAACCTACACCTTCTGTTCACACCTGCTTCTCACGTAACACAGAAGTTAACTCTTGATCAAATAGGTAATAAGACTTTGTACCAGTATATGGACCACCTTTTCAAAACTCACTTCTTGTCTAATGCATCTAGAACATTGCAATAAGACAACACTGAGGCAGGTGGCAGATCTATACTGTTGTCCTACTAAGAACTGCATGAATCCTGAAATATCTGTTACTCACTCCCCGTCACATGTCTGCTTGGGCCTATAATCAAGGTTTGGACTCATGTTTATCACCCCACCCCACAAGGCCTTAGGTGTTGGGGAAAGATTGGACCAGGTTCGCTGTTGGTTCTTGGCAGGAGAGGAGACATTTGGATAGAGAGGTCAGCCCAGGTCCTCTAACTACATGGGGAAGAAGTGCATCCTTAAAAGTTCCCATTTTGGGAAAAGCTACAACATTAGGTTTTGTCCAAAGCCCCTTAAGATCAATGAAAGCATTCCTTGGCTTTTAGTATGGCTCACTATATTGTATGTATAAGTAGATCTGATGATCAACATTGGTTTCTTGAAAAAACAAACTTAACTTCAATATGGGTAATGCCTGAGAAGTTATGAAAAATGACCAAGAGATCCCAGTGTGACAATTCCTAATTTGTATTATTAGTTACTATCTTTTACCAGGAAAGTCTACTTGCAGTTGGAAATTATCTCTAAATGCAGAGGTAAATGCATTGAACTAGATCTTCAGCTGGTATAAATTAGTACAGATCCTTTGAGCTTCATTTAGTCAGAATGGCCCAACTACCATTGGAAAGCTGGCACACTAGATGCATGTCTCTCCCTTTGCAGACATTAGCGACTTTTATTTAAAATGTCATGATAAACCAAGTCAATAGAGTTGACATTCAAATGTGGCAAATCTGATTCAGCACTACTGTGTTTTAGGAGATGTGTTTCACAGTAATAGTGATAGGTAATACAGTTTGTTTTTTTAGAAAAATCTAAAATTTGTCAATAAGAAATGTAAGTCACTTACTTCTTAATGTTTTCCTTAATGTTATACATACAATTTTCTTGTATATCATCAGAACCTGAAATAGACATGGCATAATAAAATTAAAAATATACTATAATAACTATAATTGTGTCCTGCCCAATATAAGATTTTTTCTAAACAGAAAAAATATAGTTAACTATATTAATAGAACATCATATCTACCTGATGATTTGATGGATACAATCTGGTATATTAAAAAATTAACATAGTTAGAAGATGTTACAGGCCAATATCTCCATCAGTGACTTAGAAGACTGCATAGAGTGCACCCTCAGCAAGTTTGCAGATGACACCAAGCTGGGTGGGAGCGATAGATACACTGGAGGGTAGAGCCAGGATTCAGAGAGACCAAGACAAATTGAAGAATTGGGCCAAAAGAAATTAATGAGGTTCAACAAGGACAAATCCAAAATCCTGCACTTAGGATGGAACAATCCCATGCACCAGGACAGGCTGGGGACTGACTGGCTGGGCAGCAGCTCTGCAGAAAAGGATTTGGGGATTAGAGTGGATAATAAGCTGAATTTGAGTCAACAGTATGTCCTTGTTGTGAAAAGGCATACTGGGCTGCATTAGTAGGAGCATTGCCAGCAAATCAGAGAAGTGATTCTTCTCCTCTATTTGCTACTGATGAAGCCATATCTGGAGTACTGTGTCCAGTTTTGGACCGCCCATTACAAAAAGGATGTAGGCCAGTTGGAAAGAGTTCAGTGTAGGGCAATGAAAATGGTTAGGGGGCTGGGGCACATGACTTATGAGGAGACGCTGACAGAACTGGGCTTGTTTGGTCTGTAGAAGAGAAGACTGAGGGGAGATTTAATAGCAGCCTTCAACTACCTGCAGGGGGGTTCCAAAGAGGATGAAGGTAGACTGTTCTCAGTGGTGGCAGATGACAGAACAAGGAGCAATAATCTCAAGTTGCAGCAAGGGAAGTTTAGGGTAGATATTAGGAAAAACTTTCCTTTCCTTTCACAAGGAGGGTGCTAAAGCACTGGAATGGGTTACCCAGAGAGGTTGTTGAATCTCCTTCTTGGAGGTTTTTAATACCTGGCTAAATACAGCCTTGGCTCAGATTATGTAGTTGGGGCTAGTCCTGCTTTAACTAGCTGGCCTCTTCAGGTCCTTTTCAGCCCTAATTTTTTGTGATTCTAAAACCACAAGTGGAATTAATTAGTCTACTATCCTTAATATAAACGTTATGCCGGTTATGCTAGATGAAGGTCTGGATATATCTTTATACTGTAGCTATTCAATTACCTAAAAAGTGGGGAATTGAAGCTATGGAGGTTCTAACATGGATCCAAAAAGTAAGCACTGCTTTTTCAATAAGATCTTTAAATCCAAAACAAAAAGTAGGGTCCAGCTGTCTCACCATGTTCATCTTTTTTTTGCAGATACTTATTTCTGCTTATAACATAGCAGCATGTTTCTCTGGAACATTCATTCACTTGAATAGAATTTCAAGACACAAAAGGTATGCCCAGATGCACAGGGTAAAGGCATTTCCTAAATATATCTGTTATATCTTTCAACAGTGAAACAATCAATGTATTAGCATTTAAATAGTCATAATTAGAATTCAAAGAATACCACATAAGATGATAGGAAAGGTAAGGCCTCTCTCAATGCTTTCAATTTCCATTTGACTAGGTCAGGTATGTCAAACTCTCTCTGAATAGATTGTTGAATTTCCTGTGAGTTGGGTATGTATTTAGGACTACTCTCAGTTCATGTTAAATTCCTTAAACCTCAAAGAGAGGCTTGCACATTGATCATAACAGAACATGGAGATAGATCCAAAGGAAGTGTTGTGGGTAGATCAGTAGGAGCAACTAGAGGGTCATCAAGGCAGGAGCCCAGATTACCAGTGTCAGGCTTGGGTTTAGATTGGGGATGCTGAGAAAATGGGGACCAAATTCCAGGCTGATCAAGAGGTGAAAGCATACTCTAAGAAGTGAGTCAAGATCAGAAATCAAGGGTCAGAGAACAGGTGCCTAGTTCCAGGAGAGATCTGAGGTCAGATTCAGGAAAAGTCAGAGCTGAGTCAGGAACCAGGAGAACCAGAAGGAGCAGTCAGAACAAACTGAGACGCTTCAAATTGTGCCTGAAGCCTGAAGTTACAGGTGTGCTTAAAAGGGGTGAGCAGCACTTCTAGTGGCCAATCTGGTTGCTTGCCTCTGCAGAAAATTAAGACAATCTTATTAGCAAGGCATGAGGAGCAGGTATGATGGTCAGGGATCATGGTTTTCTCTGTTTAAAAATTGTAAATTCTCTGATAAAAAATGCAAATTCTCCGATTAGAAAATCCAAAATCCATATTTTTTCTGTGATTAAAATAAAACGTATATATAGGTATCAGTTGGATACTAAGTTATAGGGAAAAGCAGTCTCATTAGGGAACAGGATGTGGCTACAAGCAGGCCTGGATAAGCTGGAAATGTGGGTAGAGCAGGACTGTGGATGCAGTTCAATAAGGATAAATGCAGAGTGCTTCATCTGGGAAGAAGAACATGAATATAGGTTAGGAGATGTTTCAGCATGATGGCTGAAAGGGACCTCGGGTTATGGTTGATCACAGGATGAACATGAGCTGCCAGTGCAACGCTGTAGTCAACAGAGCTAATAGCATACTGGGATGCATTAGCCAATGTGTCGCGAACAGATCTAAGGGAGTGATACTTCCTCTCTACTCAACACTGTAAGACCACAGCTGTAGTACTGTGTCCAGTTCTTGGTGCTGCACTTCAAAAAAAGAAGTGGAGAATTTTGAAAGGGTCCAGAGAAGACTCACAAGAACCATTATGGGCCTGGGGGAACAAACTTACGAGGAAAGACTAAAGGATCTGAGACTGTTCACCCTGAGGAAAAGAAGACTGAGGGGGGACTTAGCGGCCATCTATAAGTATGTAAGGGGTGAATATCAGGAGCTGGAAGAAAAAACTGTTCACTAGGTCCCCGGGGGAGGACAAGGAGCAGTCGCCATAAACTATTAAAGGTGTAAGGAAGAACTTATTTCTGGAAGGGTGACCAGAATCTGGAATATACTTTCCAAGGTGGTGGTGCAATCCCCAACCTTAGAAGTCTTCAAGAGGAGACTGGACAGTAGGGCTGTGTGAGGCTTCAGACCATGCTTCAGATCTGGGGCCGCTTCAGACTGTGGTTCAGAAAAGCTTTGGAGGCTGAAAGTAAAAGTTAGAAGAGTAAGGGGGAATGGGGGAGGGAAAAAGATTGAGGGGAGGAGGAGCCGGGGTGGGGGGGCGGGAGACTGACATGTAGGTGGCCAGTGAGAAGGATTTCCCTCTGGCTGCCTTTCCAATGAAGTGTCTGGGGGGCGGCGGGGTGGGGGTGGAACTAGAAACAGCATAAAAGCCTCTGTTTGTAGGTGTGCTGTGCCTTTTGTAAGCTTGTTCTCTCTCAGGAACTGTGTTTGAAAGGTACCCTAGCAGACATACATCTCGGCCTGGTTGCTTTACTCAGTAGTTGAACTTGCCTTCTCCTTTTTGTAGTTAGAAAGGATTGGATAGGATTTAGCTTAGCTTAGCTTACTTTAGCATCTCTTATAGTTTCATAGTTTCTAGGGTCAGAAGGGACCTGAGTAGATCATCTAGTCCGATCCCCTGCCATGGCAGGAAAGAGTACTGGGGTCAAACGACCCCAGCAAGGTGTTCATCTAACCTCTTCTTAAAGACCCCCAGGGCAGGGGCCAGCACCACCTCTCTTGGAAGTTGGTTCCAGATCCTAGCCACCCTGACAGTGAAGTAGCGCCTCCTGATATCTAGCCTAAATCTACCCTCTGCCAGTTTGTGACCGTTATTCCTGGTCAGTCCTGGCAGTGCTCAGGGGAACAGGGACTTCCCCAGTGCCTGCTGATCCCCTCTGACTAGTTTGTAACAGGCCACTAGATCCCCCCTCAGCCTTCTCTTGTGGAGGCTGAACAGGTTCAGGTCCCGTAGCCTCTCCTCATAAGGCCTGCCCTGCTGCCCCCTGATCATGCGAGTGGCCCTCCTCTGGACCCTCTCCATGTTGTCCACATCCCTCCTTGAAGTGTGGCACCCAGAACTGGACGCAATACTCCAGCTGCGGCCTGACCAGTGCCGCACAGAGGGGGAGGATCACCTCCTTGGACCTGCTCGAGGTGCATCTGTGGATGCATGACAAGGTGCGATTGGCCTTCCTGACTGCCTCCTCACACTGCCGGCCCATGTTCATTTTGGCATCAATAGTGACTCCAAGATCCTTTTCTGCCTCTGCACTGACGAGAAGGGAGTTCCCCAACCTGTAGGTATGGAGCTGGTTGTTCCTCCCCAGGTGCATCACTTTGCATTTGTCTGTGTTGAATCCCATCCTGTTCTCATCTGCCCACTCTTGTAACCTGTCTAGGTCCGATTGTAGCCTGTTGCTCCCTTCTAGAGTGCCCACATCCCCCCACATCTTAGTATCATCAGCAAATTTGAACAGGGTGCTTTTTACCCTCTCGTCCAAGTCGCTGATGAAGATGTTGAACAGTGCAGGCCTGAGGACCGAGCCCTGCGGAACCCCCCTGCCCACATCCCTCCAGGCTAAAAATGACCCATCCACCACCACTCTCTGGGTGCGGCCCTCCAGCCAGTTGGCAACCCAATTGACTGTGTGGGTGTTGACACCACTATTCAATTAATTTCTGTCAATTTATATTTGCTTTTTTTGTGTGCAAACTTTGAAAAAAGAAACCTGTGTTTTCCCTGCCAGCATGATCCATCACTGTGCAGGGAGGCCCACAGATTGCACGCACACACACACATACAATATAAAGAAGAAAAATCAGATATTCATAGGAGAAGAAGACAGAAAGCACACAATTTTAGGTATCTCTTAACACTGAAGCAAACAATCAAAGACAAGTTCAGTGCACACACGCAACAGAGGGAATAAAACACACAGCACAAAACGAGTGACACAGAGAGAGAGACCTTTAGCAGCACAGGCAAGATTAATATGAAGTGTGCTGGAAAGGCAGGTGCCAGGTCTTCTGGCAGGGTAGGGGGAGAGCTAGAGCTGCAAGTGGCCCCCTTCCCCAGCCATGGACACATTCTCTTCCTAAGCAGCCATGACATCAGTGCTACCAGTGGAAGCAAGGAGGTGGGAGCAATGTCTGCATCTGACATCCCTGCACCTGCACCACCTCTGCTCAGTACAGAACTAGGGACCATCAGTGAAATCACTTTCTCCTCCACCCCAGTGTCATCTCTCAGTGTGAGCATCCCACTGCCAGAGGAGGAGCTGGAGCTGGAACCAGGGATGCTGAGCATGCTGGATCAAGCAATTTTGGGGACTGAGGGGGAATCAAGAGTTTATGCTCCACGCCCCTCAAATCTCCCCTAGACCCAGGTCTCCTCTGGAAAGCAGCACCTCAGATGAGGCTGAGGTTGTGGAGGCAAGAGGCTCAGCTGAGGCAGCTCCTCCTGCTGTTGAGCCTCAGCCTGGTGAGGAGTGGGATAAGGCAGGATCCTCAACCTGAGCCCAGAAGCTGGGGAATAGTGTAGTGTGGGAGCATTGAGCTAGTAGATGATCCCAGGTTTGCCATCTGCCAGTACTGCCGAAGGCACATGAGCTGTGGCAACGATGTTAGACACTTTTCCACCATGGTGATGCTGATGCATCTGAGGAGGCAGCACCCCCTTGCCCTTCTTCCTGCTCAGCCTAGCACCAATGCAAGCATGCCAAAAGGGAAGTCCCCTGCTCTGTCCAAAGCCCCTTTCCCCACAAAGCAGAGAAAGGTCACCCTGGACCAGTGGGGGAAAGGTGTACAGAAAGGGGAGTGCGCTCCCAAGACTAGTGAGATCACCCAGAGCATTGGAGAGATGCTTGCTCTGGATACCAGCCCTTCTCCCTAGTTGAGCGGCCAAGGTTCAAGTGGTTCATAGCACTTCTTGCCCCATCTTACAAAGTGCCCGCATGCACCACCTTTAGCAGGACAGTGGTGCCCTCCCTGTATGAGGCATGCAGGGAGTACTTGAGGGAGGAGCTGCACAAGGCAGGGCTGCAGGTAGCTTTGTACTTCACCTCCAACATCTGGAGCAGCCAGGGTGGCGATCACACCTACCTCTCCTTCATGGGGCACTGGTGCACTCAGTCAGGCCGTTGGTGGGCTCTACTGCAAGCCAAGGTGCTGGATGAGTCCCACATGGCAAGGGAGATCATGGGGGCCATGAACCGCATAGTGCAGGGGTGGCTCGTTGGGCAGGCAGAGCTCACCCATGGGTTCATGGTCACCGACAATGGGGCCAATATGGTGAAGGCTGTCCATGATGCCAACTGTATTGGCATCCACTGTGTGGCACACAGGCTGCACCTCATAGTGAGGGATGCCTTGGAGGGGGACAGGGCTGCTGGTGGCAGCACCGCCACCACTACTGTTATAAGACAGCTGATTTTGAAATGCAGGAAGGTGGTGGGCTACTTCCACTGCAGCATCAAGGGGGGCAAGATGCTGCAAGAGAAGCAGGCAGAGCTGAGCGCCCCCCAGCACAAAATCATGCAGGATGTGGAGACTTGGTGGAACTCCACATACCTGATGCTTGAAAGGCTGGTGGAGCAACAGAAAGCCATCCGTGAGACAGCCTTGCTTGGGAAGATTGGGATCAGTGGCCCCCTGAACAGAGCTAAGTGGTGGTCCTCAAGCCCTTCTTTGAGGCACTGAGGCAATGCACTCCTTAGCTAGGTGATCTCCTTAGTAAGGGAACTGGAGAACCAAATGGAGAAGTTCTAGAGGATCAATGTTCCTGGCTGGGGCAGGCTGCTGTCACCAGACATGCAGGCACTGGTGAGGTGGCTGAAGGAGGGCATCAGGAGACAGCTGGATCACTTGCGGTCCCGTATGGTCCACATGATGGCAGGCATGTGCAACCCAAGGGTGAAGGGGAGCATGTGTACTGCAAGCACCAAAACCCTTGATCACTGAATGCAGGTGTTGGTCAACAAAGTCAGGGAGGCCGAAGTGGAGAGGTGAGGGGATGTGGAAAAGGGGGTCCACTTTACTGTGCCAGCACCCCCAGCACTGGTGCCAGCACGAGCACCAGCCAGACTCCTTCACACCAGCCACTGCCAATGTGGGCCATGGGCATGGCTTCAATGCTGGGGTCCAAACATACCAATGCTACTCAGGCAGGTAGCAGTGAGGCTTTGGTGGCTACCTGTCTTGCTGAGGATGTGGAGCCACTGGACTGTGACCCCTTGGCCTACTGGGCAAGCCATAGCCAGATGTGGCAGGATCTGGCCACAGCTGCCTGGCAACCCCTGACCTGTCCACCAACCAGTGTTCCAAGCAAGAGGGTGTTCTGCATTGCTGGGGATATTGTGACACCCCACCACACCTACTTGGATCCTGCTTTGGTGGAGCAGCTGTTGTTCCTAAAGGTGAACCTCCCACTGCTGGGGTTCCCCAAGCTCCACCTGCAGACAGACTGAGTGCCACTCTCCTTACTCCATCTGCACCAATTTCCTTTTCTGAGTTTTTTAAAAGTTAAGTAATGCCCTGCTCTCAGCTGGAGAGGGCACTAACTGCATCATCAGCCAGTAGGGAAAGAACATGTCCCTGCTGAGCTCATTCCTCTGTCAGGATGAACTTGGAGGTATGCGATTGGGCTGTGGGGAAAGGGAAGGCCCCAGGTCCTGGGCATGACCACTAAAACTGCACCCTGCCAGGGTAGGAAGGCCTGGTGGGACTGCTGGTGGCATGGCACCCCGTAAATGCCAGGACCAACAATCCCCTGGTGAAAGGTGGGTAGGTGGCTCCATAACCTCCAGCTAATGCAGGCATGCACATAGTCCTGGCTGGGGAATGCCAAGACCAGTCACATCTTTGACAGGCCTGATGCTTTCTGGTTGCAGTGGAGTTGTGAGATTCCAGGTGAGTTCAGCTTAGCTGCCTGGGATGCCAGCTTTTGCATTGAAAACCCCTTTGTCAGGCTGAGGAAGTACCTGTAGTTGGTCCTGGATGGAAGGGGTAGTAAAGAAGCCAGAGGCTGGCCTGGTCTGCAATGCAGGCAAGAAAGCCAGTTGGTGAAAATGAAAATGGAGGCATCGGGGGTGAGAGGCAAGCTGGGGTGTGGGATAAAGGGTGTCATAGCATGGGGGTCCTGCAGGATGGCTGTGATCTCCCCAAGGCCCCCTTGCCATGCCAAGCTGGCCCAATGTGCACCCTCAATTCTCGCCCACCACATCTTAGATGGTAAATATATAATAGGGAGTCTCTCTGCAGCCCTGTTTCGCACTGCACCTCCCTGGCACTTGGGCACTCTGCAGCCCTATCTCGCACTGCACCTCCCTGGCACTCAGGCTCTCCGCAGCCCTGCAAAGTGCTGTGCCCTCTCTGGCATCTGGGCTTTCCACAGCCCTACAAAATGCTGCGCCCTCTCTAGTGCCTGGGTTCGTGCACCCCAAAATGCTGCACCCTTTCTGGTGCTGGTGCACACCAAATGCTGCACCCTCTCTGGCTCTGGGGTTCCCCACAATGCCATGGGTCCCCTATGAGGCCTCCTCCTTCCCCAAATAGCCTCACCCAAACCACCAGTGTTAAACAGCAAACAAAACACAAGCTCCTGGGCTATAACATAAATTCAAGCCGCCCAGCTATAACATCATTCAAATGTATCAGCGCAGATAAAAGTGCAGAGGTACCTGGGGTGTTAGATGTCCAGCAGGTCTCAGTGTGCCAGAAGTCCACTGTGTATATTGAGTCCATGAGTTTCTGTGCCTACTGCCTAGAAGACTGATGAAGTGCAGTTCATAGGCCCAGCTCTGAAAAGTGGTTTGCATTGTAATTTGTTCCCTCGCAGGATCAGGCCTACGAGACTGGAGGCAGTGTTTTTTTGGTGAGGAATGTGCCCCCACAGGTAGTTGGGTTTTGTTATCTTTGATAGATTCTGGTGTGCAGTTTGTAGGGGTACTGGAGACAGCTGGCAGGTTTTATGTTTTGAGCTGTAGGAAGTTGGCTTCAGTTCTGGTGATGAGGTTAGTTGCTTGTTTGAATGTACAAAACACTTTTCAGAGCTGGGCCTATGAACTGCACTTCATCAGCCTCCTAGGTAGTAGGTAAAGAAACTCATGGACTTGATATACACAGTGGAATTTTGGCACACTGAGACCTGCCAGACATCTGACACCCCAGGCATCTTGACACTTTTGCCTGTGCTGCTGCAGCCCACTTTTCCCCCTACTCCCCACCCCAGCCTGTACCTAACCTGCTGGCATCTCCATTTCCATTTTCACTGACTGGCTTTCTTGCCTTCATTGTGGGCCAGGCCAGCCTCTGGCTTCTTTACTACTCCTTCCATCCAGGACCAACTTCAGGTACTTCCTCAGCCTGACAAAGGGGTTTTCAACCCTAAAGCTTCCAAAGATACATTTTTAAGTACTTCTTTTTCTCATAATAAACATATAGACATAAAAACACAAGATAATCCATCACACACCATGAGTAACATCATATGTCCAATACAACACAACATCTTTACTTCTTGCTGTCAATTCCTTTATAACAATAAAGGCTCTGTGACATTTCCATTTGGGTACCTTTGATGCTGCTGCTGATGCTACTGGTGTTGAACCAGCCAGATTATTTTACCTGTTGTCATATAAAGTGGTGGACTGGGTGTGAGGCTGTAGGGGAGGAGGAGGCCCCACTGGGGCACACTGCCGTGTTGTGCAGAGGCCCCAGAACCAGGAAGGGCACACCTTAACACACACACAGTGTCACCCACCCACATCATGAGTTTTGCCTGATAGCAGCCAGAGATATAGGGCCCCTGGGAGTAACTAGGAATAATGGGTGCAAGCTGGTGGAGAGTAGATTTAGGTTAGACATTAGGAAGAAATTTTTTACAGTAAGGGTGGCTGGAGTCTGGAATGGGCTTCCAAGAGAGGTGGTGCTATCGCCTAACTTGGAGGTCTTCAACAGGAGGCTTGATAGTCACCTGGCTGGGGTCATCTGACCTCAGTCTTCTTTCATGCTAGATGCAGGGAGTTGGACACGATGATCCTTTGTGGGCCTTCCCAACTTTACAATCTATGAATCTATGAAATGATTTTTTCCATCAGCAGCTTGAGGTGCAGTTCTCCTCAAACCCCTGCATTTATCTCCTTAAAACTTGGTAGGCTTCATGGCCTGAGCAGGGGCCACCACCCCTGCAGTTTTCAGCCCGCTGTGCTTTAACACACACAGGGTCATCTATGTTATGAGTTTTGCCTGTCAGCAGATTGAGGTGCAATTCTCCCCAAACTGCTGCACCTATCTTCTTGAAACTTGGCAGGCCTTGTGGCCTCATCAGGGGCCACAAAGTTTTCACCTCCCTGTGGTGTAACACATACATGTGACATGGGTTTTCCTTTCAAGAATTTGGGGTGCAGTTCCCCCCAAACCGCTGCACCTATCTTCTTGAAACTTGGCAGGCTTCATGCTCTCAGCAGACGCTACCATCCTTGTAAGTGTCACCCAACTCAGACAAAAAAACAACAAAGTTATAGATATTTGATTGATTCCCCATTATACCCTATGGCCAGATCTCCGAGGTGGCTCTGAAGCTTTGGAGCCACTTCAGCTGGATCAAAGTGGGAAACTGATCGGGAGGTCTGGATTGGATTGCTGACATCCGAAGGGGCTGGATCTGAAGCCGGATCAAATAGCTGCCTGCTCGCACAGGCCTACTGGACAGACACCTTGCTGGAATCATTTTATCTCAGCAGTATTCCTGGCCAGAGCAGGAGGGTTGGACTCGATGGTCTTTTAAGACCCCTGCCAGCCCTTAATTTTTATGATTTTATGATTTCAGTATTGTAAATTTTTATAAATTTCACAACAGAAGCTTGGGAGAAAAGAATAATCAAAGTTACCAATTTAATTTCCCTATTCCAATATACATAGCAGATTTTAAATAACAAAGTTGGGTTCAGAAGCCTAACAGGGCAGTTCTGTGCCCCGACAGTGCTGAAGTGTGGGGCACAGGGCTGCTCCGCTGCTGGCAGTAGGGTACAGCCAGCTGTAGCAGCAGCTGTTTTTTCTGCCCTATGCCAAATGTAGTATCCAGGGCTACTGCTCCTGTCACCCTCTCCCTACCCTGTTATGCTACTGGATAGGTTGTTAACAGAATTAAAATAACTGACTATTGAAATGTTTGCTTGTTAATTTAACATGTACAATTGCAGTGTGCATGTTCTACATGGGGAAGTTGTTGTTGATTCTATGCCTGTCATCTTCCAAGACATCTTTATAAGAAGAAAATTATTTCTCACTTTCTGCAGTGTTAACAGGCACTGATAGACTTCTCAAATGATCTTTATTTTATTTTATTTTATATTTCTTTGACTAAAAGATTGTCCCAGCTGGAAAGGCCAGCCAGACTGCTTGCCATTTTAGATAATCCAATTAATAGTTTTCCATAAGCAAAAAAGATTATGTTATCTTTGGAGCAAATACTTAATTGCAGAAATCTCTGTGTGTTTTTCTGATGACCCATACAAGGAAGCTGTCCTCAGCTACTGAACTTCAACTTTGCTCCTGGTTTGTTTGTTTTTTTTCCTTTTAAAAAAATTGCATATCATTCTGGAAGAGGCAGGCATAAAAATTAGTTTTAACTCAGCTATTTCCCTTTCTGACTACTGGTGAAGGAAGCATTGCTTTGCCCTGCATGTAGTGACTGAACTGTGCCTTCTGGGAAGGACAGCCATAAAGACTCACTTTATTGCAATAACAAGTTCATTAATGTTTACAAACATTTTTTTCTCATACAATATAAATTAAAGTGAGCAAACACACTCTGCAAACCAGATACTACATTCAGAAATAGCAGTCTTCGGTTTTTGATCCGGCTTTTTTTTCACATACAGGATTGTCACAAAAACAGAAATTGTCACAAAAGGAATGCCATATTTCTGAATAGTTTTCACCGCTGCCTGGCTCACTGTTATGAAGTGTACTGTTTCTAGGTTAACTCAGTCTATTAAAAGACACTTAGGTTCCAAACTGTCATCCCTAAGTCATCAGGAAGTGTTTGCAAAAGAGTAACATGGCACTGCAACAATATTTAGAATACAGTGGCCTCCAGCATCTGTTGTCTAGTCTGCTGCAACAGTAAGCCCAAAATAATTTTTCAACAGTTCTTTCAGGTCATTTTTCTCAATTGATTTGAATAAAGTGTGATGCATGTTTTTCAAAGAGCTTTCCAAACAATTTTTTATAACCGTGCTGTCTAAGACAGTAGGGGCCTAGCTTTTTAGTAGGTATGTCACAAATTAGCCCTGTACCCTCCAAGACTGGCACTCTAATACCCCCCTACCCACCCTGCCTGATTTGCTGTTCTGCTTTCTGCTTCCTCCCTCAAACTCCCTACTTCACCTGCTGCTCTGCTTTCTGCTTCCAGCCCTATCTGTCACTGTGCTGCTTGTCCCCATCCTGATCTGCCATGTGTCACGGACGTAGGCTGCCTGTAGACCATGTGCTGCACATTGGCCACCATTAGTCTAAGACATGAACTGGCACATTCATGGTAAAGAAGACCAAGTTGGTAATTTTCTATTTTTTAATTTCATTAATGCATTTATTCAAGTATCTTTACAGAAAATAACTCACCATTTTTTGTGCTTTTGCACTATGTACAGAAAACCAAAAAGCCCGAGGCAGAATTGATTCAATTTTCACAAGTTAGTCTAAACTGTGTACATTGAACAGATAAGCAAGTGAACTAACATTCATTTTTGATTCTGGAAATGCAGCCACATGCCTGCAGTGGCCCAAGCCAGAAGCTGGGCTGGGGGAGGAGGGCACTAGACCACTCCTCCCCGCTGGGCTGGAGGCGGATAGCTAGGGCCAAACCTAGCCCACTGACCCTTTGAGTCAGGGTTTGCAGGGCAGGTGCAATCAGGGATGCTGAGGGACTGTGAGTTAACTTGAATCTGGAGGGGATCTGGGACAGACGTTCAATAAACTGATATAACCTAAATCATTGAAGTGTGGAACTAAATCCATCCAGTTTTATCTTAAACCAGTTTTAGCCATTTTGAAAGCAGTTTATGTGCACTGAACTTCTGTTGTATCACAGATTTGAACTGGTTTACTATCCCTTATACTAGTTTATGTGTAATTTCTGTCCCTAGCCCTGTTGTCTTTCCTATTTGCAGATTCAACTGTTTGTAATATCTGGTTATGCAAAGCACTCTGAAGATGCTTGTCACTGCTTGCTTTTAATTTGAAATCCATGGGAACATTATGTACTGTACAAAGTATTATGTTACCACTTCTGTGACATATCCCTTTCAGAAACTCTATTCATTTCTCTGATTAGCATTTATATTTTCCACTTTGCTTGCACTTTTCAGGTAGCCTTTTTTACCTAATTTTCACTGGAATGGCCCTATCCACTTTTTCCATCAGCTATAAATTCTATTTGCTATGCAGGCTGCATAATTACAGTGTCTAAGGAATAAGCTTACCAAGTGAGAGACCACCTGATATGACTTTACTACATGACATGATAAACATTTTTTATAAAGAATCCAACAAATTACGTGCATTTAAAAGTCACTTGCAAAGATTGTTCAAATATCTGTTGATCATGAATCTTTCATGTCAAAATCATGACCTTCTAAGGTGCAATGCCTCTCCAATATTGGAAACACATGACAGTACTTATAACAAAAAGAATGGGTTTTACATTTAGGGAAATGTAGAAATGTCAGCATTAGCAACAGAGAGAAATCCAAATGTTTCCATACTTCTATTCATAGTTGCTTGATTATATGCTAGCCTTATAACTAAAAAGTTGTGGATCGATTCTGTGGGCCTTCAGTGTTAACTTGAAATACAGTTAATTGAAGAAAAATTAGGTGCACTTTCAGGAGCTCACACGCTTATGTGTCCCCTTTGTTTGTTATCATCACATTTTCTTAAATATTTGTCTCTCTCCTGTTACTCTGTGAACGAATTAACAAAAAGTAACTAAAAGTTAGATCCACAAAGACACCTAAAATGGCAAAACTAGCATTTGGGCTTCACTGAGATTACCCCAAGCACTTGATAGGCTGCTGCCTAACCTAGAAGGGATCTAAAGTTCTGCAGGTGCATAAATGTTTTGTTTGTTTGCTTGTTTGGTCAGTGCACATGGATAAAACAGTATACAGTACTGCATATTCTTACATACAACAAGCCCTGGAACATAATATGTACCTTGTTTTCAAAAGGAAGAATGAAGAAGTAAATTTTTTTTCTTATAGTCACTGAGTAGCAGCAGCCAGGGAGCCTACCCCTCATTATTCTGCTCTCAGTGAGTGGCTTGTAGATTTTTACTTTCACTTTCCCCTCCCAACAGGCAGAACCTGTTATCACCATATTTCTAGCATGCAATGAACACTAAAATTTCCAGCAGCTGGTTTTGAAGGAAAGGGGCATGCTATACATGAGAAAATGTGATAATTCCAGATAAATGATTCCTAGCTCATGTCTAAATCCTGGTGGGATTAAGGATTCCCTACCCATCCTGCCTACAGGTTCTAATTCAGTAGGCATTTTTAGAGCATACCTACCATGGATTTGTCCATGGCTGTCTTCTGCATATGGCCCAGATATTTTTTGGGGGGGGAGATATTTTTTGCTGTGGTAAGAAATAGAAAACCTGTTTTCAAATCTGGTTTTTGGATTTGGTTGGTCCATAGCACACACAAATGTACTCTAAGCACCAAGCTATAAATATCAATGAGCCAGAAAGAAAGGAACTGAGAGACCAATGCTATAGCCCAGTGATCAGTGCTGTTGTTCCCGTCCTTTACATGTGGAAAGTTAAAGGGTGTTTTGTATGTTTTGAGAATTTTGTCTGGTAGTTGTGTGTGAGGGCTGTTTCCAAAGTTCTTAAGCATAGGTTAGACAAGCACTCATCTAAGATGGTTTAGACAGAGATACTGCCTTAAACAGGGGGTTTGGCTAGATGACCTCTCCTAAGGCCACTTCCAACCCTTCTTTTCTATGATTTTATGGTAGGGTCAAATTCTAGGCACAGATCCAGTGAATATTTATTCTGTCCTAGTGGACAGCAGAACTGTGCCACTAGTAATGGAGCCTGAGGAGAGAATGGATCTGTCCATGGTTTCCACTTCTTCAGGGTTCTCTTTTGGCCTGACTAGTACCTGATGTTATTCTGTAAAGTCCATAGAATCACCAGAGACTCCAGTGTCTAAGAGATCCAAAACAGAGATGCCCAATGTGGACTGGTGCTATAGGCAAAGGGTAACTAGGAAGGGTGAGTTTTGGGGCTTGGTGGCACTTGAGAATCTAATGCAAGTTGGAGGGGCTGGCAGAATGGCCAGTGGCAGGTGTGGGACATGCCCCTTTAGTGAGGATGAGCCAGGGAGTTTTCCCCAAGAAGAGGTGGGTATCCGCTTCATTGGGCAGGTCTAAACAAAATGCCCTGACTCCCTCCCACTTTTAGGAAGAGGCCCTACAGGGAGCTGTCTCTTCTGAGGGAAGTCTCTTTCTTGTCATGTCTATCTGCATGGCTTCCAGTGGGGGCCTAGCCAACTCTGGGGGCTGAGATATGGCCCCACATTCCTGTTACCTCTGGTCATTCATATGGATACTGAGGCCAATAAGTCTGTCCAAGTTAACTGGGAGCTCCACCCAGGCCAATTCATCTTTAATGTGGCCCTGCAACCCCTGGTGGAAGTGGAAGGGTTGGGCAGCCTTCTTCCTTGTCAGCAATCAACCATCAAAACTCAGCAGCATAGCTCAATACTGGACAGTGCCCCTGCCCAAGGGTCTGGAGGCCTTGCTCTGCAGTATGGACCATGGCTTGGATAAAATTCTTCAATTTGTCAAGGAGGGGGATCTGCTGAGTCCAGAAATGGGGAAACCCAGGCCAGACATCACCACTTAAAAAGATAATTATCTGTTCAACCTTGTCCATATCTGAAGGGTAAGTTTCAGGGCAGAGACAAAAAAACCCCCCCATATCACTGATAAATTATCATAACTTCAGGACAGGGGCGGCTTGCCACAGTAGCATGGGGCATCTGACAGCAGCACCAAGCCTCCCCATCCTTCTCTGCCCTGCTGCACTGGGTCCCGCCCACTGGGCTGCAGAGGCCCCCAGGGGAAGGGTGGGGAGCCCCGAGCCTGCAGTGGGCAGCCTGCATCTGCCCCTGGCTGGTACACAAATCTGAGGGGAATGTGCTCCTCAATGCCCCCTGGGAGAGTGCACAGGGAACCAGCCCCCCCCCCCAACTCTTGGATGAGAATTTTCCTGCCCCTTGAGCAGGGGGCTGGACTTGATGATCTTCCGAGGTCCCTTCCAGCCCAAATGTCTATGAAGTCTATGAAATCTATGAAACCCCGTGGCTCCTTCCTTCTCCCCACCCAGAGCATTCCCACCCAGTTCCAGGCCCCACACCCCACGCCCCATCCACCACCCCAGCTGGGCAACACCTAGCGCAGCCCTGCCCAATTCCCTCCCTTCCTCCCTGTGGGAGACTCAATCCCTCCTCCCCTCCTCCTTCCAATATACCTGTGGGGAGTTTCAGGAGTTGCTCTCCATGCTGCCTGGCAGCCACATGCATATTTGTGTGTGCATATCCATGTGACACCCCCCGATTGCCCTTCTCCCACTCCCCCCAGCCCCTTGCAGGCTGGAACTCTGCCAGCCTGCAAGGGGAAACCCACTGTTTTACACACTTTTCTCCTTTGAAGGAGAAAATCCACATTTTTCTCCTTAAAAAGAGAAAATCTGCATTTTTCCATGGTGAACAGAAAACCTGAATCCCTGCTGATAATGAACACCTGGAAGCAGTGGGGTCCACACTGAACTTGGGAGGTAGAGGAATTCAGGGCTTGGAGTGCAATGAGTGGGCTGGCTGTACCAGTGGACCCAGAAGCAGGGTACTTTGGGTTTGTAGGGCTGTAATCTAGGTTTGTAACCCTTGTAAAGAAAGTAGCCAGTATCTTGCCCATAGAAATCTGTCCAGTGGTAGATCCATTCTCCCAGACCACTGTGCATCTGCGAGGCATGCCTAGTTGTGAGGGTTTTGCAGGGCCATCAACAGCCAGGTCTGCAGGTAGGCCCCTATGGGCAAGTAAGAGGTCAGCAATGTGGGAGCACAGATTACCAGAGCATTGAGTTGGGGTCTGGGTCAGCGGCCGGGGCAAAAGGACCAAGTTCCAGGATGACTGAGAGGCAAAATCCAAGACAGGTAATCCAGGAGTGAACTGAGATCAGAAACCAGGGTCAGAGAGACAGTGCTTAGCTCTAGGAAAGATCCATGGTAGGGTCAGGAAGAGCCAAAACTGAGCCAAGAGAATCAGGAGAAACAGTGAATACAAGTCTTGCCACAGACTGAGGCTGTGTCAAGGTGTACTTGGAAACTGAGGCTGCAGATATGCTTAAAAGAGTGCATGGCACCTTCAGCAGCCAATCTGGTTGCTTGCCTTCACAGAAAATTATAGCACTCTTGTTAGCCGGGGTAGGTGTAATGGCTCAAGTTCTCAGTCCAGCTGGGTCTGATTGATCAGAAGCCTGGAAAAGGGTTTGGCAGAATCGATATAGATTTTTCAAGGAGCAGCCACATGTACAAGTGAGGGTACAAAACAGAACAGGATTTTGTCAATGTATTAATGTCACTTTTAGTGATCTCTTAGGCAAAATTACTGTTTATTTCCAAACAAAATGTGTGTATCAAGAAAAATAGAAGCTGAGTCCTTTTCTGGCACAATAAGTCAACACCAGAGTCAACAGCTTTGTTCTCCACTTATCAAGCTCTACCACTCAACAGTGAATTATCAGACAATATAATAAATCTACATCAATCTGTCTTTACTTTTATACAAACCCAGTTTTACTATGTCAGTCTTGTCAACACTGCTGAATATTAATGTGAATAAAGTTAATTACTGGGTGGATAAAGGTCTGATGCAGTCAGAGTGAAAAGGAAGCACCTAAACTGAAATCTGTCATTTATGACAAGCTGTAATTTATTTCTACATCATGATATGTACTGACAGGTTTCAAACCTTATGCTAGGTTTTACCATAAATTACAATTATAATAATTCACTGTGACATTTGACCCAGAGGTTGTGACCTAGTTCACCTCATATTAAAGGTGACATAGGATATTCTTCTGCAAACTGCAGTTTGAAGTTTACTTAGTAATTCTAGTTGGCTCACCATGGAGACATCAGAATTTTCACTATTTTAAGGAGAAATGGCATTTTTAAGCAAAAAGGGAGTATTTATGTTAAAGTGTTAATAGGTCTTTTCAGATTAAAATTGCAATTGAATTCCAGCATGACTATGCATTTACTAGGAAGTCTTACAAGACTAGATTCTTACTCAGAGTGGGTTTGGGCCATAAGCAATACAGTTCAATTTTACTGAATCATTACTTTACTTATTGGATTCTTCATCATTCACTCCATTTTGAAGCAAATTATTGAGAGGTATTTAACTTTGGGACCCATGAGGACAAATATTAAGGTTTGATTCTATGCCTACTGACATCATTCAGAAAATCCAATATAATTCACCAGTGCAGGACCTTGATTTAACTATCCAGGTACAGCTTCAAAAATCTCAAGTCAACACTTTATCCAGCATAAGCAGAAATGAAATATTCTATTCCTCTACTAATTGAGGACCTTATCAGAAATTACAGGAACCTAAATGCCCCAAAAGCTTTGACTATAAGTTTTCATTACATTTAAGATATTGGGGACACTGCAGCTATGCAAGAGCCTAACACTGCTGCACACCTCTGTTGCATGAAACTGAATAACCAATGTAGTTGAGCTATTCCAAGCCATCCTTGAGTTAAGGATGCTGTTACTACTCCTCCGAAGGAATGAGGGAATCAGAGGCCTCAGTGAGAGAGGAGGAAATGATTTACTGTTAAAAGTTTAAGTTTACTAAGAGTAACTCAGGTGATTATTACTGAGATGGAAACTAGTTGTTCCTGAAATAGTTACCAGAACTGAGAAGAATCTCAACTTCGATAGAAAGAGAAAAGGTGTGATCTTCATTTGTTAGTCCACACATCTTCCTAATACAGAAACTATTAATTTTTATACTGTTAAAAGGCTGATTTAAATCATGAGGAGGAGCCTGGAGCTTGCCTCAACAGTCTAACGTAGGTGAAAACTACAACCTGTTTGTCTTCACTAGGTTTTTACAATGCATTAATTCAATGGGTTATCCAACATGTGGTAATAATACATCTGTTATCCTGGTAAAGACAAGATCTGAGCATGTTTCTGTTCAAAATATTTAAATTAGTTGGTGATTCCCATTAAGATTCCTATACTTCCTTTATTTACTGATTACAGGTAAATTCCATACTAAATGGAAGTGGGTGTATTAACTGATTAAATTTCATGTTAAGTAGAGGTAGGTAGTGAAGACGTGGGGATCATTTAGTTTATATTTTATTTTCCTATTTTGATAGCCTAAATGTAATGTTTTATTGACTCAGATCCTTATAGGGACTGAATCTATCATAGTTAAACACACAAATGCAATTTTGAAGGCAGTGATACATTAGCTGATGTTCTTCTGTAAATTTCCATTTAAATTTTGTAATTATGATCTAACTCCAGCCAGTTCTGTCTTTAGAGCAAATGAATAGCTACATATTCTTCAAACATTAAAAATGCAATCATTTAGGAAGAAACACATAAAGAGTTATATGGAGAAGTATGCTCAGCATGGTTAAAAGTGTCAGATTTTTCTAGAAGGCATAAAAATGGGGTAAGAGAACATTTTATGAGTCAGCAACTATCAATACCTCTTTCTTCATAGAAGTACCTCATGTTAACCGACAATTTCCTGCAAATGGTGTGAAATCCTGGTACTAATGAAATCAATAGAAAAACTCCATTTCACTTTAATGGGGCCAGGATCTCACCAATAGGCCTAATCACTCAGAAAACTCTTGTTCACTTTCCAGCTTCTAGACACAGTGTGGTTAACAATGCTAGAGCTACAGCCTTGGAAAGAGAAGAACCAGAAAGAGCACTATGGGCATTTGTACATGACATGGTGGGGGGTTAATTTTCCCTAAATTGAATTTAGGATAAAGTAAACCCCGGTGTCATGTACACCCGTGTCCGCCTGATCCTTACCTGCCTCTCCAGCGGCGGGAAGGGGAGAGCAAGTTGCTCATGGGAAGAGGGGTCCCTGTGCTGTGGTGGGGCTGCTGCTTCTCTCTGTGGCAGCAGCACTCTCCTACTCCCTGGTGGCAGCCACCCACAGGCACCTGGCTTGGGTGGTCCTGGGGTGCGCCAGAGCCACGGAGGGAAGCACCAGGCCCCTGCACAGCTCAGGCAGGCAGGCAGGCTCCAGGGAAAAGAGCCTGCTTTTTTTTTCCTCCTGTGGAGCCTGCTTTCCTAGGCTGCTGCCGGGCTGCTTGAAACAGCCTGCCTGCACAGATCTGAGCCGCACGGAGCCTGGTGCTTCGCTTCACAGCTGTCAGGTAGGAAACTAAACCTCATTGGACGTGTTTTACTTGCAGTGCCCCAAAGTTATTTGCTGTGTCCCAAAGTCATTTAAGGTGCATCACACTGCCAAATGTGCTACAGCGGCTGGAATTAATGTGCAATACGCTGCTGAATATGCAAACAGCAATGCCATTCAAGCAGTGCAAAAGGCACTTAACCCATTTTAAACCTTTAAAGTGATGTCTACAAATGCCCTCTGATAGCACTCCTCAAGGTTTCCTCTGTTATGGAGGTATAATTTCTTCTATATCAACATCCTTCTTTTTTCTGGGATCCAAATGAAGAACTCTCCATGAGGTAATGGTGCATGTAGGGGAGGGGCTGGGAATTGCACATCAGTTCCTCCATTCTGTTCTTTAGACAATAATTACAGGCCTTTTCTATTCTCTTCTAGGGAGAACCTTCAAGCTTGGGGATCCTTATTTAAGAGAAACAACCAGAAAAGGCCATGGTAGCAGAACCTGAAAAGAGTTATCCTGTTTTGAGGTGTAGGTAGCGGTGTAGTAATCTTGAGTCAACTGAGCCATCTCAAGGCCTTCATATCATAAGATCAGAGTCTCTTACGGATCATGATAGGTTTTTTCCCACCAGGCTAGATGCCATACTTCCATGGGAGCAGGGGACATGGCTTTGTATGAAAAGAGGGTAGTAGCGTTGTAGGGTGGAATAGAGAAATCAAGCCAGGAATCATGTGGGCCTGAAAATACAGATACAATTGCAGGACAGTAGGAAGAAGAGATCTGGGACAGTACAGTTTACAATACATAATGTTGCAGAATTTTACCAAATGGTATTTTAGGTTTTTCTTTCATTTTTTTCTTTATACTGTGGAGACAATGTATAAAGTTCGATCATTTATACCAGTCTTAAAACTAACCTTGAATCATGTTGCCAGTTCCTTCAGTACATACATTCCTCATAATAAATAGTTTGTGTTTACCAGTGAAAGCCACGTAGAAATAGATTTCAATGTTTAAATTCTCTGGAATTGTTGTTTATGAAATAAAAATGTGAGTTTGAATTGTTTTTTTCTGTTGAGCAATAAAAGAAAGTAAACTGCTTGCAACAATGTCATAGGGTAACAGCATTATGGAAACACTTATTTTGCTTTAGTGGCAATCTCTATTGCACAGTTCTGCTAGCATCTTACTTGCAGTGCTGAAATTGTCTTACAACAAAAGAAATTTCAAAGCTTTTCCATATATACTTTTCCTAAGAAGAGCTGCAACTATTAAGGCTGGATATTGAATGTGTTCAAGGTTTACACAGCTATTTGTAAACACTCAAAGACCAACAAATAAAAAAGAAATACTATAACAATGCAGACTAACAGTAGACGAAATCTATCTCAACACAAAGGGAATATGAAGGCAGAATCTAGATACATATACCAGGATTCACAGAAAATGCATTTAAAGTATTCAGATATTCTACAATGAAAGATTCTACATTGTTTTTTAGCAACAACACTGTTCTTAGTGCTACCAAAATAAAGGTTCCCATTTACAGAAATTAGCAAATGAATAAAAAGCAGTGACTAGGGTGGCCATCATGGAGGATATTCAGGATTTCTGCTACTCTGTCCTCTATTGAAATGAAACCCAGCACCTTTATGTCCTCTATGTTTCTCTTGAAGAGAAAAATAGAGGGCATAAAGGTGCTGGGTTTCATTTCTATAAAGGACAGAGGACAACTGGACTGTTCTCTATGATGGCCACCCTAGTAGTGACCCTTAAGATAAGGATGTCAGGAAAGTAATATCTAAAGACATTTCATGTTTCATTTCTTGCTTCCTTCAAGACATGTTTTATTTGGTAGAATTCAAAATAGTTGCATTGACCATGGCTTCAGATTAACATGACTAACTATCTCTTTTAACGCTTTCAAGCAGAACATGTAAGTGTGCATCAACTACTGTACCCTTCCTCACGGTGTGGGGAAGGCTGACAGCCCCAGCAGCTTCAGCCCAGGCCCTCCTGCCCCACCCCCCCGCTGTCCTGTGTTGCCTGGGGGGGCTCTGCCAGGAGACCCTGGAGCCCTCCACCCCTTCTAAGGTAAGCAGAGGCTTTTTTTTCCCCATTTTTTTCTTTTCTTTTTCTGGGTTTTTTTTTAAGTAATGGTGCCTAGGGTTGTGGGGGTAGCCATGGGGGCCTGGGATGCAAGTTGGGGGGTGAGGCTTGGTGGAGCAGCCATTTTGGGGTCTGGGGGAGTGGGGTGGGGCAGCCACTGGGGAGGCTGCAGCATCTGGTGGGGGATGGGGCGCATGTGGGCCTTGCAGAAGAGGTAGCCCCTGCGGGGGACATTTGGCCCTTGTTGAGGAGCTGTACACCTTGTGTGGGGGCCAAATCCCCTTTTGGAGGGCCAAAACCCTTGCGTGGGGGCCATCGCCCTGTGGGAGGGCAGCAAAATATGTATTCATGAAACATGTATTTACAATTCACTTTATTATTATGATAAAAGACATGCTTTAACACTAGATATATCAATAAAACATGTTCAACTGATCACTGTCTCTGTCTCACTCGCTCTGTCTTTATAGTGGTCATTTGTTTTGCTTGTGGAGAAACATGGATTTTGGGGTACTTTACAGAGTGACTTCGGGATTTTTTTTATCAGCGATTTTTCAGTTTTCCAATAGGGAACACCAGAATTCCTGCTAGGGAAGCCAGTGGCAGGACCCTGCCAGCTCAGAGCTGGCACCTTAGACCTGTCTGGCTGTGGCTGACCTGCTGGACAAATGGGGCCAGGAGGACATGCTTTGACAGTTCAAACAGGCCACCACACCTGGAACATCTTGCATTGAACTCTCCGGGCTACTTCAGCAGTCCAGCTGGCACAAGGAGTAGTGTCCCCAGGTACCAATTGGCTGGGCCCCAGAAGCTCCTGAGAGCTAGTAGCCCTGAGCTACTTGCCAGGGCAACTTTTTATACTGCTGAGGCCAGGACAGGGCAGGTTTTTATACTGCTGGGGACAGCGCAGGTGCTGGAACCGAGCTCTAGCTCCCCCTGGCTGAAGATCCGAGAGGAGCCAGGCAGGTTTATTTTGCCCCAAGTGGCACAATTTGCTTGCATGCGTGGACGCGCCCATACTGTCCATTCTTCATAATACCGAAGTATCATAGGAGTGCTCTATAACAAACAAAGACCTTGTCTTTTCCCAATGGGAATAATCTAACATAATGTCCTATCATGGGTGGATCTAAGGTTTTGAAAAGGGTGGTACAAATGGTGTGGTGCATCATCATATATAACACAACACATTTTTTTCCAGGTAAAAAGAACCTAGAAGCTTTACTAATATGCTAGGGGCCCAGGACTGTATTATTCAGTTTGAGATTGAGGAAAAAACAAATATAACTTTATTGGAATGTGGATTCATTTGCTATATCATATTTTATATATTAAAACAACAAACTAGGCATAAATAATCAAAAGATCTTGTTTTGTTAGTCCTGTAGTCATTAGAATTAAATGTACATCTCTTTCTGATTCATAAAAGAAAATCCTTCTTGAGCAAAATTATTTCCACACCCAAGTTAATGTTTTTAGCTAAAGTTAAGAACAGTCATATAGGACTGTGAAATAATACCTACATTATGAGGGGCAGCTAACAGACAGCAGAATCTCAGAAGAAAGATTACCTTGATTAGTGGAACATTAAGACCATTAAAAAAAGAGAGGGCCATTAACACCAGTGGAATGAAGAGTTTAGAACGTATAATGAACCATTAAGTCAAGAGACTTTTTCACTGCTGCCTAAATAGAAATGCTGCTGCCACTGCCAGGCAGTTGGTTTAAATTTAGGGTAGACCAGGAATAAAAAATGTGTGTGTATGGGAGGTGAGAGGGGCAGTAAAACTGAACAGCTGCACCTCCCCTGGATCCGCCCCTGTCCTATGAATGTGCTACTACAGAAAATGCTCTGTTTTAGTGGCTTGGGATATTTTGATAGTCATCTAGGAGAAGCATCCATTTAAAAGCTCATTTTAACTGTAAATAAATGTGCATATTTTCTATGTAACTTGCATGATGGGTATTTTGGAGTTTTAAATTCTGGTTTGTATGTATATGGGATAAAATAAAAGTCTATGTGAAATATCCTTTTTCTTAGCAAAAGGTGACTGCAGCAAAAGTGTATAGATGATTTGGATTTTCTCTGATATGATTCAAATTCAGGCTAGTAGGGGTTAAAATCTGTAACAGCCTGATGGGCTGGGCTTAAATGAACTGGGCTAGTAATCTTACTCCACTTTCTCCTGTACAAAAGATGTGATTGGGTAAATGTTTATTAGGCACAGCAGACAGGCAAAGTTTTGAATTGATGTCCACAATGTAGTCTTTACCCTTTCCAGTTGATCTCACAATTAAAGCACAGCGTGGTAACAGAGGAAGCACTACAAGAACACCCTAAAAGCATACCTTAAGGAGGGTGGCATCAATCCTACAAATTGGGAAGCACTGGGTGGTAACAGGTTTCAATGGCGCTGCACCATACATCAAGTTACAGCCCACTTTGAAGAAAACCATCTTGCTCAGGAAGCTGAGAAATAGCAGAGGAGGAAGGAAAGTGCTCAACATCCTGGACAACAGTTGTCCCCCCACCCCAAGGCACTACCTGTCATATCTGTGGAAAAACTTGCAGAGCATGGATTGGACTCCTCAGCCACTTTAAAACTCACTTATAATCCACCCCCCACCCCCCGGCAGACATCATCCTCATGTTGAGAGATAGCTGATAATGGAGTGTGGTAAAAAGACCTTTTTGTTGATGTGAAACCCCCCTCCTATTAGCACAGGAAAAAAAGTGTTTATGAGTCTTAATTGTATTATCAATAATTTATTTAAATCAAAATTTTCATCACTTATCGTCTTAACCAGACCCTTCAGCTCTTGTTATGAACTTGTCTGTGGAATCAGATACACTATATACACAAACACCTTATACATTTCCTGAAATACATAAATCTGAGCAGCCGGATTATTCTGTATAGGCGTACACTACAATTTTAATAAAGAACTGGCCCATTTTCAGGATTATCTTTGCATTAAGGCAGGGCTGAAAGCAAAGGTTTTGAAAGGGGTTAGAGAAATAGTGTAATCACTAAGATACCATTATCCTGTACATAGTAGCCATTAGATGTGAGCTTCCCAAAGCTAGGAACAGAAAATTACTTATTTGTTACCTGAGCTGTGTAAAGAAGACTGAAATCCAGGCTTTTAATGAGCTTTCCATTCTGTTTGGGAGATTCGCTGAGAGTTCATGTGCAGCACAGATGCTAGCTGTCTAACATTACCTCCAGACACACAATGAAACATAGAGGTAAAGTGTCACCTATCTTAGAGGAAATAAACCAGAAAAATTCCCATCTATGTGTAAAAGCATTTCTAAGCCACAAATTGGAGGAAAACAATAAGTACCTTTTCTAAATCTGTTAAGAATAGTGATAAACTTGTAACAGTACATACCCTAAATTCATTATTAATTAAAATGAAATATAAATTATTAACTATTAATTAGGGAGTGATTAATATCACAGAACTAAATAAATCATTTATTTAAAACAAAGGTATCCAGTCTGTGGTTTACTGTTTTTGCTTGCTCTTATCAAAGATATTTGTGATAAATACTGTTACTCTTTTCATGGATTAAAACAGAGAGAGATCAGAATAACCTATTTTAATCTGTCTGCTACTAAAATAGCTAGGAAAGTTTAGAAGGCTGAATCTCTATGGAAAAAAACATCCTAGGCATCATTGCAAAACAATTTTGTTTAAGTTTTAAATAACTAAATCATCCATCACTTCCATGGATGATGAGAAGCTGAGGCAAGGAAAGACTCAGACACACAGTGTCACACAAATTAAGCTCAGGCCTCCTGACTCCCAACTTAATTTCATAACTGTATCATCATTCTCCTTCCCCAGTCTGTTCTTACACTGCTTTATTAAATTATCTTTGTTCCAATGGCTACTAAGATTTGACTTGAGACCAACTCTTTTCATATGTTTGAGACTCATAAAGTCACATTGTTTCCTTGCTTCTTTTCTGGCATTCTGACTATTCTTATAGATTCATAGATGTTAGGGTCGGAAGGGACCTCAACAGATCATCGAGTCCGACCCCCTGCATAGGCAGGAAAGCGTGTTGGGTTCAGATGACCCCAGCCAGATGCCCATCCAACCTCCTCTTGAAGACCCCCAGAGTAGGGGAGAGCACCACCTCCCTTGGGAGCCCATTCCAGATTTTGGCCACCCTAACTGTGAAGAAGTTCTTCCAAATGTCCAATCTAAATCTGCTCTCTGCTAGCTTATGGCCATTATTTCTTGTGACCCCCCAGGGATGCCTTGGTGAGTAGAGCCTCACCAATTCCCTTCTGCACCCCCATGATGAATTTATAGGCAGTCACAAGATTGCCTCTCAACCTTCTCTTGCAGAGGCTGAAGAGGTCCAGGTGCCCTAGTCTCTCCTCATAGGGCTTGGCCTGCAAGCCCTTAACCATACAAGTGGCCCTTCTCTGGACCGTCTCCAGGTTATAAACATCCCTCTCAAAGTGTGGCTCATTCTTACCTTCTCAGTATCCCAGCTTAAACAGAAGGAAAAAAGAATGCCCTCAACTCTGCCTAATTTCAATGGGAAAAATAGAGAATCTTCTCTTAGCCCAAGCCCTAGCGATATGGGCACTGTTTTAGGAAGTTGCAGCTGTTTGTTTAAGGCTTTTAAGCCCTGTTATGATGAAAAGGACCGTTTACCCTCTTTGGGCAGATCCAGGAATGTATGTACGTGTGGTTGGTTTGCGGTGCTGCAAACCTCTTTGTGGTACCACAAACAGCATGTCTGGCATGTTAAAATGTGCCCTATACTGCAAATTTGCAGTGTGGGAAAAATATTTACGGGGGCAAAAAAAATTCCACCCAAAAAGTGGCCTAAAAGATACCCTAGTAGTGCATAGGTGCCTTTGAGTCACAATAGGATCTGACCCTAGGTGTCTTGAATCATATGTGAATGAGGGCACCTATTTTCCTGAAATGGGTGGGAATTCAGCCTACACCACTAAGGGCTTTTTGTACACACGTATGCACCCTTGGCAGCAGGCACTTCGAGAAGCGCACAGCGCTGCAGTGCATACAGTTGTATAAGCAGCAAAATGTGTGCCAGAGCTGAGAAAATGGCTGTAGCACACTTTTGAACTAAAACACATCAGAAGTGCTTTAGTTCAAAAGCGCCCCACCCCCATTTCCTGTGCACTGGTCTGTATTTCACCCCTTATACAACTGCATGCAACTCAGTACAGTGCATGTCAGCTCACATGTGGAGCACACTCAATTAACAGAGTCTCCTCGCACATCCCTGAACAAAAATGTATGTGTATAAATGCCCTTAGTGCTTAATGTTCCCTATTGGCTACTTCTAGGTGCCTTTGGACTTTCTCAGTTACCCCTTGGATGTACCTACCTCTCCCCATGCTATACAGAGAGCACCTCTGTTCTTAAATATGGCTGAATTGGAATTGTCTCCAAATGCGCCTAAATCTCTGCATTTGATTGCATAAAGATACCGGTTGTTTAAGCCTGGTCAAATGAAAAACTAAGTTTTAGGCATCCCAGCACCCAAGTGTGGAAATAATCTGAGACTGGCTTTTAATCTATTTTTCATTATTGTTGTGTCTGTCCTGTTTATGAGTCTTGGTCATTAAATTACCTACTTCTTTTAGGTTGTTTGTTTTAAGCATTACTATTTTTTTCTCTCCTCCCCCTTTTTTTAAGGCAAGCTGCCTTATTATTGTGGCTCACAACATAACCAAAGCTGAAGAGGAGAAGCCATATAGTGCTATTAGAAGCAAGGTTCAGAGCAGTTTCATAGTTTCTAGGGTTGGAAGGGACCTGAGCAGATCATCTAGTCCGACCCCCTGCCATGGCAGGAAAGAGTACTGGGGTCAAATGCCCCCAGCAAGGTGTTCATCTAACCTCATCTTAAACACCCCCAGGTAGGGGCCAGCACCACTTCTCTTGGAAGCTGGTTCCAGACCCTAGCTGCCCTGACCATGAAGTAGCGCCTCCTGATATCTAACCTAAACCTACCCTCTGCCAGCTTGTTATTCCTGGTCGCTCCTGGCGGTTTGACATGTACTCTGTGACATCGTAAACGAAGGCATGTCCCAGTCAGGTCAGGGTCTTTTTCGCTTCAAGCTTCAACTGAAGGCGACAGCCCCAGGCCCTGAGTTTGTGAGTGAAGCTTCCAGTTTCTTTTTAACTGGAGAAAAATGCGTGTTGTGTTGGATGAGATTATTTGGGGTCAGGCCATGCCCCCACTGCAGAGTAAGGCAAACCCCCCCAGTCTGGACCAGTCTGAGCTTGGGGGAATCCCTTCCTGTCCCCAGTGCAGTGTGCTGCCTTGCATGTTTGCCCCCAAATGCACACACTGTCCTTCAGTAATGCTGGGTGCTGGCTGGGATGGGGACATGGCTGGGCCAATGCTTCTGCGGGCACCAACCCTGCAGGGTCCTGGCTGGAGGGTCTTGCCCCTGTGCTCAGGATCAGTCTGAGGCTTTCCCAAATGTCCCAAGAGATTTGAAACAGTATGACTATCTCCTGAAAATATACACATTTTCCAAACAGCAGAACTGTAACCTCACTGAATAGGTCAAATTTCAATTTTTAATTTCCTTTTTAAAGGCACTGATTTCCTCCCTTTTTAGCTTGAGGGGATTCATGCTTATATCTGTACCAAAAAGAAGAAACTGGTTTCTGTTTTTTGAAATTTGGACTCCTGACCAAATTTCCTTCCTTCAGCAAAGCTAATTCAATATCCAAGGCTCTGCATAAGTTATGAATAATGACATTATATTAACAGCATTTAATTTATTAGATGTTAAAGGCTTTTAGATATACTGAGCATGTCTACACAAGATGCTTTACTACACAGTAGTATAGTTTACTGTGAAGTAAGCACACGTGTATACATGTGCACACGCTTACTGTGCAGTAAATGATGCTGCTCATGAATAGATTTGCTACCTACAAATGAAAGTAGCAAATTTACTGGCAAATAGTTACGCCACAGTAACGCATGTGTAGATGCCAATCAGCCCTACCACTAGGAGGCCAGCCTGAGGCTAGTCTTAGGGCTCCAGGGCTGGGAGCCTCTCCTTCCCCAGGGCTGGGTCAGCTCTATGCCTGCCCCAGCCTCAGGCCCTTAAAAGCTTGAAGGAATTTTGAGCCCTGGAGCACATGCCTGCAGCCTGAGGCCACTCCAGACCCCTGTGTCCCCCTGGGCTAGCCACAAGCCAGCTGCACCAGTCTTCCTGCACCCCAGCACCTCAGCCTGTCACTGCAGTGCCATGCAGCTTCCAGGCTGGTGCTGTCCAGGCCTGCAAGCTGCTCCAGGCATGCTAGCACCCAGAACCAGCTGCAGACAGCTCCTGACTGCTGGAGTTGCCTACCCCCAGCAGCCTGCCCAGAGCTTGAAGGTGCTATGGGACATTGTCTCACTGCATGGCTGCCAGTCCCATGCCATGAGCCTGCACTGAGCACTGCAGGCAGCTGCATAGGCCCAGCAGCACAGGGACAGCTGCGCAGAGGCCTGGAGAGCCGGTGCAGAAACCCTGATGGCCTTGTCATTGCCAATGCCAGTGCCCACTACTCGGGGCCCCATTTGGTCCACAAAGGAGACTGGTGACCTCATGGCACCATGGGGCAAAGTGCAGGTGCAGCACTAATGGAAAGAAGGGGTCATCACCAGGGAGGACTATTCTGTAGTTGCTCGGGGATGTAGGGGAGTAGTTAGGAAGGCCAAGGCAGAGATGGAACTGGGACTAGCTTCCCAGATTAAGGACAATTAGAAGTCCTTTTTTAAATACGTAGGGGGTAAAAAGAAGGTCCCGGGTAATGTGGGGCCCTTGCAGGACGTGATGGGAAACTTGGTCGTCACACCAGACGGCAAAGCTAACATGTTTAACGATTTCTTTGCCTCCGTCTTCCTAAGTAGGGACCAGAACAGCCACCTCCCTGCTGGGCCCCCCTCGGGCTCTGGGGGAGGCAAACCTGGGCCATGGGTTAGTGAGGATTTAGTTAGGGAGCTTATCGAGAGGTTGGACGTATTCAAGTCCTCCGGTCCAGATGATCTCCACCCTAGAGTTCTAAAGGAACTGGCCGAGGTCATTGCAAGTCCCCCGGCACAACTTTATGAGCACTCGTGGTGCTCTGGTGAGGTACCGGAGGACTGGAAGAGGGCCAACGTGGTCCCCATCTTCAAAAAAGGGAGGAAGGAGGACCCGGGAAACTATAGGCTGGTTAGTCTTACCTCGATCCTAGGCAAGCTGTTCGAGAAAATTATTCTGGCACACATCCAGGAGGGGCCAGCAGGGGACTGCATGCTTAGGGGAACCAACATGGGTTCATCAGTGGCAGGTCCTGTCAGACCAACCTGGTGGCCTTTTACAATCAGATCACCAGATCATTAGATGCAGGGGTAGCAGTGGATATAGTCTTCCTGGACTTCCGGAGGGGTTTTGACACTGTCTCTCATCCAGTTCTCATTAAGAAACTGGGGGGGCTGTGGTGTAGACACCCACACAGTCAAATGGGTCGCCAACTGGCTGGAGGGCCGCACCCAGAGGTTGGTAGTGTATGGGTCCTTCTCAACCTGGAAGGACATGGGCAGCATGGTTCCGCAGGGCTTGGTCCTCAGGCCTACACTGTTCAACTTTTTCATCAGTGATTTGGACAAGGGTGTAAAAAGCACCCTGTTCAAATTTGCTGATGACACTAAGATGTGGGGGGACATGGGCACACTGGAAGGATGCAATGGGCTACAATCAGACTTAGACAGGTTACGGAGTGGGCGGACAAGAATAGGATGGGTTTCAACACAGACAAGTGCAAGGTGATGCACCTCGGGAGGAACAACCGGCACCATACCATACAACTGCACCTTGTCATGCATCCACAGATGCATCTTGAGCAGGTCCAAAGAGGTGATCCTCTCCCTCTGTGCGGCACTGGTCAGGCCGCAGCTGGAGTATTGCGTCCAGTTCTGGGTGCCACACTTCAAGGAGGGATGTGGACAGCATCAAGAGGGTCCAGAGGAAGGCCACTCATATGATCAGGGGACAACAGGGCGGGCCCTATGAGGAGAGGCTACGGGACCTGAACCTGTTCAGCCTCCAGAAGAGAAGGTTGAGGAGGGATCTTGTGGCCTGTTATAAACTAGTCGGGGGGATCAGCAGGGATTGGGGGAGTCACTGTTCCCCTGAGCACCACCAGGAGTGACCAGGAATAACGGTCCCAAGCTGGCAGAGGGTAGGTTTAGGTTAGATATCAGGAGGCGCTACTTCACGGTCAGGGTGGCTAGGTCTGGAACCAGCTTCCAAGAGAAGCGGTGCAGGCTTCTACCCTGGGGGTGTTTAAAAGGAGGTTAGATGCACATCTGCTGGGGTCATTTGACCCCAGTATTCTTTCTTGCCATGGCAGGGGGGTCGGACTATATGATCTGCTCAGGTCCCTTCCAACCCTAGAAACTGTGAAACTATGAAAAACTGTCATTCTTCTGAGACTTGGTGCTGGGGGTGAGTGGGGGTCCAAAGGTAGCTTTCCAGTTGGGCTACAGTGAGGAGTGCAGGAGGAGGTGGTTGGCCAGCACTTCTCGCACCCAGTACCCTGACACCCAGGGGTATGTGTGCAGCTCACCCAGGACCTTGGTGGAGGGGTGCCACTGTCACTGGTATGACAGCTGTTGCTCCTGCTGCCAAATGTTCTCCACCCACTGTGCCTCCTCCACCCAGGCCTCACAAAACAGCTCCCCCTGGGGCCTCGCAGAAGTTAAGCAGCATGCAGGCTGCAACAACAACCTGAGGAATGTTGTCCTTGATGAACTCTAGACAGGTAGTGAGGGTGCACTAGCAACCTTTGAGGTGGCTGAAGATGCAATCCACAAGGGTGTGGGTCTGGCCCAAGCATCAGTTAAAGTGGGCCTGGTGGGGGTCCAGCTGGCCAGTGTAGGGTTGCATGAGCCAGTGAAGCAGCATGTAGGCAGGGTCCCCAGTGAAGAGGGGCAGGACTACCATGGTGCTCAGCTTCAGGTCCAGCACCCCTAGCACGATGTAACTGCTCTGCACCAGGCCTGGCAGGGTGGAGTTGTGAAACACATGGGTGCTGTGGGTACTGCCTGCCCAGCCAGCACTCATGTTTATGAAGGCATTGCAGTGGTCATTGACAGCCTGGAGCACAATGGAGTGGAAGCCTCTCCAGCCTCTCCCTGCCCTCCATGGGGCAGGGAGGTGATGGGGATCTGGGTCCCATCCCTCTCTGGAATCCCAGGGCATGGAACCCCACCAGCACCACTAGCACCATGTGCTCCAACACACCCTGGAGGGCACTGCACACCTCCGAGATGGCCTCCTCAGCAGTGGCCTTGCCTACCACAAAAAATCAGCCCACACAGCAGGAGGCTGGCAGGTGTAGCCAACTAAAGCAGGGTGAGGACCAACTGGGTGTCTGTGGGAAGGGTTGGCTTCATGGATGCATCCTGCCACTCCAGGTGTGGGTGGAGCTACTCCAGGAGATCCCAGAAGGTGGCCTAGGTCATCCAGAATGCCTTCAGACACTGCTCATCATCCCAGGTCTGCTGAACAATGTGCAGCTACCAGTCCTGGCTGGCCCAGTGAGCCCAGAGATGGCAGGACTGGAGGCCAAGGAGGGCAAGGGTGGCCCTGGTGGTGGTATCCAGCAGCCCATTGCCAGCAACTCTGGCCAGCTGGACAGGGTCCAGGTGGCAGCTGTGTGGTGGCAGTGGCCTTGGGATGGTGTACTGCAGCTGGGCAGGTGGTTGCTGGTATGGGAGAACCAGGAGGGCCCAGATGGCCATTGGCCAGCTGGTGGTTCTCATGATGGGCCAGCAGGGCCAGCACAGTGGCCAGCAGGATCCCACAGCACTGGTTGTTGCTGCCAGGAGCAGGTTCTGGAGCAGCCATGGCATAGGAAAGCAACGGTGAGAAGGAGAGAGCTGCTACATGCTGCCCCTCCACTGTGCACACTGCTCAGTGGCTGGCCAGGGAGCAGGACTGGTTTTTCAAGATGGCTGCTGGCAGCTGCAGCCAGAGCCTCAAGCTCCCCCCAGTGCCCTGCCGACACCATTACAGGACTGCAGGAAGTGGCAGCAGCTTGCTGCTAAGAGCAACAAATCTGTTCCCACATCTCTGTATGTGTAGATAACTGCCTGGCAGCATTTACTCACAAGTAGTTTATTTGCGAGTAAACTGATCCCAGATCAAATGTATCTGTAGATGCACCCACTGAGTAAGAAATGGAACAGTAGAAAGTGTTTATGATGAGATCCAGTGTTTTAAAGAAGCCCTTACTGTTTTTGTGGTCTGATTCTTGTAAATTCTGAGAAACAGTATCTCAGTAAAACTCATTTATAAGGGGTGCAGGACCACAGACAATTTATCCCCCTTTCCGGGGGATGGGTGGACAACCACCAGAGCAAACTCACAAAACATCAACTGTAAAACCAATAGGTTAGGATACTGAAGGAAAACCATTCCTACCCCAGCCCAGGAACAGAGCTTCCTGTACAAGGAAGCCTAGGGCCTCCAATGGCACACTTACTTGCCTGTACACTAATGCCAGGAGTTTGAGGAATAAACAGGAGGAACTGGTCCTTCTGCTAAACAAAAATGACTATGATCATCATAGGAATCATGGAGACCTGTAGCTCTCTATGTGAAGGAGAGCTACACATCCCTACTAGCTGAGATTGGCACCCAAGGAGAATGACTGGAGACCCTTTGTGTTAGAATACGAGGGAAACCTAGTGAAGGGGATACAGACCTCCAAACCAGTAACAAGTGCTTGACCAAGAATTCACCAGGGAACTGGCTGAGGCTGAATGCTCTTGGTGCATGGTCATCATGGGAGACTTCAACTACCCGGACATCTCATGGGATGAGCACTCAGCTAAAACTGATCTGTCACAAAGCTTCCTTACATGAGTGGATGAACTCTACCTGTCTCAAGAAGTTTATGGGTCGACAAGAGGAAAGCACTGCTGGACCTGGTACCTGCCAAAGAGGATGATCTAATGAGTGACCTAAGAATTGAAGGGAAGCTGGGTGACAGTGACCAAGTGATGACAAGTTGATTGCTTTCACTATCCACTGTAAAGCTAGCAAGTCAGCCAGCAATGCAGTAGTCCTCAACTTTAGGAAAGCCGACTTTCATAAGCTCAGGAGACTTGCTCTTGAGGCCCTAAGAGGCCATGATTTCACAGGGAGGGGAGTTCATGATCAGTGCTTGCTCCTTAAGGAAGTGATCCTAAACGCACAAAGGGAGTCCATCCCAACCTATAGGAAAGGTGGTAAAAGGGCTCAATAACCCCTTGGCTCAACAAGGAACTCATGGACCTCCTACATCTAAAAAGAGAGGAGTATAAAGGATGGAAGGCAGGAAACACCACTAAGGAGGAGTATACTTCACTGGTCCCCACCTCTACGGAGCAAACTAGAAAAGCCAAGGCTGCAACTGACCTTCATCTGGCTACTTGAATCAAGGACAATAAAAATTCCTTCTTCAGATATGTGGGGAGTTGAAAGAAAAACAAGGGCAATATTGGAGCCCAGCTAAACCAGCTGGGGCAGCTGACTACCAACACCCAGGAAAAAGCCAATCTGCTGAATGATTACTTTGCATCAGTTTTTCACCAGTCAAAAGGGACCACCCTGCCTAGCATGATGTGAGATGACCAGGGTGAGAATGAATCCACCATTGGCATGAATCTAGTGAGGGAACATCTTGAGAGGCTGGACCCCCTTAATCAGCTGGTCCAGATCAATTGCACCTAAGAGGTCTAAAGGAACTGGCAGACATCATAGCACAGCCACTGGCTTCATAGGACCAGGTGAAGTACCTGAAGATTGGACTCATACCACTCATAGGACTCAGGTAAAGTACCTGAAGATTGGAAGAGTGCCAATGTGGTGCCCATCTTCAAAGAAAGGGAGGAAAGGAGACCCGGGAAACTACAGGTCAATCAGTTTGACCTCAATCCCTGAGAAGATTTTGGAAAAAATTATCAAAGAAACCTTTCTTGACAGGCCAACAGAAGGCAACATTCTGAGGGACAGCAAGCATGGGTTTGTTGTGGGTAAGTCTTGCTTGACCAATCTCATTTCCTTCTATGACCAGGTGACATATCATCTGAACAAAAGAGAAGATGTTGATGTCATATAGTTGGACTTCAAAAAAAACTTTTGACCTGGTGTCCCATGATGTCCTCATGGAAAAATTGGGCAACTGCAGCCTCAAGTACTCCACAGTCCGATGGCTGGGGAACTGGCTCTGAGGTTGGACCCCAAGAGTAGTAGTTGACAGAACCAAATCAACACGGCACTCGGTGACTATTGGCATCCCCCAAGGCTCTGTTGTCAGACCTGTACTCTTTAATGCAAGGTGGGCAATTATTTTGGGTGGAGGGCCACTTACCCAGTTTGGCAAACTGTTGAGGGCTGCAAGGGGAGCCCCGCCCATTGACAGGTGCCCCGCCCCCAGTCCCCATCTTGGGACTATTGTCTAAATGTCTTGGTACCAATGTCCCAGGGCCAGCACCAGTGGGGCCCAGAATAGGATGCAGGCTGGCAGGGGTCTGTGGAGCTGGGCTGGGCTGGGCTGCACTGTCATTTTTGACAGGAACCAAGGACAGATAAATTTTAATTTTCAAAAATGTTTTAGGGGCACCACAGGCTGCATAGAATGGCCTCGTGGGCCTCATCCAGCTCATGGGCTGTATTTTGCCCACCCCTGCTTTAAGTCTTCATAAATGATCTGGACACTGGTGTCAAAAGCGGACTGCCCAAGTTTGCTGAAGATATCAAACTTTGGGGAAGAGTGTATGCACTTGAGGATAGGCTGGTGATCCAGGCCAACCTCAATAGGCTTGTAAGGTGAGTGGATGAAAACCTGATGGCATTCAATATGGAGAAATGCAAGGTGCTCCACCTTAGGAACAAAAACCTGCATCATATTTATAGGCTTGGAAATGCTACACTCGCTAGCACCATAACCAAAAGAGACTTGGGGGTTATGATTTGACCACAAGATGAATATAAGCCACCAATGTGATGCCGCAGCTGGCAAAGCAAACAAAACTCTGGCTTGCATCTGCCAATGCATTTCGAACAAGACCCAGGATGTCATCCTTTTGCTGTACTCGGCCTTGGTGAGGCTGCAGCTGGAGTACTGCATCCAATTCTGGGCTCCACAATTCAGGAAGGACATGTAGAAGCTTGGAAGAGTCCAGAGGACAGCCACACATATAATCAGAGGGCAAGAGAACAGGCTTTATAAAGCAAGGCTGCAAGCTATGGGACTCTTCAGCCTGCAGAAGCTCAGGCTCAGGGGCAGCCTATAAGTACATAAGGGGTGTGCATCAGGATCTGGGGGAATACCTGTTTACCAGAGCACCCCAGGGGATGACAAGGTCCAATGGTCACAAACTCCAGCAAGACCATTTTAGGTGGCACATACTGAAGAACTTCTTTACTGTCTGAGCCCCCAAGGCCTGAAATAGACTCCCCCCAGAGATGGTGCAAGCTTTCAAGAAACAGTTAGATGCTTATCTTGCTGGGATCCTTTGATCCTAGCTGATTTCCTGCCTCTTAAGCAGGGGGCTGGACCCAATGATCTTATAAGGTCCCCTATGAATCTATGAAAAAAGCTTGTGGAGATTAGACAGTTGTTGCTAAAAACAGATTATGTAGACTTTGGGCTTATCTACATGTGCAAATGCTGCAGGGTGAGTTTACTCTAGAATAAATTACTCTACAGTAAACCCACCCTGGGCAGGCTTCTATATGTGCAGGGATGCAGGAACAGATGTGCTGCTCCTGCCAAAAGTCTGCAACCATCCCCTCTGGCCCTGCACCAGCCCCCTGCCACCACCAGGGGGAGTTGGAGACTCTGGCCACAGCTGCTTGTAGCTCAAGGCCGTGTTTAAAAGGTGCTTCCAAGCTGCCTGCTTTCCTGGTCCAGAGAAGAATGCAGAGCATGGTGGCAGCATATGGCAGATGTTGTTGTAGCCTCTGCTCACCATGACATGTCTCCTATACCCCCAGGCCCCAGAAGTGATGTCCAGTGCCTCAGGCTCCTTCTTGCCATGCTGATCCACCACAGCAACTGCTACCTGGCCCAGGTCAGTCTTGGCACTGGCAGCCACCCCACATGATGCAACCACTTGGCATGGCTCACCATCCCATCCCAGGCCCCTGCCCAGCACTGGGGTACAGCAGGCGCTGTAGCTGGCCTAGAGCCTTTGTAGGGACATGCAGTGGCCCAGGGCCCTGGCATCCCTGCAAACTTTTAAGGGGCCGGGGCTGGGGCAGGCAAAGAGCCTTGGAGAAGCTCCCAGCCCCTGGGCCCTGGGGATAGGCTATAGGTACCCCCCTAGGGGTGGGACTAACCAGGAGCAAATTTGTTCCCAGTCAGCGTCTACACGTGCATTATTTTACAGTAACTAATTGGAAGTTAATTTGCTACCTGTATTTGCAGGTAGCAGATTTACTCATGATTAGAGCAAATTACTGTGCAGTAAACAGCTATACATGTAGGTGATGCTTACTGTGCAGTAACGTGGTCTACTGCACAGTAGAGCATCTCGTAAAGATGCACTCTTTGAGTCCCACTTTATGTAACCTATTTATGATACTTCACATACTTAGCATTTTCCTCAAACATAATGCAGTCATACAGGTTTCACTATTTAAATGCAAACATCCTAATATCCTTTCTGACATGAAAATGATAAAGCAGACGTAACATCCCAGGGCCGGTCAAGTCATTGGCGCACCCACTTTTCTCAGGACTAACTGCCTAATTCATCTGCCAGCACATGGTTACTTCATTTTGAAACTAAACTGAGAAGCATGTCCAATCTGGTTTAAAAGGAGTACTCCAGATGTATTAAGTAAACGGTTTATTCTTATTGTTACTCTGTTTTCTCTTTATTTTTAATAAGCCTTGTTGTTTTCATCTGTTGAAGATGTTTAGGGAAGTTACACTTAGCCTTCTTGAGAAGAAAAGGTATTCTGTAACTGTAAGAGAGTGATGTGATGAAATCATTTTGGGAGCCTAATCCTGATACTCCAAGCCCAACAAATCAAACAAGGATACCATTCCCAGAAAAGTATGTTGCTGCAGACTGCTGAATGTTAATATCCACAAGGTGCCAGATGGTCAAGGCAAAAGTTAGCTTGAGGTAATATAAAAGAGTTGTGCCAAGGAGGACCTAAAGAATGTACATCCCTACTCTGCATGAACATTGAGTGTCCTGAGATACTTTCCTTAAAATTAAGTATAGATATGGGCCCTGTTCCTGGCCATAGCTTCCTTTTTGTACTGAACTGTTGGCCTGCATCCACCATAGGCAACTGTATTAAAATAACATCCCCATATAATAACTTGTGAACAATCATATGGATATCATTTTAACCTAAGCCAAATGAAGACTGAAGCAGAACAGCCATTTTGTTTCAACAGCAACTTTGTAAGTCCACTTTTAGTATGGATGTAAAAAGACAAGTATGCAATTAAATTCTAAGTATAATTGTGTCTGGACAACCAGGTTACTGAATAATCTAAAAAGATTATTTAATCCTGAAATGCTAACCCTGCAATAGTGTAATAGTGCTGCTTTAAAATAAGCATTTAAAATCTGAATATATCTGTAAACTTCCAGTGTCACTTTAATCAAACAGAAGACAAAAAGAATTCAAATAGAAGACAACAATATATGGTCTTCTAGTCTGAGGCAAAAACACCAAACATACATGTAATGGATAGTAAACATTCTCCTGCTTGGATGTACATACTTAACATTTCTTCCCAGCCCAATCCCAAAAAAGGAAAGCAGAAATACATTATAACTCAATAAATCCAGATATCAAAGATCTGGAATTATCAAAAGTTTGGCACTTTTTAAAACTGCACTCCATTGGGGAGTGGTGGTGGCCAGTCCCGGAGCAGTGGATGGGGAAGCTTGTACACATCAGCTGCCTCCGCAATCCACCACCCTGCACTGCTGCTCCACGTGTGGCCATTGCTCCAGGACCAGCTGCCACTACCACACCTCCCTCCCCGCTCCGGGACCAGCAACTGCTTCAGTTTCAAAAATCAAGAATTTTCACATTTCCAGCAGGTGCTTGGTCCCAAGCATGCCAGATTCATGAAGTTATACTGTATACATAATTGCCATTTGAATCTAAAACCACTCCCTCTCTAGTACAATGATCCAAATCACACAAATATTACCAAACAGGGATATAGCGAATTATAAATAATATATCATTTATAATAATGCTACTATAAATAATAGCAAATAGGGATGGAATATATGTATTCCTGACCTTTCTAATTTGCTGGACAGGAACAGCTACAAAATGGAGTACTAATTCAAATCCTAAATAATCCCAAGATTTAAAAGTAAATTTAAAACAGACTAAAATACAAAAACTAAAATGATACTAGCATCTGTACAAATATTTACATTCCTAAACTGTGATACAGCTTTTATTGGCCTTAACATATTTACTTCTACCACAGCCTCTGAAAAACTCAGAATGTTCTCCTTGTCTATAGCTGCTACTGCTCTTGTGCATTGGGCAGATGATTACCTTATTTAGTGAATTTAAATACTCACACACTGGGTGTGTCTACACGAGATGCTACTAGTGGTTTTAATCTATAGATAGGATATTGCTATTTATAGTTAAATAAATTCTATTGAATTTCACAGTACTTGTAGGAACTTGCATTATATTGCAGTTGTAGCTAGTAGGATCAGAAAATTTCATTTTTCTGCAGCCAAGTCCTTGTTAATTATCAAACCAAATCAAATCACATCTTCTAGTCAGACTGCCCAAATCCAGTTGCAGCTTAAGAGCGATGTAGTCAGCTTTTGATATGACCTGCTCTTTGTCTCTGGCTCTCCATTAGCCCTGGTGGCCCTGTTATAACTGAATTATTGCTGTTTGTATGTCCAGAACTGGAAGTCAAGGAAAGACAAAAGAATCACATATGTGCTGTAACTTATCTTTCCCTGAAAATGAACTGGCTTAGTTACCAAATATGCATTTCTGTAAAACACAACAGCTATGTTCCCCCAAGACATGAACAAACAACTGGCTGAAAAATGAATTGCATTCTGGTTACTAAATATGACATATGTACTCTTGGCTCTTGCACCTCACACAGGCAGCAGGTAGTATAAGAAAAGACAAGAGATTCATGATTATCTTTTATGTCTGATTTTTCACATTTTACATATAGGTCTACTGAAAATGCAAAAATTGTTAGGAAGTAGTTAGAAATGTCACCATAAGATTGTTATTTTATCAGAGAGTGGATAAGGTAGTCAGAGGATGACACCAAAGCTCACATGACTCAAAGCTAATCTACAAGTCTTTTCATGGAGTTAGTCAAAATGTGTGATGCTATCGCATATCAGAAAATTAGCTGAAAATTTGAGAAAATGCTGCTTAAATGAACATTCCCTGTATTTCCAGTAGATGGCAGGTACAGAACTTCAAACTTTTAAAAACTAGCACAAATTATGAACACACTCATATTTTCTGTTTTATTTGAGAAAAACTTATTTACAAATCTGCCATTTTTCCAAATAAGTTTGTGTATCATTTAGTATCCTAAACAGAAATCTTTAACAAACATGTATTCTTATCAGAGAAGGTTTGAGATACACTGATAAAACAGAATAAAGGTAAAATCAGTAATTAAATAGAAATGATCAGGTTTTTAAAATGACAAGTGCTTGATAAAAAATCTACTGATGTAACAAAGAGGCCCCCATGAATTTGGCAGAGTTTTGGTTAATTGTGAACAGATGCGTGTTACAAATTTTAATTATATAAACTTAGTTTAAGAAATTTTTATATCAGTGTATAACAGCCCTTGTTTGATTACCTGTCATTTTCATATAATTGTTACCAAGAGAATGTGGGCAACAAATATGGTTATTAATAGATCTATCACCTATTAATTTATCTAGTCCCTTTTTTAACCTGGCTATGTTATCTGCCTCCACCACCTCCTGTGGCAATGAATTCCACAAGCTAGTTACTTATTGCATAAAAAGTACTTTCGCTTGCTAGTTTTAAACTTGTCACCTACTAATTTTGGTGAGTGCCTCATAGTTCTAGTATTCTAGTACTTGGTGAAAAATGTTCACTTTGTCCACATCCTTCAAGATTTTATAGACTTGTATTATATTCCCCCTCATCTTTCTTTCCAAACAGAAGAGTCCTAGTTTTTTAATCCCTCCTGGTATGGCAATTGCTCCATGCCCCTGATCATTTTGATTGTACTTCTCTGTACCTTTTCTAATTCTTCTGCATCCTTTTTTGAGATGTGGATTTATATAATGGCATGATGAAATTCCCCATTTTGTTTTCAGTTTCATTCTTAATGATGCTTTGTGGCAGGCTATAGCAAGATGCTAGGCCAGAAGCTCTGGAGCCAGACATACAGAGAGTGGCCTGTTGCATGGTTATAGTGTGGGACCAAGGGCATGCACGTTCTGGGAAGAGACCCAGAGGCTGCAACTAGGAGCAGTAGCACCATGGCAGACAGCTGAGTCATAACTAGACTGAGAAGAAAGATTTCAGCAAAGAAGGAGTAGCAGTGAACTGAGGCCCCTTCTCAGGTGCTGAAGAGGACTCAGACCTGTGAGTTAACTCTTTATGGGCTGGGTTTGAGTTAAAGTTTGAGGACTAAGTGTTATAGGAGGGTGCCTGTGTGACAGGCATGCCCTGGGAATGCAAACTGTATTGTGTTATTGTGTTTGAAGACTGTTTGAGCTAGCAAAAAACCTGAACCCGCTATGTGTCCAACACTATTAGCTTTTTTGGTCACTGCTTCACATGGAGCAAACTCTTCTTGTTACATTGTTTTTGTGTTCAACTAATGAAAGCCGTTTTGAGGAGAGAGCTCATCAGCAAAGCTAACAGATTATTTTGTTAGACCAGGCAGTAAATTGGAGGATGCTGTTACTGCAGAAGACGGTGTTCTAACATTTCACACTGTCAAACATCATAATAGCTTCAAGTCAATCGATTGCACATCTGGTTTACTGATAAAGACATTCCCTGATTCTGTGAAAGCCCAAGAATGTCCAAGTGCTCAAACCAAGACAGAAACGATTGTTAACTCTGTGCTTGCACCACATTGTTGACACTGATCTGAAAACACCTGAAGACCATGACATACGTTATTGTGGAGTTGCTACAGATGGAAGCAATCATGGTGCTGTGAAAATATTTCCAGTAACAGTTCAGTATTTTGATTGGAAGAACAGTGGGCTGCAGTCAAAGCTTATTGAGCTTCAGAGCACACCTAATGAGACTGCAGATACAATTGCACAATATCAAGGAAACTCTGGAAAAGAGAGGGTTGTTTGAGAAGTGTTGCATTTTGCTGGTGAGAACTGCAATACAATGTTCAGAGGCTTCTGGTGTGATTGAAGGCAGGAACGTATTCACAAATGTAAAGAAGCTGTTGCAAAAGACTTTAATCGGTGTGGGATGCCCAGCACACATTTTGAAAAATTTCATAGATTTCATAGACATTTGGGCTGGAAGAGACCCCAGGGGATCATCAAGTCCAGCCCCCCACCCCAGGGGCAGGAAGTCAGCAGGGATCATTGCATCCCAGCAAGATAAGCATCCACATGTGTTTTGCAGGCGTTCAAAGTGGGTGCTTGTACCGCCTCAGGTGGCAGTCTGTTCCAAACCTTGGGGGCTTGGACAGGGAAGAAGTTCTTTCTTATGTCCAGCCTGAACTGGTTACAGTGGAGTTTGTGACCGTTCGATCTTGTCATCCCTTGGGGGGCTCTGGGATGTCTCTCTCATGGGGAAGATGCACTTGATGTTGACACTGAGAGCATTACCTTCAAAATTTACAACTACTTCCATATCTACACTGCCAGAAATGAGCTTCTGAAGGAATACTGTGAGTTTGTTAAAGTTGAGTACAGAAAGCTGCTTTCGCACAGCAAGACTCAATGGATAGTCTTAGTTCCAGGCATCACAGGGCTGCTTCAGATGTTTCCAGCCTTGAAATCATTCTTCCTGTCACAGGGCAAGCCGCCTAATGTGATCAAGAAACTTTTCAAAAATTAATTCAGCAAGATTTACTTCTGGCGCATGCACTCACTCATGAGTGCATTCCATTCACACATTCAAGAAATAGAAAGAGAAAACAACTCCGTCATGGAAGTGGTGAAAAGCTTGAACTCAGTGCATTCTGTCTTTCATGAACACATGGTCCAGAACTTCATGTTACTGAAAGCTAAGGAGTTGGCACAAAAGTACAAGGAAGGAGTTGATAAAGTAATGTATTTTGTGCAAAAGTAGCATGTCTGTACAGCATGTGCATAGAATATTTGGAGGTGTAGATGGCACCCCTGGAAGACTTCTCCTGTTGCATGTGGATTACTTAAATGAGACACCAAGTTGGAATGATGTGGAACCTTCTGTCAGATACCTGACAGAGAAGGTGGTGCAAATTGATGTTAAGTGCTTTGATCAGTTCAGCAATCTCAAGAAATGTTGTGGAAGGTTGCAACAGTGAAGAATAATAATCTGCTAGCACACTAAAAATAGGTCAGATGTTTTGAGAAGGCCAAAAACACTGACTGTCACTCAGAACTTTTAAAGATTGCCCAGTTCTTTGCTGTCACTTTCACAATACAAATTTACAGTGAGGTGTATTGTGTTCCTCCCTCCTCCAATGATGCAACGCTGGTTGACAAAGGAAAGGAACAATTTGGCTGAGTCAGAGTAGTATCCGACTGAGTCGGAGTTCCAAGCAGTATCAAACACTTTTCTAAGACTTGAAAGCTAAAGGCAGTTTAGAGACATGAGAGGGGAGGGAGAACAAAAGAAGGCCAGTGCTTTACTTTCAACTTTGCATGTGCCTCCGTGCCAAGTGCAACACATGCCCAGAAGAGGACCTGGACCTCCAATGTCTGTAGAGATTGCATAATTCAGTGGGCTTTTCCATGTTTTTATCTAATAGCTGATTAAATTGGCTTTAGATAAAAGCACCAAAAGCCATCCTGAGGCACCTGATCTATACAGATGCTAGGGAGCTGATTCAAACTAATATGCTTCCTCTTCTAGTAAATTGCTTTTTCCTCTATATCTGTCAGCACCCAAAATCTACAAAGCTAGAAGGGGAAAACTTACAGTACAAGAAAGGAAAGCTTCCAATGGGAAGCTTTGGAAGCAAGATTTACTTCTGGCAACTCACTCATGAGTGGATTCCATTCACACATTCAAGAAATAGAAAGGGAAAACAACTCCGGGGGAGGGGCCCACAGGAAGACAAGGAGACACCACCCGAGCAAGACAGATAACAAATGCAAGGAGTACCCAGGTAAGAAACAGGGTCCAGACAGTCTCCCAAATTGGGGGGTGGCACATGCACCTAGGCAAGGCCTTAAATACCTATATACCAATGCTCGTAGTATGGGGAACAAACAGGAGGAACTCGCCCTCAGAATAGCCAGTTCAGACCCAGTCATAATAGGGCTTACAGAAACATGGTGGGATTCATCCCACGACAGCAGTTAGCATTAGGGCCTATAGGTTTTACAGGCAGGATAGAGAAGGAAGGAAAGGTGGGGAGTGTGGCGCTCTATGTCAAGGAGCAATTAACATCCTCTGCCAGCAGAATGGGGTCAGAGGAGGGGCAAGCTGAAGTGCTCTAGGTCAAGATACAAGGGGGCCATGGGGAGAGGGATTTAACCTTGGGGGTCTACTACAGACCCCCCAGCCAATGGGAGGAGGACCAGGAATTTTCAGGCCAGCTTGTAAAGGCACTTAAGACAAGGGATGTAGTTGTCATGGGTGATTTAAATTACCCGGACATCTGCTGGGAGGAACAGTCAGCCAGGTTGGACCATTCCAGGAGGTTCCTGGCCAAGATACAGGACCTCCACTTAATTCAGAAGGTGCACAGTCCCACCAGAGCAAATGCCCTGTTGGACCTGGTCCTGGCCACAGGCGATGACGTGGTAAGGGGCCTTCAGGTTCTTGACTACCTGGGTGATAGCGATCATAGTTTGCTGGAATTCACCATCCAGTGCAGGGTGTCAAGGGCCTGCAGCAAGGTGGTAGTCCTAGACTTCAAGAGGGCCAACTTCAACAAGTTAAGGAGATTAGTGGGAGAGGCACTGGGTTTCCCGAGAGCAGGGGAACTCAGTGCCCAAGATGAGTGGTCGTTCCTTAAGGAGACAATAATCAGGGCCCAAGGGGTGACCATCCCAACAAGAAGCAAGGGGGACAATAGTGCCCGAAAGCCCCCATAGCATACCAAAAGCATCCGGGAATGCCTGATTGCTAAAAAGGCGGTGTACAACTGGTAGAAGGGGGGTGCTATCTCCAAAGAGGAGTATACCTCCTCTGCTCGGGGGCTGTCAAGAAAGCTAAGGCAGACACAGAGCTAGGACTAGCGTCCAAGACCAAAGATAATAAAAAGTCCTTTTTCAAATATATAAGGAGGATGAAAAAAGCACTGGGAAATGTAGGACCCCTGCAAGATACTCTGGGCAATCTGGTGGTTGCGCCAGAGGAGAAAGCAGATCTCTTTAACCAATTCTTCACCTCCGTTTTCTTATGCAGGGACCGGGACTTCCCCACTGTGATGCAAGATGGACTCGAGGGGAATGCCTCCAGAACTCAGGTTGGGGAGGACTGGATAAGATTGATTCTGGAGGGGCTGGACGTGTTCAGATCAGCAGATTCAGATGCTCTCCACCCCAGGGTGTTGAGGGAGCTAGCAGGGGTTATTGGAGGGCCCTTGGCATGGCTTTACAAGCGCTAGTGTGCTTGGGCCAGATGATTGGAAGATAGCCAGTGTGGTCCCCATCTTTAAAAAAAGGAGGAGGGAGGACGCAGGCAATTATAGGCCCATCGGTCTTACCTCAATCCTAGGGAAACTCTTTGAGAAGATCATCATGGAGCACATCTGCAATGGGCCGGCTTCAGGGATGATGCTCAAGGGCAACCAGCATGGTTTCATTAGGGGCAGGTCATGTCAGACCAACCTGATTGCCTTTTATCACCAGGTCACAAAAGCATTGGATGCAGGTGTCGCTGTGGACGTAGTCTTTCTGGACTTCAGCAAGGCCTCTGACACCGTCTCCCACCCCATCCTCATTAAAAAACTAGGCAACTGTGGCTTGATGCCTACACAGTCAGATGGATTGCAGATTGGCTGAAGGGTCATACTCAGAGGGTGGTGGTGGACAGGTCATATTCGACGTGGGGGAAGTGGGCAGCAGAGTCCCCCAGGGCTCAGTCCTTGGGTCCATGTTGTTCAATTTCTTTATCAATGATTTAGACAATAGGGTGAAAAGCAACCTGTTTAAATTTGCTGATGATACCAAAATTTGGGGTGAGGTGAGCATGTTAGTAGGGAGGGAAGGACTGCAGCAAGACTTGGGTAGGTTACAGGGGTGGGCTAACAAAAAGAAGATGCATTTCAATACTGACAAGGAGGAGAGCCACCTGCATGATCCGGGAACTACAGGGCAGACCCTACAATGAGAGACTGCGGGACCTGAACCTGTTCAGCCGTCACAAGAGAAGGCTGAGGGGGGGCCTAGTGACCGTCTATAAACTAACTAGGGGGGACCAGAAGGGTTTGGGAGAGACCTTGTTTCCCCTAGCGCCCCCGGCATAACAAGTAATAACGGCCACAAGTTGTAGGTTTAGATTAGACATCCATAAGAACTATTTCACAGTTAGGGCGGCTAGGAGCTGGAACCAACTTCCAAGGGAAGTGGTGCTGGCTCCTACCCTGGGGGTCTTTAAGAAGAGGCTTGATGCCTATCTGGCTGAAGTCATCTGAGTCCAGTTTTTCTCCTGCCCAGGCGGGGGGTTGGACTTGAAGATCTACAAGGTCCCTTCCAACCCTACTTCTATGATTCTATGACACTCACTACTTGCTTATAGGTCTGGTTTGTCTAGAGATAGTGAACCGTCACCCAGACATGCTGCCCCTCTTCTCCCCCCACCTGCCTTCTGGAGAGCCAGAGAATCCCTTTTATTGCCTCTGCCTGTGGGCCTGTGATATGTATTTTACCCAAATACTCAAAACTGTCACATGTGAAGTGCACGTGATCAGTCAGTCAATTCACCTGCTCACCAAGAGAAGTTGGCAGGGAATTCTCTCTTGTGTAGGGTCTTGGGCCATTTGAAGTTCTCAAACAGCTCTAGACACTCTCAGCTCTTTTCAACAATTGGTTTTAGTGGGCATGTCTACACGTGCATTAATGTGCTTTTGCTACTCTGCATTAAATTTAGTTCCTCTAAAATGAGGTACTGCATAAATAAGTATTATGCTAACATGCATGCCTTTAGTGATGCTGAGTGCACAGTAACCTGTTTCTATTGCATGTTAGTGTATTAGCACAATATTTTATGTGATGCTTTAATGCACAGTAGAATAGGCTACTGTGCATTAAGGCACATGTGTAGATGCACCCAAAATCAAGCTTTCTAGTCCTTAGAGGTTTCTGGCCTTTGAGTTTATATCAGAAGCATGTGCTTGGAAATGAATGTAATCCCAGGAAATGACACACTCAATCCTGGAAGAAAAACACTTTTGAGGCACTAGGGCTATGTGTACACACCAAAATGCAGTGTATGTAGAGGTATCTCAGTTAGTTCTCAACAAGTTAGCATGGGTACCAGATGCATCATGGCTGCAATAGCAAAATGCTACGGCTACACCCAAGTTAACTAGCTCTGCCGAGAAACAGGGTGAAGGACCATATTTCAACTGCAGCATGTAACAGAGTGACCTGACCCCTTAAGAGAAGGCAGCTAGCCTGGCTGAAAGGCTGCAGCTGTGGGAAGTCTAATGGGGATGTGGCTAACTGGAAATGAAAACCTCCAGCAGGAAGAACTAGGAGTGGAGGAGAAGCATCAGAGGCAAGAGACCTTTGGACTAGGAAGAAGGCAAGCCTAGGAAGGTTGAATCCGCAGCAGATTATTCCAGGACGCAAACAATAAAGTTTTGTTTCTTTACTTTGTTTGGTAAAAGACTGTATGGGTATATCTACATGTCACTGTATGGCGATGTTGCTATGGCACCCAGCTTTAGTACTTCCTTTTGGAAGTCGTAAAGCATGTTGCAGTATGGGCAGTCATTGTGCTGTGCACACAGTGCATGGTTAGATTTTACCACTATGTCACCATAATGGCGCGCTATAACTGGGGAGCACGCTGCAATGGCAATGTAGCTGGCAAACATGTGTAGACCACACAATTGCTACATCACCTTAGAGTGCTGTACAGTGACGTAGCTCATCACTACGTCCCTGTAGAGTGATATGTAGACACACCCTGTATGACTGGGGTATGTTGAGCGGTGCTCAGGCAGCAAAGGCCAGTAGGTTATGTAGCAGGCAAACCGAGTTATGCTAAGGCTTTCTAGCTATAGTCCAGGCCTTCCCAGAGCTAAGCAACAAAATTGAACAGAGTGCTTTCTGTGGTACTGGAAAATACGAGTGCTGTGATCGGGCACTAGGCAAGCAAGGCACAACAGTTTCCCTATAAGGAATGTGCCTGGCACAGTGCCAGAGGATCGGTGCACCATATAAGGAATACTTCGCACAGAGCCAGGCAGTTGGACAATTTGGGATAAGAGAAGTTACAAAAGTGATGGACAAACAAAGGAACACGTGTGTTTTGTGTTGCCACCCTGGGGAGACAGGAGCAGCCTTGGAATTATGTTTGAACAACAAGGAATCCACAAACTAACATCCTGCACACCCAGCAGAGGATCTGAGACCAGTAGCCCTGAAGGTCACTGTGATGACTGTAATGTCTAAGGAACCGCTTGCCATGTTGTATTATGGGGAGGAAACTTGTAATATAGATCAGGGCTTGCTGTTAAAGTTTGATACTACATCAGACAAGTTTCCATGTCAATCCTTGGAGGGCTCTGGCAAAAAGAATCCTAGTAGTAACAGTTAAAGACTATTGTTACCTGTCAGCTCCATGTTCTTGGGGAACACTGACACAGAACACAGACTGTCTGACTCACAAAGAATCGCCCCCCCCCCCCAACAGAAGCTGATTAAGATGCAGTGAGAGACACACCTAAAACCCTCCAGATAAGGGTGACAAAAGTGAAACAACTGCCCTAGGTCTCATTTGCATCTGAGATGGGAACAGACGACCATTCATTTACATGAGAGATGGAGAACAGAAAACCTGAAGCAGAGACTGCAGTGAATTCTGGGATCAGCGAAGCAGGGAAGCAGTGCATGATGGGGAAGCTGTGCTCCAAATGCTAATCAGCCCTCACACCCAGCTCAGCATTTATCAGACCAGTTCTAATCTGGATTTACAAAGGACTTTTCCTTCCCTCCCCCCACCCCACACACACACCTCTAAGCAAAAGCAAGTTTATTAAGCATCTTGGGCCGTACAATCCCTGGTCCCACTATGGGAGGCCTATTTAAACTTAATTGGCTATAACTCGGTTGCCAGGTTAGGGAATGCTGAGGCAATAGACCGAGTCAGAGGGGGTACATTTGAACAATGGTACAGGGTTCATCACAGCATCCAGCCCGTTGGAGCCCTGTCCACAAGTGTTGTCATACTTTTCCCGAGACGACTGGTGGAAGTCCTGTCCACAACAGATTGTGAACACTCCAATAATTGCCTTAAGTCTGTTAAAAGACTATAGTAAGATCTGGAAAAGTCATGCTAAGCTGAGGCTTGTTCACAGCAAGTAAAAATCCAAAAACCCTGATGCTGCAATCTATTGTTTCTGAAGACACCAAGAGAGATCCCATCAAGTATATAATATCAAGCTGGCTCCCAAGTAGGTGTTTCCTGAGTATCAATCAAGTTCCTGAGATGTTCCACGTAGATAACCCCTTGTTGATAGAAAAGACAATTTGATTTACAATATTGAGAATGCTTGAAAGAAGCTGAACCGGGGGTATAAAAATCTGTAAAAGAAGCAGCAGTGTGTGCTGACACCACTTGTTTTCTTCTGGAGAGGCTGCAGGAGGAAGATCATCTCCCTTCAAAGATAGTGCTGAGAACTTTGCAGAACTTTGACCTGTCAGTTTTGCAACCCGAGTGCCTTGGACTGGTGAGATCCCAGCTCTCTCTCTCTTTTCTCTTCTCTCTCTCTAAGCATAGATTTCTAAACTTGAACTGTATTAGTTAAGCTTGAGCTAAGTTTCCCCAAATACTTAGTGAAACCAGGGTATACTGTGACTGTTTGTGTTTGTTTTTCCTTTGCATGTCTATCACTACTAGTGTCAATATATATTTTATCTACTTAGCAATAAATAACTTTTATAGTCAAATTGGTGGTAACTGGGTATATTTTGCCTTCTTTACTTCTCTTTTCCCACTTGCTCTGCAGCAACGCCCTCTTACCTAAGCTAAAGATCCCTGTGTAGCCCAGAAATACTGTGGGGTCTGCTCATCAAGAGGCTAAAAGATTGGGACGTGCTGAGTTTGAAACACATAAGCGGATCAGCTTGTATAGGCTGATTGACCCAGTTTGGCTCAGACGTGCCCTAATGAACTGAATGCTGGCCCATGAGAGTGTCATCTGGACACCCAGCCGGATTCAGAGGTATTCTGTTTAACTGTGTGCTTGTGTCTGACTGTAGTTTATTATTGCTCTGATGAACTGATTCTTGGTAGATGAAGGTGTCAGCCTGTCCATGCTGATCAACCCGGCCAGGTCAGGCATGTCACGTTAATCTGTGTGTGTTTGTATGTATGACTGATTTGGGGACTGGAGGACCCAGCCCCACTGAACTGAGTCCTGCAAGATAGCTCCACTGGGGGTGGGGGCTTGCAGAAGGGAGAGATATAGCTCCATAATAGAAACACAAGTAACACAAGCAGCACATTGATAGAATTACCAAGACCCTAGCCCTAATAAATGAGCACACCCCAAAGTAGGAGGCAAATCTGGTAACACTATATACCACTGAGGCTTCCTGAGAGATGCAAGGGGAAAGGAAAAAGCCTAGTTGAAAAGTCCTGAGGTGGCCAGCTCCTACATAGCAGGTACATTTACACATGCAATTAATTTGAAGCAATAAACTCCGGTGCATATTGCACTGGAGTTTATTGCTCCTGGGCACTGCATTTGAATGTGCACCCAGGACCAGAACTTGTTGAGCCAGGTCAGAGTTGCCCCAGCTGACAGGGAGCCCAGGGGGGTCAGCCTGCCATCCCAGGACTACTCCGACCTGGCTTAACATGCTGAGGAGGGGATGGCTAAGGCAAGAGTGCTCCAGCGCAGGCCTAGCTAGCAGGCAGCTCCTATACCGAAGTACCTTCATGTCTCAGCCAACCCCATCAGTATCTACATGTTGTTGCACGTGGAAGAAAAACTACATGATAATACTTACATTTACAAATACTAACCTGTGGTAGAGTTTATTATTTTATTGCAACCTAATAGTGCCGCATGTGTAGATACTGACATGTTTACTGTGGAGCTAATTAGGCAGCTCAAAGTAGATGTCTTGCATAGACTCACCCAGTAATACCAGTTTTCATACCTGAGCTGGCATTGTGGGATGTTCTAAAGTGTTTGAAGAAACTTGATAATTTTAGAAAAGCTGATAAATTTGTAAAGCTTCAGGAAGCCACAGGGCCCAAGGAAAACATTTCATTTCAAACCAGCACAAATTAATTAAACCACTAAGGGACTATCAGAGAGGTGAGGAACCAAATATATATATTACTATGAAAGAAATAAGAAAGCAGATGAAAACTGCTGAAAGGATAAAAAGGAAAAGATACAGCAAACCTGGTCAACTTTAAGACAGGAATAAAAGACAGCTAATTTAGTTTGTGAAGACATTGGAACAATTATCTAAACCAGGGAAACCTGCTGAACATGAACCTCTAATATATTTAGTTCCCTGGAAGCTAATCAACCATGTTGGTTCTGTGATCATTATTTTAAAGGGTGGCAATTAATTTACTCCACTATACATGAACAGAAAAATGGGTGGGGGGGAGGTAAGATACTAGAATTAATGTGACATTATTTCCCTATAGTCTGGTGACTGCAATTTTAGAGGCAGGGTATCACAATGAAGTATTTTAGAAATGAGGTAAGCAAAGAGAGCAATGGGTGTTAAAAACACAGACCTATAGATTTGAGGATAAATTTTAGTCTCATTAAAAATATTCTGCAGTTTTTTTACAAGGAAAGAGGAGATCTTTGGAATTGGGATGAAGAAAATATTTTTAAATGGCTTTAATGTTCTCCTCATTAGCCTGCCTTCCACTTACACTAATGAGGGTAGAAAGGATACTTGATTTAGGGCCTTGTTACACTGTAATTTTAGGTAGCTCCTGGAGCTCTTAATTTGCCCACATATTTTCACCTGAAACTAGTTTTAGGCATTTGTTAGGTGGTTTAAAGTCCCGCCACTCCAAGGCAGGATTCTCTCTAATTCATGTTACCCAGTTTTTTACCTAGCCAGTCTAGGCTACACCTTAGTGCAGGGGTGGACAATTATTTTGGGCAGAAGGTTGCTTACTGAGTTTTAGCAAGCCATCAAGGGCCACATGACAGGCAGCCCAGGGGAGATAAATATTAATCTTCTAAAATTTTTAGGGGCCCCACAGGCTGGATAGAATGGCCTGGGAGGCCGCGTCTGGCCTCCGGGCCACATTTTGCCTACCGCTGCCTTAGCCACTGCTTACCCCACCTGGCCCAGATTGAGTCTGTTGCCACACCCTAGGTCCCTGGTCACTGCATCCCTCCCCACCCCAACTTGCTTGTGGCTGCCTTTGCTGTCTGGGAGAAGAGCAGCAGCTCAAGAGGAGGGTAGCGTGCTAGGCAGGAAAATTAGACAGCACAAGCAAGTAAGTTGGTGGAGGGGTAAAAGGTTCTTACCTTTCTGTCATTGAAGTCCCTGCTGGCCTGAACATGTGACTGCTCCAAACTTAAACGAGCACTAATGCCAATCAACATTTGTGCAACTCACAGTGTATGGTATAACAAGGCCCTCAGTCATCAAACGAGGATGAATCAATGATCTTAACAGCAGCCAACAAAAAACAAATCAGGAGAGATGACATTCAGGTGACCTTTTCATGGCCCAGACGCTGACTTAACTGTTCATTTCATGTGAACAAAAGCCACACTGAAATGGTAAATTCTTTTCATAGGAAGGAGTGTAAAATAAGTAAAACAGTATTTTTTTTTCTTTCCTGTTTCTTTTCTGATGAAGAGGGAGAGAAAAAAGAACAAGTATTTTCTACTTCTGACGTTCAATTACCTGAAGAATCAATAAAAAGGGCATTTTAAAAATCATTGTTTTACATTAGAAAATCAGAAGTCTTGTTCTCTAATCAAAAAACAAAATCATAGCTTGTAAATTCTGCAAAATGCTAATCTATGGAAATTTGCCTTCCCCTTATTCTTAGCATCACTTACACTCTTCAGGCTTTCCAGCATCTGCTATATCCAGCTGCTATGTCTTGCCTTAAGCCCAGAACCTACAATAAACCCTTTTTATGCAGGCCTCTGTCCATGGGGAATTCAGTGATGGAAACAATTTGGAAAAATGGATGTTTCTGTTCCATAATCAAATAGTTAAGATGCTTGATTTTTATTTATTTATAAATTTATTTATGTTTCAGAAACGGGGCAGTCCACACTTTTAGGTGTACTATTTCAGTCTGGTTGCAGTTGGGAAGACACTGCTGTAACTACTTAAACTCAAGTTACATTGTCAAGAATATCTTCACAACTTTAAGTAGTTTTTTTTTTAAATTCCAAGGAAAGCTAAAATTCCAGAAAATAATTTTGCAGTTGTAATAAATTCTATGGGTTGTGAAAAAATAGAATGTGTGAGACTCTGAGATTAAGTAGAGGTTTTTTTGTTTTTTTTCCTGGATAATGGCTAATGAATCTCCCACAAAGATTTTTAAGAAGCTGAATTTTTTTCAGATATACCACTGCCTTAGCCATCCCCAGAAAAAGGAACCTGTTCGGAAGCGTTACAAGACATATGGTATTAATATTTGAATTTGGACTGGTAACTGTACATGCATTTAAAATATGTTAATGACATAGGCATTTTTCCCAAACTGTTGTTTTCATTGCAGGTTAATGGAAGTTTGACTGTAAAGAGGATCTTTAGGTGGCTGTTTTTTACTTCATTAACCTGCATAGATCCAACCTGGAATATACATTTCAGCAGGTAACTCCCTATGTGCTTAAATCCTTGGAGAGCCACACCATTAAGCAGACAAATACCATAGCTAACTCACCTTAACAACACTAAAATCAACTCAGAACTAGCCTTGGTGCCCACCTTTTGTCCAGCTGCTTAGTGAGTAGCCAGTTCTGCTGGACATAGAAGACCTTGGTTCTAGATTCACCTCACTCAAGAGAGATTTGAATCTACCACTTTAAGTTGCTAGAAAACATCTTAATCATTATCAGGGCTGTCCTTAAGGGGGGAGGGGTGAATCAGGGCAACTGCGCCTTGGGGGGCCTCTCAGAGTGGGGCGGAGCAGCGGCAGCATGGAGCTAGGTGGAACAGCGCCTCCGCATCCAGCTGCTTGCTAACCCCCCTCCCCCCCCCACTGCTGATGTGGCCACCACCAATGGCAGCAGCAGCTTCTTCGGGTCTGGGGTCTGTAGGAATTGGAGCAGGGGTAGGGCCTTGCATGGGCTGATTTGCCCCAGGCTCCACATCTTGCTTAGGTCAGCTCTGATCAGTAGTTTATAGAATAGACTTCAGAGCCCACTACTCTCTTCCAGTGAAAGCTGCCTACTTGACTGATGAGAATGTAAATGACACAGGCCCAGGCAGAGAACAATCAAAGGAGAGGCTTCCCTTTTAGCCAGGTGGCTGGGCCTTCATGAGGTGGTTTGGGTTCTAGTCTCTGCTTCCAGAGTTACCATATTTTCTTGCATATAACATGCCCCAGAATATACATACACCTTATTTTTGAAAGACTGCATTAAGAAAAATAGTTTTTCCAGTGTTAGGGTTGCACAGAGGAGGGGAAGAGTTTACTCTTCAAATGACTCATCCTCCCTTTCCTGCTTAACTAAAGCTGAAACTCTAGCTGTTGCTGAAGACTGGTCTCCATGAGTAGATCTATGATTTTGAAAAGAGCTAAAGAATCCCCAAGGCTGTGAAATAGGTGGAGAAAAACTGAGACCTGCTACCACACAGCAAAATTGCCCTAAGAAAGCTTAGCTTGATTTGCAGACCATCAAGGTCATTAAAAAGGAGAGAGACAATAGTTATACCTCTTTAGTAAACAATGAGCTATTAAGTCAACTGATTCTCTCAGTGACCTGAATAATAATACAACAGTTGTTTTACTGTGGAGCAGAAGCCAAAGGGGACTTCTACCCAAGTCAGAAAAATCAGCTTCCTTGCTTAGTACAGACCCCCCCCCCCCAATTCTGGGGGCCGGTTTTGAAAGGAAAAGGCATGTGTTATATGCAAGAAAATAAGATATTTCTGTTTCTTTACCAAAGACAATCTAATGTCAAATGCACAAATAGCTTTGGAACTCAGGAATCTCCTCTTCTAGGGAACATTTAACTACTTGGCTATAGAGACAGATATTCCTATTTTGCTCCCAACACTGTTTATGCATTTGACATTAGACAGTGAGAGAGATAGGGAGAGAAGGAGAAGGAAAAAAAGACAGACTTTTCCCTTCCCACTTTTAAACCTGTATTATTCAAATATCAAAAATAAATGGTACAAAAGTAAAGATATGTGGCCCTCCCAGGAGCTAAGCATGAAACACTCATTAGGAACAACAATAGCAACAACACCCCACCCCAATGTCACTGGAGATTAAAACCCCCTCCTCCATGCCCTTCATGGGATTACACATGTAGGACCAGCTGTCTGTCTCCTCTTGATGGTCTAGTATGTCACAAACTGGTCCATATCTTGTTGTAAGGTGAAGTGTACAAATTACAATGTGACACATGTCCAACTAGGAAGCAGAGAAATTGGAGAGCATCATCAGAGTGTTGTTGGCAGCAAAGAATGGCTGCAGCTGGGGGCAGTCCAGGAAAATGTGGGGGAAGAAATCCTTGCAGAAAGGGCAGGAAAGGAAGGCAGGAAGGCAGGCTCTTGCAGTAGCAACCAGAATTCAGGACTCATCTGTTCCAGAGGAGTATGCTAATCATTAGGCTACAGCAGCATGTTCTCTCTTGCTTGTTCTCCTTCTAGTGCTGTGAATCCACCTTTGCTCAGATATTCAACTTTAACAAGAGCAGTTGCAAACATCCTTACCCATCCTATTCTAGAGCTCGATTGGCTGAATGCAATTCTGGGAAATCAGGTTGAGGGACCTAAATCCCCAGTCTCCCATATCCTCGGGAAATGCCTTCACTTCGAGGCACCTGTGCAAAAATCTGCACCATAACACATCACCTAACTTAAGAATTCAGTACATGGTGATCTAAGAAGTAGAAGTTTTGTGAATTACAAGGAAATAGAGACGCAGTGGGTAGCTTGAGAAGGGTGACTATTAAGTCATGGGCTTTAGCATTTCCCACTGGCTACCTTCAAGTGTTTCTGGGCCTTACGAATTGCCCCTTGGAAGTGTGTACCACTTCCCATTCTCTGTATAGCACCTATATACATAAATATAAAATGCTCTTAAGTGTCTTCAAAATCTTTCCACTGACTCAATGGAGATACTGGTTGCTTACCTGGGCCATTCTGAATCTTCTTCCTGGGGCGGGTATTCAAAAGGGAGGTGCTACTCCACCTAAGCTTACCTTACTACTTGAATCCTGCTCTCCCAACTAAAGTCTTGTGCAATTTGGGTAATTGAAAGGAACAAGTAAGTTATAATAGATTTCTTCAAGACCAGAATTTGCCAGAGTTTGGCAGTTGAATAAAGACTTATGTTATGCTCCAAATTCTGATCTGAGAGGTCAGATCCAGATGCGCAGTTTGTGGCATGAACTGCACGAGTTGCATGTTAATCCATGTGTGGTGCTGCTAGTTTGTAGTGCCAAGACAAAATTTGTTACTAGGATTTCCAGGTAGCAAAACCCCCCCAAAAAACCTTGGAAAAAAAAGCAGTGCAAAGTGGTATGCACCAGGAGAAATACAAGGACAGGGGATTAGGCAGCTCAGGACTGCCTATTTCCCCCATGTCCACATGCTGTGGAGCCCCCACACTGAGGCACCAGCCAGCCACTCCCTGACTGGCTGTGGTGCAGGGTGCCTTGAGACAGGGAAGCAGGCAGCCCTGAATTGGCTGCTCTCCATGGGCCTCAGCATAGAAGCCTCCACATTGAGCCATGTAGAAACAAGGTAGTAGGCAGCTCTGGGTTAGCTGTTCCCCTGTCTCAAGGCACACTGAACCCCAGCCAGCTGCTCTTGAGGCACACTAGACCCCAGCTGGCTGCATACACGGTGCAGCCCCCTTCTCAAGGCACCCTCTACCCCAGCATCAGCTGCCTGCCCTTTAGCACAACAATGAGACACCCTGTGCCCCAGCCAGACCCCTCCCCCTGCCCCTGCAGCACATGGAGTAATGGGACAATGTGTCCTGCTGCAAAGCGCAAGGGCAAGAGCATGCAATGTGGCACAAAGTAGCGGCACAAAGTTGTGTCTGTACAACTTGTGCTGCTGCTAACACAAGGCCCTACTCATATGGATATGGCTGGTGAGTGCATATATGACTGGTTGACTAGGATCTGCAAGTACTGAAGAATTAGTCCCTTTATAACTGATGATTGACCCTTTTATTTCATTCTCTTAATTCCTAACAGTCACTTCCCATAAAGTAAAACTATCCTATTGCAGTAAGGCTTTTAGGGGCAAAGACAAATGTTTAGAAGGTAACCCAGCAAATCTTGCAGTTATTCTGTACTTCTAATAGTTACTTCTCTATAAACTCCAAGGTAGATAAAAGCAACTAAATTTAAAATAGGACAAATAATCACACTAATACATCCCTGAGTTAAATTAGCGCATTCTCTCCTCACACATACAGTAAAAGAGTAGAAAGGGATCAGCCTCCCCAAAAGGAATAAGTAAAATATTACAGTTAATTTTATCAAAAGTAAAACTGCATAAACAAAAATAAAGGTTTGGACATCCTGGAGAAAAGAAAGGTAGGTATTTATTTAAATTAAAACTTCTGTTTTCAAATAGAGAATAGTCATAACATATCTTACTTAATCCTTGTTTGTTAAGAGTTGAAAGTTGTAAGACTTCACAAAAGCAACTTCTCCCGTGTTACATGTATAATTTATTCAAAAATATTCACTGAATTTTCAATTAATTGATTTTAAGCTGTCTCAGTTCTTGTTCAAGATTGCTTTCTATCCCTAACTGGATGATTATGTCATTACATATAAATAATTCTGCTTGTAAATATTAAAGTTCAGTTTTCAGAAATTTGTGTTTGACTTTGAAATGCATTATCTGAATATTTTTGTCAGTAAAATCAAGTCACTGTGAAAAAGAAACATGCTGTTTATAGATATGGGTTAAATGTTAAGAAAAAAAATTGACACATATTTGAGAAACATTCTTTGAATTGCTTGCCAAACTATGTCAGTCTACATGCTGTCTCTAAAGTTTTAATAGAAAGGCATAAGATTTAAAACCAATCAAAGGTTGATTTAAAAGCAAGAGCAGTTTTTAATGTTTAAAAAAAGTTATAAAAATGTAATGCTTTAAAATACATTTGCAAAATGTTTGAAATACTTGTCTTTATTTTGCAGAGACCAATAGATAAGTAGAGGAATGTTCACTAATATCATGCCACTGCCAGATATGAAGTGCTTTATTCCTAAAATGAATAAACAAAGCTTCCACAGACTGTTATAAAACACTGTGTTTACAACAGCTGAACTCAATCTCCAGTAGAACAAATTTCTAACAAAGAATGTTGGCAGAAATATTGAACATCTATCTTAATGAATGCTACATAAAGAGATAATCTAAGCAATATTATCTCAAGAACAACTTTGTGAGTGTTGACTGCAGAATTCAAAGTTCAATCCTGATTGTTACCATAATTCAACATAAAGATTTAATTTAATTCCAGAATATGGAAATTACAAATCACAGTTCTCCCAATGACCAACATTAAGCCCTTTACACAGATGTAATATTCTTTTACTGTATAATCCTGTAAATATGTGCCTTCCATGTGTTTAATGTAGCTGAGTTATTGTTGCTGTGAAAAATTTAACATTCAGTTTCCTTTTACACACAGTTCAACCATCATCTTGAATTAAAAGTAAATATTTGCATTGAATGTAACACTTAGCATTTTGCATTAAATTGCCTTTGGGTTTTGGGACCCCCCCCAAAACAGATGCTGTTGCATTTGAAAGTGGGTATGTAATCTAACAACTACTGATTCAATTTAATGAGCTAATGTATTTATTTAAATATGCTAATAGGTGATACTTTCAATTTAGGAGTTGTACGTTGTCTGTAGAAAAATGCCCTGAAGGGTTGATTTTCCCATAGCTTAGGTCTGCGATCTTATCGTGTGAAAAAAGTTTGTCCAACACCCTTATTCTTGTTTTCTACTACAATCTCAAAATACCGTAAATCTCAGTACAGGACCACATCAATCAAATACGTTCTTGTTCACCCAAGAATTATAGTGCATTCCTGGATGCAGAGCCCCACGGTCCTTGAGACTTAACTGAACGAATTTGTTTATTCCACTTAATGAAGAAAAATATGTTTGGGAAGAATATATGAAATCTGTAGGTCATAATATAAAATGTATAAATCAGGGCAGGGTGGCAACCTAGAGACTAACTGGTTCAGAATCGCACAGGCTTTCCTAGATGACAGCCTGTAGGAGTGCTGTTCAATGTAATAAACTTTATGTCCTAGTCCCAATCAGAGGAACTAAGTCCATGTACAGATGTTCAGTTTCTACTTCCAGGAGTGTTTCTCTTGGAAAACTGAATATCTGCACACTTTCTCTTGGCTTAACTTCTCCTGGGGACTGAGATCATTGGTCTGGAGAAGGTGTGGGGTGGAAGGGATAGCTGCTCCAGCCTATCACATAAACTGGGAGGGGACAAGAAGACATGAACAACTGAACCCTGCCTACTTCTTATATGGGAGTCCCTGGTGTGAAAAGCAGGCATGGACTTTGTCCCACTACTGCCTCCAATCAGCTCCAGGGCACCTGCTTCCTTATCCCTGCCCCCTCCCACTACTCAGTGGAGTGGAGAGGGTGGGGATGAAGGGACAGAGGGAAAGGGGAAACCATCTGACATTGAACTGAGCTGTGGAAAACCTCCCTCAGCCTGGCTCCTAGCCATGCTGGTATTCCTGATGTGAGAAATAGGCAGGAGACTTTGCCTCACTGCTCCAGTCCCACCAGGAACTAGGGAAATAGAACAGCCCACACTTTTCCCAGATTGGGATCACCCTAGTCTGGGGAAGGGACGAGGAGGAGGATAGAGGGGGCAGTTACAGACTGAACATATGTACTGCTCCTTCTCCCAGAATCGATTCTAGGGGTGGAAGTTTTCCCCTGCCAGGAATGAACATTTGTAGGCAGTCTAGGTCAAAAGAATAAATGTCTTATAATTTCTGAACTCTAGCTGTCACTGCTACAGTTACTACTCTCTAAGAATGTCCAGTCGCAGCATGTGAAGAGTTTTAGGTAAATGTCCCCCTTACTACATCTATTGCAGGGGTGGGCAATTATTTCGGGCAGAGGACCACTTACTGAGTTTTGGCAAGCCATACAGGACTGCACAACAGGCAGCCAGGGGAAGATAAATATTAATTTTCTAAATTTTTTAGGGGCCTCATGGGCCAGATAGCATGGCCTGGTGGGCCGCATTTTGCCCACCCCGATCTATTGGGATTTTTACATCATAGTGCATTAAAGAAAGAGAGGATGTAGGGCCCAGATTTTTTAACTGGAAATTTATTCTCAGTTTTTTTCCACAAGAAACTTCTTTATTGAAGACAAAGAATACATGTCTCTAGACATATATAAGAGGTCTACCAAATTGGTAAGGGTGCTCAAGTCAGAATTTGAAGAACCATTTGGTGTTTTCCCCCCCACCCACACAAAATGGATCTTTTCTTCCCTGAGGGAACTTTTGAATGGTCCAGGGTTAGGTTACTAGTCTGGAATTTGTGATACCTGCTGGGTGTCACAACTGCGCAGTCTGCCGCTCAAGTAGATGTGACCACTGAGCATGTCTACATGAGACACTTAACTGCGCAGTAGCGTAATTTACTATACAGTAATCGTGTATGTCTGCATTTTCACATGCTTATTACACAGTAAACCTTGCTGATTGTGCATAAACATGCTACCTGCAAATGCAATTAGGGAGCCTGTTCCCTGCCCAGCTTCATGAGCGTGGAGCTGGGTGGGGAACAGGCTGGGGAGTTTGTTCCCTGCTCAGCTCTGTAAGTGTGGAGCTGAGCAGGAAATAAGCTGGGGAGCTTGTTCCCTGCTTAGCTCCACTCTCCCTAGCTTGTTCTCCACCCAGCTCTGCACTCACGGAGCTGAGTGGGAAACAGGCTCCCCAGCCTCCACCCCATGTGTGGGGTGGGGACTGGCAACTGTTCTGGTCAGGGATAGGTCCCAGCCCTGTGCCCCAATTGAGTGATCGAGGCATGGGGCTAAGAAAGAGCTGCAGGGGTGGGGTAGGTCCCACCCCCTGCCCTGATCTGCCTATGTGGTAGTTAGCAGCAAGCTAGATGGTAGCTGCCCCACTGATGGATTGGAGCCGGGAGCTAGGACCTGCCCCTCCCCCGTAGCTCTTTCCAAGCCCCCCGCCCCTGATTGGGGAGCCAGGGCCAGGAGCTCCATGCTGCTGGTGCAAGTGAGTATTGTCCCTACACCAGAAGCAGGCAACAGGGTGTAATGTCCCAGTCCCAGCTGGGAGTCTCTTGGCCTGGTGCTCCCCGCCACCCCCTGGGCTAGCCATTAGCAGCAAATCTGCTCCCACTTCCCTGCATGTGTAGAAGCCTGCCCAGGAGCATTTACTCAGGAATTTACTCATGATTAAAATGATCCCAGATCGCATGCATGTGTTTACATGCCCAGTTAGCAGTCCACAGGGCTCTCTGGCCCAATCACCTGAATACAGAGCTCACCAGCCCAAAACCAGTTTTTCTGGGCTGGCCCAAAATAACCCACAAATAGTAAATAGACTCTGCTGTTGCTCAGAGTGTCCTCAGCAGCTTTCCAGCTTTCCCATACCTCCTATAGCCAGGAGCCATCCCAAAAGCACAACAATCTTAACTCCCTCTTGGGGTAAAGTTTGCTGTCCATGTCACTTTTCTCCAGGGCCTCCCCATGCTTCTCTCAGTTCATCTGGGATGCTTCTTGCAACTGGAAATCTACAACTTCTATGGCCTGTAGCAGCAAGTTCCCAGAACCAGTACTCTCAGAACCTGCCTGAACAGATCTCCCCAGAGTCCACTTTATATAACCACAGGGACTACCCCTTCTTGCCCTATTCAGTCCAACCTTAAAAGTGCAGTACTCTTTTTCCCCACTCTTACACTCTCTAGTAACATGGTTAAGAGGGTCCCATTACATAGAGGCACAAATAATAACAGATGGAGCTAATCATGAGGACATGTTACTAATCCATGTCACATGAATGTATAACATTTCTCTATTTTCAGACTGGCCCTCTAAGACTTTAGTTTTTTAAAGCAAAATCCATTTCTATCAGAACAAAGCTTGCAAAGTTCTTTTAATGGTGAAAAAGAACCAACGTTTGTTACTGTTACAGGTTGAGCAAGTTAAATGAGAGCTCATGAACAATGATATGGAAGATGACTAAATCTTTCTCTTTACTGTCTGCTCATCACCATGAAAAGAAAACATCTGAAGAGATTACTTACAGTGTGTTTATTGAAATGCAAGTTCTTTAAAAAAACAAAACAAAAAACCCACAGTTTCCTTGCTATGGGGCAGACTGTTCTTTTCTCAATGTACTGCCATTTATCTAAATTCCCTGTATTCAGTTTTCAGTACCAGGAATGTGCAGTTACATTCCGGTGGTTTCTGACTCAGTTATACATGTTGTTTTCTTTGGTGCAATTCTTTCTTTCATAAAAATAATGAGAATTATAGAAATTATTCAAAACCACACTGGATAATGAAATAACTTTATAAGACTAAAAGTAACGAAAAACCTAAGAAAATATATATTTAAATTTCCTTCCATCAGCTAGATTCTCATTCCTCATGTGGTAATACTGAGGATCTTGAAATTAGTGGCTTCTCAGAGAGATATAGTGGAGAGTCCCCAGCTTGTTTCTCAAAATTCATTGTATTAGAGGTTTAGGATTGATTTACCACCATATTGTAGCTTGTGTAATCATTTATGCTAAGGGACATTGGAAAAAATGCCACTGTTCTCAGTTAATAAAGCTTTGTAACTACTTGCACTGATGTAAATAATTGCAGAGAGAATGTAGCAGGAGCATGCCCCAAGGGTAGCCATGATGTCTCCTGGTGGTCACGATCCTTGGGGTACCCTCCCTTTTTCTTGCCTGCCATGCCTTGATCAAACTATTAAGATATTAATGGAGGCTGCCCCAGGGTTTCTGAGTGATCCCTTGTCCACTTTGGCTGACTAGTATATCTTGTACATGTCTGGTCCCAGTTTTGCCTCTCAGCCACTATGTTATGGCTCTCTGGCCCTGTCAGGGCACCAGCTGCCTTATGGACTATATTCATGCCCTCCTTCATCCCCTGTAGCCATGTCTATGCCTTGCAGATGTTACTCAATATTTGTTTGGAGGGGCCCCCCAGTGCCCAATGGAAGTTTTGGCCTTCAAGCCCCAAACTTTGTCCATGTTTAATCCTTCCTGGCCTTGGCCATTTTATTTTGGCTGCACCCCTTAGCCCAGGTTCACTGCCCTGGACTTAGACCTCAGCATTGTCTTACTCTTGCATGCTCTAGGTCCCTGGGCCCCCATCTCATGTCCCCCTGTCTTATGCATTCTGTGCCAGCCCTTAGCCCTCTGGGTTCTCCAATTCTAGGCAGGCTGCCTACTGCAGAGTGCCCCACCAGACACCCCTCCATGGCCTCCACATCTCCCCCATAGCCACACCCCAGTCCTCCAGTATCAAGCTCAAAACACAATATAAATGTAAGCAAACTGCTTCACAAACTAAAACTCTTCCCCACTCAGGGTTAATCTTATCCCCAAACCATACCTCCTTTGGAGCCCTCTTGCCCCAGCCTTGCGTGTTTGCCTGTTGGTCACCAGAAGCCCTTCTCTCCTAAGAGCTTGTCTCCCTGCAGCACGCAGAGGCAGACTATCTGCTTGGGCTTAGGCATAGGCTTTTGTGCCCGAAAGCCCTACCCCTTCATGTTACATGGCTCCCCAGCCACACATAGGGGGTTCCATTCGTTCCTGGCTGCCAACCTGTGGTCGTCTGCTGCAGCAGCCAGCTGTTCTCCCCTCTTAAAGTGACTGGCCTTGGTTAGCAGACATAGACTATGTTTTTGTGCTCATTAGCAGCTGCTCAGCTTATCATCAGGTAAAGTCAAAACTTGTTTGGTGCAAGACAACTATCACCTTTTCCTTTATTTTTCTTAAGAAGGAGAATGCAGTCTCACTATGCAGTTGGCTTATCTTTAAGAAAGTATATTTGTCCAACCCTGCATTTCCTAAATAAGTTTAATCACCATAAAGCAAACCAGGAGTCAAGATTCAGTTTTTAGAGAGAGAGACAATTTGGTAAAACCATCATAAAGGAGAATGAGGTACTAGTGTCTTCTTCCTGTATAACCTGTGGTTGTAACAAGATTCTTCCTTGTTGGGCTATTTCAAGCAGCTTCACTTGGATGAATTTGCATCTATTTGTAGATGCAGAGATGATAATTTGAAGCAGTGGCTGCCTTTTTTTCCTGTTATTTTCTTCATGGAAGTATTTAATCTCTTCCTTGCCAAGCAGTGTTTAAAATAGGTACAAACTGTCACAAGACTGTATCATATCTATACCACAACTAGTAAAAGCTTCAAATAATGATACTTCTGATAATAAATGAAAACCTTGTAAAAATGGTCTAAATTAAAGCTTTTGTTGGCAGCAAATACTGCTCACATATTGTACTATTGCAAAATATTGGTCATTTTCACATATATCTAAATGGCAAGTACTGTACTGGATTAATACAGTAGGCAATGGCTGCCTCGTATATGTAGGTTGTAATAGTTTTCTCTTTTCAAGTTTAAATATAATAGTCACATTTAAATAGGTTCATATTTGTCCATGCATGAAACACTGAGCTGCTAAAATTATCTGTAATTTGTATATGTTTCCATATATACTTAGCCTAATACCTTTTCATGTGCCTGAGCTGCGTTCAACTCAGTGAGTTCTAAGTAGGTAGATTATTTTCAGTCTCTGTAAAGTTTCTGACATCCATAGGAATCTGGCTGCATGAAACAGGACTTACACTCAACCATACACGCAAGCATATAAATCATTAGCCAATGGTTTGTGAGATCTGTATTCAAGTCCATGTAGTGTTATTCAGTAATTAGTCAAAGCCACCATGTCTGCTTCACTCAGTGTTGGAGGTCTAACTGATTAGGTTTGTGTAACATGAGTCTCTGCATAATATGGCTCACGGAAGAGTCTCTTATAATTAGTTTCCCAAACAAACAAACTAGCAATATTCAGTTAATCTCTGATGTGACATATGCTGTCAGATTGACTAGTGTGTGGTCTCCTGAAATCCTGTTGTGTCCATAGTATTTCAATTAGTTGTGACTGTCCCATGCCTTTGGGCTCAGTCAGTTGTGGCTGTTGCCTGAGACTTTCTCTGCCAAAACAACTAACTGAGGTATCCTTATCATCTGTCCTGAAGTTATTTTGGAGAAGGGTCACCAATTTCTCCATAGCATGTTTCTGCTCAGTATGACAGCTTCATACAGCTGTTCAGTATATGATACCACCACTCCTGTTTTGCAACCATTCTGTGCTATCATACACCAACACACAGAATCACTTGCATGAAATGGTGGTAGGTCCCTATGCTCATTATTCATCACATATTTGTCTATGTATCTGTCGAGGATCCGCGGCTGGCAAGCCAAGCTCACGGTCTTGGTCACGGCTGGTTGGTTGAGTGGTGGCAAATTGGACACGAAACAGGTGGGATTTTTGGCGTGGAGCTCTGAGGCACAGAAGCGTAACTGTTTCCAAAACAAACTGGATTTATTAGACTTACGCTTTTGAGGTGTAGGTATTGGTGCTTTCTTCAGTTACAGTAAAACAAGTTTTCAACAATGCACAACAAAGGGGTCTGTTGGCCCATGAGGTTCACAGCAAGCCCTTGCTTTCTACCACTGGTACAAGTCCAATGATAGGTGCAACTGCCTGCTGTTAGTCCCAGGGCTGGTCAACAGCTCTTAGATGGGAAGACTAACGAACGATAACAAACTGTAACTCGGTGTGATGGTGTGACGCCAGTCCAAGGTAATGGACAACGAACGGATGTTCGGTGAGAGAAGCCAAGGTCAAAACCGGAGGATGATGTAGCGGAGACGATCAAGGTGTGTAGAGGTGCGCCGAATCGCAGTCAATGAGAGAAGCCGAAGTCAGTCCAAAACCAGGTAAGTGGAAGCCGAGTCGTAGTATTAAAATCGTAAAACCGTAGTCAAAATCAGAACCGGAGGTAAAGCCAAAACAGTTCGTAACCGAGAGATCAAACACGAAAACACAGAGAGGTGAGTCGCTGTGTGAAGTTGAAAGGGGAACTGGGGAAATGAATCCCAAACTCTCTCTGTCTTGCAGTCCCTGCCTAGGCAGCCTCTGCTTACATATCGAACAGCTCTCTCTCTCTCTCCTTTCACACCAACAACACTCCCCCAGGTGGGTGCCAGGACCCTTTTAAAGCTACCCCTCAGCTAATCAGGGTGCTTGACCGCTGGAATTTTCTCGTACCATTACCTCATGCTTCTTTAAACTGAGCATGTGTGATTCTGCTTTCTGTGTGGTGATTACACATGCGTGAGGCTGAAAAGTGGGTCGCCTGTGATTGACAGTTCTACAGGTCACCTAGGGGGCACATGCTGGGCACGCTGTGGAATTTTCCATGAGTTGGCGTTATCTGTGCATGACCAGACTTAACTCATCTGTTACCAGCACTTCTTAAGATTTTGTTTGGACAGTATCATCCATAAACTTTAACATCATCACTTTTCTTTCCACAAAAATGTTGCCTAGTATTGTCTCTAGAGCATCTCTCTCCTCTCCAAAACCTGACAAGCAACATCTTTACGTGATGATTCCCTTTGATACGATATTCTTCATCTCTGTTTGTTTTTTCTGACAACTGATGCATAATGTATTGATGTTGTGTCCTCCTAGTTTTGTAACAAGAATGTTGAATCCTAGCAGATCAAAAATTCTGAGTATTTTATGTCTAAAGAATAACCGTTATCAGGGAAAACTCTAATTTTATCAAAGAATGAAGTCAAGTGTGAACTCTCTCATAGGCACTAGACAAATTTTGCCCACCAAGAGATTTTGCACCCTTTGGAGCATGAATCTCTGTGACTGGGCCAGCAGTGAAATAGAGCTTATTTTGCTTTGAGATTTGACTGGACCAGGAGTAGGACTTTGCAGCACAAACTAGGCAGGGTGGGACACAACCAACCTTTTTCTTGGCACAATAGGCCAATGGAAGCAGAACTGATATCACAAATCAGGATTCTGTATAATTGGCTGGAACTTGTAGTGATAGAATTTTTAATTCAAAGATGTTCCCTAACTAAGGAGACAGAAGAATCTGAGTGAGTTAGGTGGTGGGTAAGCTAGAAAAAGAGCAAGAAGCTGCAGAGGTTGCCTAGTGCTCCAAAATAAAGATCACCGTTGTTACCTGTAGTTCTCATTTATGCATGCTTGTGTTTTCTGAACTCAGTCAGGAGTGGCAAATGAGAAAGAACTTGAAACAATTTTAGTTCCATACTGAAACATAAGTTGAAAACTGAGACCAAGTGGAGCAATGCAGCCATGTGGAAGGATAAGGCTTTCTGTAAGTGATCTTTGAGCAGGGTTCTAGTTTAAGTAACAGGACAGTTAGTCATGGATATTCTGTAAACTCCATCTGCCTTTCTAATGTCAGGCAATATAAGGAACACTTGAGGACATTCAGACAAAGGTTTCAGCGTTACCTAGTACTCACAGGGGCAGAAGAAAAAAAATGACAAGGTCAAGTAATCTTTTTGCATACTGTGGGAGAAGGGGTAAGCCCATAATACTTTTACATTTCAGGAAAACCAAAATATGCAGTTAAGTGTAATATTGTCCAAATTTCAGGAGTACCATGCACCAAAAAAGAATGAGACCCTTGAAAGACCCAGGTTTTTTAATGTACAAGCAAACAAGAGGAGAAAATATATATCAGTATGTAACAGAACTAGACTGATTAAGAACTGCACTTTTGGGAACTTGACTGAATCCCTGATAAGAGATAGAATTATTTGCGGTATTATAGACACTGCTTTACAAGAAAAGTTATTGTATGAAGGATATTCGAAAATACTGCCCAAATTTGCAAAACATCAGAAACTGTGAAGGCCCTGGCTTCAGAACTGAATACATCAAAAAACAGTTATCTATCCAGTAGGCATAAAATAATGTGGCCAGAAAAAGTCTCCTCACATGGTGGAATTTTTGATTCAACCATGGGGAGGGGTCAGGGAATGATTCAGCCCCAATCAGGCCACACAGGGGAATTGGGGCATAGCCTGGCCTGGCCCTGATATGGGGGCAGGGGAGGTGAGGAGTGGTACTATTGCTTGCCACTGCTCCCCCACCACCAAATTTTTCCACCCATGGGAAGCCCTGCAGCCCAGATGTCATGTCTCTGCAGGCCAAAAATTGAGCATCTCTGTAGTGCTGCATTTGGAAAGATCTACTTTAACTGCAACAGGAGAATAATTTTGGCAAGTTCTATAGATCCCAAACACAAAAACTTCAAGTGGATACAATTAGTATGAAGTGGAGAAGGAGTTTTGATAGATGTGTTAGAATCAAGTAAAATCAATGAGGAACTCGATTTTACCAGTGTAAATGCAAGGAACAATGGTTTCATTTAAATAAGACATTGGAACTCAGGTTAATATTTTACCAGAACATAAATAAATAACATTGAAATCGAAACCAAAAGTGAGTGCAACAACAAACATCAAAATAGCTGGCTATTCAGGAACAGATATTCCAGTGAAAAGGATGTCGCTAGCATGCACTATAAAATAGAATATACAAGCTCCCATTCATTGTAGTACTTCAGCAGATGACACCAATTTTGTGTCTTGGAACTTATGAGAAACTGTGTCAAGTTATGCGTGTGCTTGCAGGACATGGAGACACAACATTTGTGCCTTCTGAGGATCATCTTGGCTGTCAAGGCCCAAATCTGGACAATTTTCATAGAAACAAATTGTTCAAAAACACAAGAAGCAACCATGCCCTTGTGGAAAGAAATGTACCTATGAACACAACTGCAAATCCTATCATGCAGAAAGAGGAAAACAGTCTCAGCGATCTGTAGCTAATGGACTTATTGCTATGTGCAGAAGCACAGTTGCCAAAAGTGTAAGTCAGTCAAATCCCAGTATAAGGACTGAAGTCTGTCAAGAATTGGAAGAAAAGCTTCCCACAGAAAACAAATTGGAAAATGAATCTGATACATCATTGCTCTAAGAAAAAAATGAAACCTCCTGAAAGACTCCCAAAGACTTGTTAAATCAGCTGCATAAAAGAGACAGTAAGAAAGAGAGTGGTAAAGACTCACTCCAAAGTGACATGCTAGTAATCTCTCTTTTGTAGATGGGTGTTAACTGATTTTTGTGCTTATTGCTTTGAAGGAAGATATAATGATAGAAGCTGTAATTTAGAGATGATCCCTAAAGAGTCTAAGGAAGTTGATCCTTTGGATCTGGTCCAAATAGACAAATGGAGAGATCAAGGGGCTGCAGATTTTCCCACTACTCCAAATAAAGACCATTGTTGTCAATTCTTCTCATTCACTGTATGCATATCTTTACTGAAACCAGTGATCATTATGGACATTTTTACATGTACTGGGACAAGGCTCCAGGTGCTTTTAATCAGCAAGCCACTCTAATTAAAAGCACCCACACATCATGTGTATCAGCATCACCTTATATCCCATGCTGAACAAATGGCAGTGGGGCACTCTGAACATGTTTTATTTCAAAGTGTCCCTCTGCCATTTTTTTTTTCCAGCATGGAGATGAGTGGTGACTCTGACACAAGTGATGTGGAAGACTGTGGGAGCATGTCAATTTTCGTGCTTCAGCAGGCTCGGTTAATTGATTCAGCCTTGGGCTTTTTGACTATACTTAACCCAAGTATAACCATTACTAAGATTGTAGCTGGGTGGACTTCTGGTAAAACTAAGAGTTCTAATGTGCCATGAAGTCAGGTTTTTAGGATTGCAGCATTAACTGTCTCCTGACATGCTGATTTGGGATTGTAGCAGGGCACTAAGGTGCCTGCTACTTGAAAAGTAGTAGTATGGGCTCAAGTGTTAGTTGCTAGGGGCAACCAGGAGGAGCTAAGGGCCCACACCTGGTGAGTCAGCTGACCGGAAGGGGCAGGGCTGACTACTATAAGACCCAGATGGGAGACTATGAGTGCTTTCTCTCTTTCTCTCTCTGCTGGTAGCCAGAAAGAAGGAGTACTGCCTGACTAAGGGAAAGAGATTGGCCCTGAATGTGGGAAAGAGAATAAGGCCTGAAAGTACCAGCTGCTAGTTACATGGATGAGAGATGTGGTGTGGTTTGAAGAACATTTAGTCAGGAGGTTTAGCTTGTGTTATAGCCCAAGGGCTTGTGTTATTGTTTTTTGTTGTTGTTACACTGGAGGACCGAGTGAGGCCATTGAGGGTTGGAGGAGGCCTCATAGGGGCTCCACAGTAGTGTAGGGACCTCGGTGCCACAGAGGGCACAACATTCAGGGGTGCACTGACCCCAGCCCTAAGATGGGGAGCAGAGGATTGAGAGGGGGCCAGGTAAGGCCGAGGCCACCTGAACCCTAAGGCGAAAAGCCCCAGAGCGGGCAGTGGTGAGGAGCCCCAGAGCGGGCAGTGGTGAGGAGCCCCAGAGCGGACACCTGTGAGAAGCCCCAGAGCGTGCAGTGCTAGAAACCCCAGAAAGGGGGCGGAGATTGTTCACAAGTGCCAGGGAGCATGGTTGTGAGGCAGCCAGAAGCGCCCGTGGGGCGCAGAGAGGGAAATTGACTAAACAATATCTGATACATCTGCGAGGCTTAGGGCGTGGTATAGGGATGGTTGGAGCCATGCATAGCCCATAAGGCTGGGGTGCATCGAGTCACCCAAGATAGAACAAAGACCGAGATACATCAGAGCACCATGTCAGAGAGGACTAAGGGCAGCCTCCCTTATACACTGTTGACATCAAAGACGTGGCAGGTGAGATGTGAGGGTGCTTTTAATATCACATTGGCATGGTAGGAGGCACTAGGGGAGTTCACGGCCACCCCTAGGACACTGCGCTGCTACAGGGATGTTCATTTTAGGATGCTTATTTGGCAGGCTCACATGGTTTCTTTCTTTTCCTTATTATCTCTCTTTTCCCAGTCTCAGAGACTCCTGAGTTTGGGGAACAAGAAGCTGGAAAACTGGGATGGAGTTATTTCACTTTCCCAGAGACATAACTAGGGGTACAGCTCTGGGGGCCATAGTTTTATTTATTTTAGAAGAAGGACCATGTTTCTGCCATTAATACTTTGCAAAAGGATAATATACAAGGAAAAAAACACATCATTTTCCGTGATTAAATTTGAAGTGGGTATTAAATAAAATTGTTGTTCAGTGTTCACTTAATTTGCTTTTTTAAGGCAGTTTTCAGTAATGAATTATTTTGTATGGATAGCTGGTTTTGCTTCTCTGGAGCATGGCATGGCAGTAGGAGCTTTGTTTCTGATACGTATTTAGCTCAGTGAGGTTATCCTAGACAAACATATGATGTAATTGGTAAAAATGAACATTTATAACTTATTTACATGGAGTATGGGGAACAATTCAATGATCTTCCTTATAGTATCCATTATAAAAATGCACCCAGTTATGCTGCTTAAATGCTTTGTATGCTTTACATATGAAAAGAACATTCAGATAATAAGGGGGGAAAATTAAAATTAAGTTACAAGAATTTGTCTGTAGCCTAATGGTTAAATTGGTGGCTCTAAAATTTGACTCTTAATTGACTTTTGTCATTTGTAGATATGTTCACCATTTTCTAAACCATTTTAACTGATTCATATCACAGTTTGAATCAAATATCAGTTCAAATTAAGGGTTAATAGATGACCACTGACTATAAGAGAGGTTTTTGTGCATTTTTGCACTTCAGGGCTACAAAACTGAACTCACTTGCTACATCTGGTCATGGGAATGAGCAATGGCAAGCCTTAGATGCCTGCGGTATATACATGTTAATTAATACAGTGTAAAATACCTGGTTCAGACTGCCTTAATTTGCGTTAACTTTAATCCTCATTCAGTGAAGGTTAGTAAATTTGGACTGGAACCAATTTTAATTTGGACTGCAGATATCCATATGTATATAGTGAAGGCTGTAGTCTAGATTAAACCTACAAAACTGTAACGTCTATAAATGGTCCTCAAAACCCATAAATGAGCATGGCAGAGACGGTCCTCAATTTTAGGGTGGCCAATGATGACCTAATGAACTATTTTTTATTTTGCACTACTTTATTCAGGATTATAAAGTATCTTTTATTGTAAAAGAGCTAATGATTGAATATTAGTAAAAATGAACCAAAGTCTTTTGAAGGCCTCTGTGTGGTTGCTGAACTGGAAAGTAATCTTGCATAAACCTGTGCCTTTGTTAATACTGTTGACCTAATCTTGACCCAGCTCAGCTAAATTTCATTCAAAATAAGAATGTGAAAGCAGACAAACACTAGTGTTCTGAGTAATTTTAGCAATGGGATAGTACATATTCTTCAATTCTGTATTGCTTAAAGTAATTAAAGTTTTGTTGATAGGATATATTGAAGACATTAGATTATAATTAAGCTAATTTATTAATGATTGTATTATGCACTCACCATAACTTCATCAGCAATAGAGAAGTGCAGATATCTCTTCAATGGGATGATTTGGACACTACAGTCCAATCAATTATTACCCTTTCCCTATAGCTAATTTCCTCCCAATCATTCTGTTGGTTGTAATGACTTAAGCTACCAAGGAGAACTCTTGCTATCTGTCAAATCTTCTTAATATTATAAGAGGATTTGACAGATAGCAAGAATTCTCCTTTGTAACTTACACATCTAAACTCTTACTAGTCTTTCAAAATTAGCCTAAGGTGTAGCTGGCAAACAGGGTACCAGCTCTATGAAGCAATTTAGTGGGGTGCCAGAATGGCAGCTTCCCAGGAAGTTTGTGTCATGGCAAGAACACCAGTCCCATGCTGCAGCAGCATTTGGGTGCACAGACACCACACTGCTGTGTAGCAGCAACAACCAGAATAAGCAGACTAGGCCATAGCAGCAGCAGATGGGGACTTTTTTTGAGGCTCCAAAGCAGCTAAGGCTCCCACTGCATGCCTGATGCTCCCCGCTCTCTGGCAGGGTTTTACTCATGCCCAAACCTTACTAGTTATGTGTCTACTTACTACTACACATACAAAATCAGTATTTCCAAAATACCTCCTTTTATGACATCAATATAGTACAGTTAAGTCTTCTGGGTAGCATAATTGTGAATTTTTTACTTGACAACATTTTGCCTTTTTTTAAATGGAATTTTAATTCTGCATTTTCACTACATATAATCCTTGGGTTTGGGATACACCAGATCCTGGATTTGATCTCTTCACCAATGTTCACACTCTGAGAGAGGTGACTACTGAGGTAGGGAAAGCGTTTGACTACCTCCAGGGTCTTTCTCACAACGATAATTTGGAGAGGAGTTTACATTTATAGCCGGGGCAGGCTGATAGAGTACTTTAGTATCCTTGATGTTGAAAGAGAGGCCCAATGTTTGATAGGCTTCTCTGAAAAGATCCAGCATGGTCTGGAGGTTTTCCTCTGTGAGAACAAGGATGACATAGTTATTGGCATATTGAAAGTCAAGGATAGTTGTGTTTTGAGTATGTTGATCTTTGATCAAAAACATCCCGGATAGATAATGGGCTTTTCAATGCCAATTCCAGAATGAAGGCACTACTTAATGAGAATCGGTATAACTGTCAAAAAAATGGAGAACAGTGTTGGGGTGACGATGCATCCTTGCTTGACCCCAGTTTGGATGACAAATGGATCAGTCTCCAACTCACTACTTAGAATGTCACAGTTGCTTGGTGGTGGAGAAGTGTTAGAATCTCGTACTTTTCAGGACATCCAAATATGGCCATGTGACCATCATGAGGCTGGTTGGACTTCGGCCTGCCCACATGTCTAGGGCAGTCTGCCCTCATTCTCCTGCCACATCTTGCTGTTACATTACTTGTTGTGAAGTGCAGGAGGCTGCCCATTACGTGTTCTGATGCCTAGGGCATTATACACAGCTCTGACTTTCCCTAGACCATGTCCCATGCCTCACAGATGGCATCACTAGTTAGTATGAGCACTGGCCCAAGGCTGGGCCAAACTCTTCCCTTTGTAGGTCCTCTAACATTCAGCTCTAACACTCTGCCCTTCACAGGGCTTTTTCCATACTGCCCCCTCTCACAGGACCTCTTTAATACTGCCCACTCTCACTGGGGCACTCTCATTCTGCCCTGGTCCATACAGTCCACTCATGTCCCTTCAGGTTTTTCTATTCACACTCAGGCCATTACATCCCCTGGGCTCAGGCATCTGAAGACAAGCCTGGCCCCACTGTCTCCCTACTACCAACTAAGTTGTGGGGGCTGAGGCTATAAGGCGCCCCTTACTCACCTTTCACTGGGGTGGTGATTGGCATGGCATTTCCTGGGGACCACCCTGCTAGCATGGACCCACCATGCCAGCCTACCCCAGCAGGGTGTAGTTTTCAGTCATCGCCCAGGTCCAGAAGCCTCCTGCCATTCCATAGCTCCTGCCATTACCTCCAAGTATGTTCTGAGTAGCTGCTCAGCTGCGTGGTGTTCTTCCAGCTGCTAGCAGCAGACTGCTAGCTAAGCCCTGAGGGTGTGAGTTAAAATGAAGGATGCTCAGCCACTTCCTCCAATCATATGGCCCTCCATCAGTCATGTGACTGCCTCATCAGGGCTAGCCTGCACCTGCCAGATGCCCTGCTGCCTGCTCTATGCCCTTAAAGTGCCAGGCCATAGGCCAGTACTTTTCCATAAGGTTTCATGATTAATGGAGTCAAAGGCCTTAGTGAGGTCACTGAAGGCCATATACAGGTCCTGACTTTGTTCCTGACAATTTTGACATGGTGGACAACCAAGTCATGTAATGTAGGTACCATTGCCTTAGACAACAATGCATCAGATTTCCAACCACATACAATTTTATAAAGTTAGTTTTCCTGTTTCTAAGACTAGAACTGAGCTTAATTATAAAAAGCCTGAGTTGTTTAGAAACTGGGGCTGCCTGTACACATATGGGAATGCTACTCTGATGTGTTGTAATTTATCAATTAATCAAGTGTGTTGGAGCGTGCTAATTAGCATGCTCTGCTAACCTTCATGTCTCATATATTCAGCATCCCTGCACGTCAAAATGGTGGCAGGGCACTTTAACAAAAGTTCATTGACTGAGCTTAGGTAAAGCACCCTTGCTGCCAATTTGAAGTGCAGAATGCTTAATACACAGGATGCTATGGGTACTTTATTTAGAGCGGCTCTTGGAGATGCTCTAATTAAACTCCCCCCCCACACACACACACACACCCTGTCCTGGAGATGTACAACAAAACTTGAAACAGAAGGGATCCATTTCCATTTGGTTTTGATAATAGTACTGTCTGATGGGGTGTGTGTGTGTGTGTACACACGCACACTGTATTCCATTACTTCTCATTATTTTCAGACAAGATTCTTTATTGTTTGCATTAGGCAGACTTTGAAATAATTAGAAAAGCTTAAAGAACAACAAGCGTTTTTGAGAGAAAAAGTTATTGGAATCTGTCCCTTAATTTGCTGTCATGAGTCAAAGCTGGCTTTGATGTTGTGTTTGAAGCTGGGCAAACATTGCTAAGAAACATAAATATTTGATACAAATCATATATGTTCTTTAATAGTAATTAAAACCATATGTATTTTATTTTTAATAGTCATGGTATCAATTTTTTATGCATATGAATATTTCTGGATAGGAAGTGTTGGGATCACTCAAACAAACAAATCCACACAAATATTTATATCAGAAATCATTCCATGTCCAACTTCATAATTTTTGTCTGTTGTATAATCACCCAATTATGCAATATCCCTTAATTTATCAATTCCATAATTGAATAGAACATTAAGAGGCATAACCAGAATTTTGGCACCTTGAGCAAGGTGTGTGTGCTGAGGGCTGGGGAGCAGGGGTGGGAGGAATGGGGAAGAGTCTGACTAGACTCAAAAGACTCTGGCCGCTACTATTGGTGCTGCCACCGTGCAGCTGCCTTGTGCAACCTCCTCACCAGCAGCTTCTGTTGCTGCTTCACTGGCAGCAGTTTCTGCTACTGGAGAGGGTCCCTAGGGGCTACCATTCTGGTGCCACCTCTAAATCAGCCCATGGGACTGGTTTACCACTCACCCACTCCTAGTTATGCTACTATTAGGAAAATAGAATACCCTAAAAGTTTCAGCAAATCATTTGTATGCAAACTATGGGTTGAGAAATTCATGATCAAGTAGTATATTCATACAAATCATTTAACAAATCACTTCAAACTAATAATTGAATATCGTTTAAGCCTTTGTTGATACTGTGCAAACAAGAAAGGGGCTGAAAATAATATATTTGTCATTGTAAATTATTCATATAATGGTAGTGGTTAGAATAAATCAGGACTACCTCTTTGAGTCAGCACTAAAACATTTATCATGTTTAGGACTGCAAAAAGTAAGTGCCACTTGAATAAATCTGCAGTCATGGAACTGTTTCCATCTTGCTCCAAGTAAAGTTAATACAGGCTTTAAAAATATCAGACTACTTCTTGAAGTTAGTCTTTATCAGTAACAAACAGCAAAATATAAACCTCAGTTGGTACCTGCACATTGCAATTACTGAAGTGACTGAAGCTCATGTAGACATATCCAAGATAGTTTGAAATTATTTAACTTGATTATTATTATTAGTGTAGCTGTAGTAGCAGAGGCTACAAAACTCAATTGAGAAGATGGGAAATTACTGACCCACACACCCATAGCCTTCCACAGCCCCGCCACACAGTCCCACAACCCCCATACCCACACACACACCCACGCTCTTCCTTGAATGATTGTCACTCGTATTCATGGGGTATGACTACTACTGATACTGGAAATCAGTTTCCACATGTAGGGTTTAGGAAATGTGCCAGGGCAAGTTGATGTCTACATTCCCTCCTACTGTCAGCCAAGGTGGCATGATGATGTTCTGTTGCTTGTTCCGCTTCCTTTGTAGCAGAGAGCCAAGCTCACCTATCATGAGCCATATCTTCCCAAGACATTAAGTCTAGCCCAGCAGACTTTAATGTATCACTTAATGCTGTCCTTGTAGCGAAGTTTGGGATGGCCAACTGTGGCAGGCTGGCCTTGGGATGCCGTGACCTCTCCTGAGGGCCCCTGCCTACCGTGCCAAGTCAGGGTCCTTAACGCATCCTCTGTCTCGCCCGCCACGTCTTTGATCTTATTGGTTCAATTAGGGAGGCTGCCTTCTCTTTCCCCCTTGGCATGGGGCCAGTCTTACTCTACCCCGATTCCAGCCACTTCCAGTGCTGGCCCTCGCCGGCCTGCCCCCAAGGCTGTCCTAAGCAGCCCGCTCTCTCTCTCTGGGCTTGCTTCGATATACACACCCTCTCCCGGGGCCGGCTCCACTACACCCTCTTCGCCTGCACTCGGGCCTGTACCTGTGCCTCTTGCGCTCTCTGCCTGCATTGGGGCCCTCGCCCGCGCCCCTCGCTCCTTGGGGCTCAGGTGGCCCGCAGCCGTGCCTGGCCCCTTGACCCTTTCCTGGGTTGTGCACCCCACTGGGCCTATATCACACCTCTCGCGCTCGTGCCACGCCTCTCGTGCTTCCTCGCCCCTTTGTGCCTATATCACACCTCTCGCGCTCATACCACGCTTCTCCTGCCTCCTCGCCCCTCTGGGCCTATATCACGCCTCTCGCGCTCATGCCACACCTCTTGCGCCCATTGTCCTCTCTGGGGCCTGTGCTACGCTTATAGCACCCGTTGCCCTCTCTGGGGCCTCTGCCGCGCTCCTCACTCTGTGCCGCGCTTCCCGTGCCCCTTGCCCTCTCTGGGGCCTTTGCTCATGCTCCTCGCGCCCGCACTGGGGCCTTCTGTGCCCAACTCGGGCCTGTGGTCGCGCCCCTTGCACTCCCCGCCCACACTCGGGCCTGTCTATGCCCAACTCGGGCCTACGCCCCACTGGGGCTTTCTGTGCCCGACTCGGGCTTCCCAGGGTTGGGGCTCAGGTGGCCTTAGCCTTAGCTGGCCCCCAGACCCGTCTCTTCGGGCCTATGCCCCACTGGGGCTTCTGCCTATGCCGAGCTCCTCCCGAAACTGTCCACACTGGGCTGGGGTCAGGACACCCCCAAACACAGCACCCCCTGTAGTGCCAGGAACACCCCCACTTTACTGAGGGAGCTCCTATTGAGGCCTCTTCCACCCCTACAGCCTCGCCCGGTCCTCCGGTGTAACAATAAACACAAATCCAAAATCTCCCCTTCCTGGGTGTGGCAACACAAACTTCCAAGCACAACAGAAACTCAAAGCCCCTCGGCTACAACATAAATCTTGAGCCGACCTGGCTATCCTTCTCTCATCTCCTCATCGGAGTTTCTCCCAACCAATGTTATCAAGCCAGTGCTCTCCGCCCATTAGGCTTCTTCCTCCTAGGCTGCCAACAGGGGAACTGACTCTGGCCTTGGCCTTGATGTTTATAAAGGCCAGGCCCTGCCCCCCCCCGGCGGTCAGCTGACCCACACTGTTGCCGTAGCAACTGCCACCTGCGCTGCCCTGGTGAGTGGCAGCTGGGCCCATTCACTACTATTCAGTAGCAGGCACCTTAGTGCCCTGCTACACCAACCTTCCTACTGCCTTTTTCAAATTCACTGTACAGAACTAACTTAGGCTTGTTTTCCATACATATGATGTGGCTGACTCAGTTTATTTGCCTCATAGCTTCCATGCTTGGCATGACTGCCTGCCAAGTACTTTGTTGTTGATGATTTTGTCCAACCATTTAATTCCCATTATGCTACAACAGTGGCATTGTTCCAAGCAGTTAAGTTTTTTGATATAGAGACCATAAAGGGGGCAGGTCTCTAACAAGTATAGAAGACAAAGGAACACAACAGCTCTGTAAACTTGGGATTTTGTAGACACTTTGACCACCCCCCATCTTGTTCATAGTCTTTTTTGTAGGCAACTGAAAGCTGAGGCAGCTGTCTTTAAGCATACTGAAAGTACTTTGTCAGTGCTGGTGTCCTTGGTAATTGTGCACCTAGGTAACAAAAGGACCTGATGTTGTTTAAATGGCTGCCATTCAATTTTATTCCTGGTTGTGATGGAGGTATGTAACAGGGGGAACTTCTCGGGGCCAATTTAACTGTGGCCTGCCCGCCTGTTTCTGGGCTAACTGCCCACCTTCTCCGCCACTATGCCTTGTTTTAATTAATTAGTTAATAATTTAATTAAGTGGAAGGCTGCCCATTTCCTGCCCCAATCCCAGAGGGCCTATTTGTGGCTCCATTCCTCCCCTACACCGCAGCCCAAGTCTCGCAGATAGCATCTCGATGTTATCATCATCACCAGCCCCCTCCACTGGGCCCCAGAATCCTCCTAATTGAACCCCACCTGGATTTCTCTCCTCAGCTGGTCTCATCCGCCTTCATACACAGCATAGCTCCCTGAACCACTTCCCCTTCAGGAGTTGGGGGATTTTCAAGCTGAGCTAGTCTTTTCTCGATTGAGTCTATTATTTGATCATTTATGCTGAGCTCATGATTTAGTAGGGTCACAACAATGTTCTTTCCATCTTTCTAATATTAAACTGTAATCAATCAGAAGGACAGTGCCATCAGTGGACAGGATTGGACAGGTACTGGCTATTTGTGGTCCATAAATGGACTTTAACTCCTAAAAAAAAACCTTGGGTGTTATTTGTATCAGCAAGAACTTTTAGTTGTGTTGCTTTGTTCCGCCACCAAGTGTCCTCCATTTCCCACATCTTTTTCTGCACTTCAAATTTTGATTTCTTGGTGGGCAGAGCAGAACCAGATGTAGCTCAATAAGAATAAATGCAGAGTGCTTCTTCTGGGGAGAAGTACCCAGCAACATGAATATAGGTTAGAAGGAGATGTCCTGGCCAGTACAATGGCTGAAAGGGACCTTGGGGTTATGGTTGATGACAGGATGAAAAAGACACTGTAGTCAACAGAGCTAATAGCTTACTGGGATTCATTAGCCAATGTGTCACAAGCAGGGCTAAGGAAGTGATACTTCCTCTCTACTTGGCACTGGTGAGACCCCCAGCTGGAGTACTGTGTCCAGTTCTGGGTGCTGCACTTCAAAAAGATGTGGAGAATCTTGAAAGGGTCCAGAGAAGGACCACAAGAATGATTAAGGGCCTGGGGAACAAACTTTATGAGGAAAGACTAAAGATCTGGGACTTTGCAGCCTGAGGAAGAAAAGACTGAGGGGACTTGGTGGCCATCTATAAGTATATAAGGGGTGAATATCAGGAGCTGGGAGAAAAACTGTTCACTAAGGTGACCCCCCGGGGGGGCGGGGCAAGGAGCAATGGCCATAAACCATTAGAGGATAGTTTCAGGTTGGATGTAGAGGAAGAACTTCTTTACAGAAAGGGTGACCAGATTCTGGAATTTACTTCCCATGGAGGTGGTGCAGTCCCCAACCTTAGACGTCTTCAAGAGGAAACTAGACGGACACTTTGCTGGGATCATTTGATCTCAGCAGTATTTTTGCCTTGATGATCTTTCAAGATCCCTTCCAGCCCTTAATTTCTATGATTTCTATAATTTTGATTCTTGAAGGTTTCTGCAGCCACGAGGGAGGAGGCGTTGTTCAGTTTAACTTTCTTCATGGCTCAATGGGCCACAAGGCTCAATGGGTGACAAGGAATGCTTGAATATTGTTGTCGTTTGCATCAAAACAGTCCATGTTTCATCCAGTTGGGACAGTAAGTATTTCTTTAGCTGCTGATCACACTGCAGTTCACAAAGTGCCTCACCTTTCATCGACAGTTCCACTTGCTCTTGTATTAGCACAGTTTGATATTACATCATGAGTGGAAATTGCTAACTGAGTTCTCCCCTCACCCATGCAAAGTTTTGAAAAAGTGACACTTAGGTTTGGTTTTGGAGCAACCTTCTATTTAGGATGAATCCTGATGTTCAGTTTAGTATGGACAAGCTGATGATTCATAGTGCATTCTATGCCTCTCATAACTCTGGTAATGTAAACTTCCCTTAGGTCTTTGTGACAAATGATGATGTAGTCTAGAAGGTGCCATCATTTAGACTGAGGGTGCTGCCAAGAGTAGAACCACATTTTTGGCATGTTAAAAAAGTTGTTCGTAATAGCAAATTCAAAGTCTGTGCAGAGTGTTAGGAGTAGTTTTCCATTTATGTTTAGAGACCCACCTCATTTCCCCATGACTCTGTTCCAAGTGGTGTAGTTATCTCCAGTGCGTGCACTGAAGTCACCTAATAGTTGGATTTTATCATTGTTGGGTATGTTTCTTACAGTGTCACTCAACTGGCTGTACAACTGACTCTTTGTTTTGTCAGGAGCAAGTAGAGTTGGCATATAGGTGATTATTTTTGCCAAAAAGTTGTTGTGGGACAGCGGTATCCTCAATATCATTAGGTACTCAGATATTGACACAGGTTGTTGTGGTAGGTTATTAGCAATGGAGTTTGCTATTGCAAGTCCTACCCCATATAGTCTGGTGTTTTGGTCTGCCTTGTAACCTGACTAGTAGAAAAATGTATTCTTTTTCTGTAAGCACGCTGCTGTCATGTAGCCTAGTCTCAGATAAGGCAGCAATATCTATTTGATACCTGTGCAGCTCTTTCACTACTAATGCATTTTTTCTGTGGGCATGATATATCTTTCAGTCAAGTAATGTATGAACAGTCCAGCATCTTATTGTCAGTTTCTGTCCATTTTGTGATTGTTTCTCCCACTTTAAAAGGAGATCCCGCTGATCATGGGAAACCAGCCAAGAGTTGGTGAAAGGCGAACCTTTTTTACCCCAACTTTGATAGGGATCTCCTCAGATTGAGGCAGGCAGGGCTTCCCTAAATAGGGACACCTGATCACCTAGGAAGGACCTCATGTTCCCGTCATCAAGCAAGAGTCATGTGACTGTCCCACCTAGGCTGCTCATGGGGAGATTGCTGGCTTCTGGCTTCCAGCTTCTTAGGTCTGTCGGTACTGCCTAGGAAACTCTCGTCACAAATCTTTTGGTGAAGGGTAGTGGATGATGATGGTGAAGTACTGGGAAGGTGGAAACTGTTGGTACCAGTAGACTGTCTGTGCAAAATAATTTAATATGCAACCTGTGGTGCATACAAGTAAGATGCACACTCTGGGATGCTGCAACCTTTACCCAGTGGAGAGCCGCAACTCCGTCTGCCCTGCAACTCAGCTATATGGTTCCTGCCATTGTCCAAAGAGGATCCTTCACCAGGAGCCTGGAGCTTAGTGGCTGTTGATCCATATTAGGAATCTTCCACCCATTTAAGCCCTAACCATTTGCCCTTTTGCTGATGAAAGGTGTACACCTAGATTCACCAATCCCAAATCCAGATACTGGGCATTTAGTCCAGATGAGAACCTATAGGAAAGGCAAGGGTGGCCTCCAGGATGAAGGTCTAGGTGGGTCCCTTACCCCAATACATACCCTCCCACATGTACACATACACCCTCACCCTTACCCATACACACATCCACCCCCCACACCCACTCCCCAACCACATCCCCCCACATATTCCCCCTTACCCACCCCCACACACACTATACAAGAGTAAGACTGTATTTTGAGGTAATACACAATCACCTCTATATACACACTATGGAAACACACATAAATAGGACAAAAATATTTTCTGAAATAAAATTAAAATATGTTATAATAGATGTTTGACTAGTATATGATTTGGCTTTTTTCCAGTTCCAAGATGGTAACCCCTCCCCCCCCCCCCCACCAAAGGAGTACTTCAGGTAGAAAAGGTCAGGGGCAGGACTTCCAGTCTCACAATGACAACCAGGGGGTGGGTGTCACAGGATAATATCAGTCCCTAAAAGGGGTCCCAGTTTACTACAGTTGTAAGTGAGTAGTTGGGCAGGAGAAAAACTGGGCTCAAATGACTCCAGCTAGGTAGGTATCAAGCCTCTTCTTAAAGACCCCCAGGGTAGGACCCAGAACCACTTCCCTTGGAAGTTGGTTCCAAATCCTAGCTGCCCTAACTGTGAAATAGTTCTTATGGATGTCTAATCTAAACCTACTCTCCAACAACTTGTGGCCGTTATTACTTGTTATGCTAGGGGAAACAAGGTCTCTCCCAAACCCTTCTGGTCCCCCCCTAGTGAGTTTATAGACAGTCACCAGGTCCCCCCTCAGCCTTCTCTTGTGACGGCTGAACAGGTCCAGGTCCCGCAGTCTGCCCTGTAGTTCCCGGATCATGTAGGTGGCTCTCCTCCGGACCCTCTCAATGTTGTCCACAACCCTCCTGAAGAGGGGCACACAGAACTGGACACAGTACTCCAGCTGTGGCCTGACCAGTGTCGCGTAGAGGGGGAGGATCACTTCCTTGGCCCTACTTGAGATGCACCTGTGGATGCACGACAAAGTCCGGTTAGCCCTGCCAACCATGACCTTGCATTGTTGGCCCACGTTCATCTTGGAGTCAGTAATGACTCCAAGATCCCTTTCTGCCTCCATGCTCTCAAAAAGGGAGTTTCCCATCTTATAAGTGTGCTGCTGGTTACTACTGCCCAACTGCAGCACCCTGCACTTGTCAGTATTGAAATGCATCCTGTTTTTGTTAGCCCACCCCTGAAACCTGTCCAAGTCTTGCTGCAGTCTTTCCCTCCCTACTAGCATGCTCACCTCACCCCAAATTTTGGTATCATCAGCAAATTTAAACAGGTTTCTTTTCACCCCATCGTCTATATCGCTGATAAAGAAATTGAACAACACGGGCCCAAGGATTGAGCCCTGAGGGACTCCGCTGCCCACTTCCCCCCAGGTTGAATATGACCTGTCCACCACCACCCTGTGAGTGCGACCCTTCAGCCAATCTGCAATCCATCTGACTGTGTAGGCATCAATGCCACAGCCACCTAGTTTTTTAATGAGGATGGGGTGGGAGACGGTGTCAAAGGACTTGCTGAAGTCCAGAAAGACTACGTCCATGGCGACACCTGCATCCAATGCTTTTGTGACCTGATCATAAAAGGCAATCTCTGACATGACCTGCCCCTAATGAAACGGTGCTGGTTGCCCTAGAGCCTCATCCCTGAAGCCGGCCCATCACAGTTGTGCTCCATGATGATCTTCTCAAAGAGTTTCCCTAGGATTAAGGTAAGACCAATGGGCCTATAGTTGCCTGGGTCCTCCCTCCTCCTTTTTTTAAAGATGGGGACCACATTGGCTATCTTCCAATCATCTGGCACCTGGCCCGAGCACCACTAGCACTTGTAAAGCCATGCCAAGGGCCCTGCAATAACCCCTGCTCGCTCCCTCAACACGCTGGGGTGAAGAGAATCTGGACCCGCTAATTTGAACATGTCCAGCTCCTCCAGAAGCTCTCTAACCTGGTCCTCCCCAACCTGAGGTCTGGAAGCATTCCCCTTGAGTCCATCTTGCATCACGGTGGGGAAGTCCCGGTCCCTGCACAAGAAAACGGAGGTGAAGAATTGGTTAAAGAGGTCTGCTTTCTCCTCTGGCACAACCACCAGATTGCGCAGAGAATCTTGCAGGGGTCCCACATTTCCTGGGGCTTTCTTCATCCTCCCTATATATTTGAAAAAGGACTTTTTATTATCTTTGACCTTGGACGCTAGTCCTAGCTCTATGTCCGCCTTAGCTTTCCTGACAGCCCCCCTACAGGCTGAGCAGAGGAGGTATACTCCTCTTTGGAGATAGCACCCCCCTTCCACCAGTTGTACACCACCTTTTTGGCAATCAGGCATTTCCAGATGCCTTTGGTGAGCCAGGGGGGCTTTCGGGCACTCTTGCCCCCCTTGCTTGTTGTTGGGATGGTTACCCCTTGGGCCCTGATTATTGTCTTCTTAAGGAACAACCACTCATCTTGGGCACTGAGTTCCCCTGCTCTCAGGAAACCCAGCGCCTCTCCCACTAATCTCCTTAACTTGTTGAAGTTGGACCTCTTGAAGTCTAGGACTACCACCTTGCTGCAGGCCCTTGACACCCTGCACTGGATGGTGAAATCCAGTGAGTGATGATCGTTATCACCTGGGTGGTCAAGAACCTGGAGGTCCCTTACCACGTCATCGCCTGTGGCCAGGACCAGGTCCAACAGGGCATTTGCTCTGGTGGGACTGTGCACCTCCTGAATTAAGTGGAGGTCCTGTATCTTGGCCAGGAATCTCCTGGAATGGTCCAACCTGGCTGACTGTTCCTCCCAGCAGATGTCCGGGTAATTTAAATCATCCATGACAACTACATCCCTCGCCTTAAGTGCCTACACAAGCTGGTCCAAAAATTCCTGGTCCAGCTCCTCCCCTTGGTTGCGGGGTCTGTAGTAGACCCCCACTGATAGATCCCTCTCCCCATGGCCCCCTTGTATCTTGACCCAGAACACTTCAGCTTGCCCCTTCTCTGACTCCATTCTTCTGGCAGAGGATGTATATTGCTCCTTGACATACAGCACCACACCTCCATCTTTCTTTCCTTCTCTATCCTGCCTGTAAAACCTATAGCCCCTAATGCTAACTGCCCAGTCGTGGGATGAATCCCACCATATTTCTGGAGCCCTATTCTGACTGGGTCTGAACTGGCTATTCTGAGGGCAAGTTCCTCCTGTTTGTTCCCCATATTATGAGCATTGGTATATAGGCATTTAAGGCCTTGCCTTGGTGCATGTGCCACCCCATGATTTGGGAGACTATCTGGACCCCTGTTTCTTACCTGGGCACTCCTTGCATTTGTCATCTGTCTTGCTTGGGTGGTGTCTCCTCATCTTCCTGTGGCCCCCTCCCCTGGCAAGGCTAGTTTAAAGCTCACCGTACGAGATCAGCCAACGTGGAAGAGAATACACGCTTGCCTTTAGGGGAGAGGTGAAGCCCATCCCACCCCAGCAAGTCCCCTTCCTGAAAGCATGGATCATTATCTAGGAACCCAAGGCCTGCCTAGTGGCACCAACTGCATAAGGGCCGGTTGACCTTGCCAATGCAGGCCTCGTGTCACCGTCCCTCCCTACTCACCGGAAGAAGAGAGGAGAATACCACCTGTGCCCCCGTCTCCTTAAGCTTGTCCCCCAGAGCTTTGAAATCCTTCATAATGCAGTCAGGGTTGTCCCTGGCCACGTCATTCATTCCCACGTGGATGACAACCATGGGGTACTGGTCTGCAGGTTGGATGTAGGCCGGGATCCTCTCTGTGATGTCCCTAACCCAAGCCCCAGGCATGAAACAGACCTCTCACATCATGGGGTCAGGCCAGCAGATGGGACCTTCCAGTCCTCATAGGATGGAGTCTCCGATGACGAGGACCCGGCATTTCTTCCTCCTGGTGTTCGCTCTCTGCCCATTCTTTGTCATGTGGGGAGTGGCATTGTCCCTGCCGGAGGCAATTTCTCTGTCTTTCTCTGTCACAGCTGCCAGGGTGTCAAACCTGTTCCCCAGGTGAACCTGGGAACTCTAGGCATAGCAGGTCTAGATTTGGACACCTTCTGCCACTCCTGCATTGGATGTGTCTCCTGTGGGGGCTGTACAGTGGGTGACTGGGCCTGCAAAAAACAGAAATAGGCATCAATTTCATCCTCTGCATCCCTGATCCCCCTCAGCCTGCTCACCTCAGCCTGGAGCTCCCTCACCTGCTCCTCCAGGGCCCTAAGTTGTGTACAGGAGGGACAGGCAAGGAGACTACCAGCCCCCGCCCCCAGGACCCCACAAACAGGGGGAAAGGGGCCATTGACCCCTCCATGAGCTCCATCTGGGTGGAGGCCTCAGAAGAGCCCATGGCAGGCTGCAGCGCCAGGGCAGGGCCCCTGGCAGCTGCGTTCCACATCTGCACCATGTCTGCAGAGCTGCGCCTACTGCTTATGCTCGCTGGAGGTGCGGCTCTTGACAACTACCTCACACCCGCCTTACGCGAACACCAGCGGAGCACCCCTGTTTGAGCATACTGTTCGCGTGCGCTGGCATGTGGCTCAGGAGCACGGCTCCCTGTTGGGTGAGCTAATAGGGCTCTGGAGGGCTTCCCCTCCAGATCTGCCTGAGCTGTGTTGTACCCTCTGCCCCACTTACCTTAGAGGGAATCAGCTGTTGCTGCCCCTGCCACTGTCTCCTCCACAGCTGCTGCCTTCGCCATCGAGGTAAGGGGGTACACGTGTGGCACACATGTGTCCTGCTCCCTCTGCTCCTGCTCCCCAACTGCCAGGGGAATTTCAAACCATGGGCTTTTTGAAGCCCGTGGTTTGAAATTCCCATGGTTGACCCCTCAGCAAATCAGGCCTTCTGGCTAGGCTGGAAGTGCCTACCGGTGGCCCCGCCCCCTACCGACCCTCCTGCTGGCAGGCAATACTACCCCAAGAGACTAGCCGGAGCTTCCACCCCACATGGGGGAAAGGCCCCTGCTAGATCCCCGCCCTCTGTGGTCTGCCTGCCCGCATGCAGCTCGGGAGTGTGGCTCCCCGCTGGGTGTGCTAAGAGGGCTCCAGAGGGCTTCCCCTCCAGATCCACCTCAGCTGCGCTGTACCCTCTGCCCCACTTACCTTAGGGGGAATCAGCTGTTGCTGCCCCCGCCGCTTTCCTCCACAGCTGCTGCCTTTGCCGCCAAGGTAAGGTGGTACACGTGTGACACACGTCTGCCCTGCTCCCTCTGCTCCTACTGCCCAGCTGTCTTGGCCTTGTAATTCTTAACTCCTGGAGGACAGAGATCACACTCAGCTTGTATCACTAGCAGGGTCTTTCCACTGTCATTCTTCTCAACTAATGTTATCAATTATTCAGTCTCTTTTACAGTTACACAATCCCTTGCATCAGCTTAGATTTCCCTCCCAGGGTCCTACCCAATAGTGGGTTCAGGAAGGAATCTTTCTTTTCTTTGTTTCTCCATGTAACAGAGTTCCCCAGCTGCCCCTTTTGTCAGGACTCACCATGAAGCTCACAAAGCTCTTTGGGTCAACAGTTCCATTTACTGTCAGCTGTTGTTAGCACCATCTATCCTGAGGGTCAACAGTTACACTCACTGTCAGCCATCATTAGCACTGTTTGCCCAGCTCTACGCCTCCACATAGATTACAGCAACTATCAACGGTTGCTCCTCCATCCCCTCCCGGGTAACTAACCTTCATTTTACTTTTCTTTTATAGGTCCTTCTGGTTCCAGTGGGCATTCCTGGTCAATCTGCTTCCCGCTGTGCTGGCTCTGGAGTCTCCCCAGGTGGATGCTATTTGATGATGTCATTGTTCCATGCCGTGCTCCACGCTCTTATCCCAGGTAAGCATTTTGCCTTTTTTCTCCTAAAAGGGGCCAGTAATGGCATCCCTGTTACAGTGGGACTACCCTTGCATCCCTCAATAGTTAACCAGAACTCATTAGGTGGCCCTCCATATGAAATAATTACCAACCCCAGATGTCCAAGAACAAATGCTTGTGTACCAAACAACGGGCATAAATAGACAATATGTTTACACCAGACTATTCAGCATTACACCTGGGTAAATTACACTGTTTAACTTGAAGTCTGTCTGTATCCTGGGCAGCTATCTGTTAAAGGCAATAAATTGTTTGCCTGTTCTCCTGCCACTTAATAGTGAGCTACAGTAGCAGCTGTCTACTGCATTCAGCCATGCTGGGATAGCTGCATATTGTTTTGCTCCCATTTCTGGTGTAATTTTCATTAGTTCACAAACCAATGGAAATTATATTGGCGGCACCTACTACACCTGATGTATCAACTACACTTACTTTAACCTATAATTGAGACCAACCACAGGCTTCTTTGACAGACTTAAGGCCTAGTCCAGACTAGAAAGGTTTATCAAAGATAAAGAACTTTTTTTTGCTCATCTAATTCTGCATTAGACCTTTTGCTGTCATAATCATGTTAGGTAGGGAGTATAGTTTTTTTCATACTTGTAACTGACAAAGCTTCTCTGGTGATATTTAATTCATGATTTTTTGATAATTTTCTTTTTTCTGCTCATTAACTACCCTTGAACATATATATTTCATCAAATGTATTAATGAAAAAAAATCATCAAACTAATTCTTGTTGTGTATATTGCTTATGTAGATTTGCAAATAAGAGCAGGGACTCAGGAATCCACAATCCCCAAGCCCAAAAAGGGCTGGGAGTGTGATCAGAGTGTTCAGGTACAAGCAGGGCTGAAAGAGAGAGAGACCTGAGAAGGTCCAAAGACAGGGGGACTACCTGAGTGTGGGACCCAGAGGAATGAGCCAGGTACAGTTGGGCCAATGGGCCCAGGTCCAGGGTCAGGGCCAGGGCCAGGGTCTACAAGTCTGAGAAGGGCTGTGAGCCAGACCAGGGGTCCAGGAGCCAGAAGAGAGGCACTGTCAGCCAGATTGGGGGTATGGGAGCCCCGAGAAAGGGGCTGCAAGGGTCTGGGAGCCAAAAGGGGCCAATTGCGTGAACTGAACATCGTAGTGATAACACCCACAAGGCTTGGGACGTGGTGTAGGAGAGGGCCGGAACCACGTAATGTAATAGATTTCATAGATTTCTAGATTCGGAAGGGACCTGGTAGATCGTTGGGTCTGACCCCCTACTCCAGGCAGGAAAGAGCGCTGGGGTTAGGTAATCCCAGCCAGATGTCTGTCTAATCTCCTCTTGAGCACTTCCAGGGTAGTGGAAAGCACCACCTCCCTTGGAAGTCTATTCCATATTTTGGCAACCCTTGCCATAAAGAATTACTTCCTTATGTCCCATCTAAATCTGTTCTCCTTCAGTTTGTGGCCACCACCCCTGGTAACCTCAAGGGGTGCCCTGGTAAACAGAGTGTCCCCTATTCCCTGCTGGCCCCCCCCAGATAAGTTTGTAGGCAGCCACAAGATCACTTCTCAGCTTTCTCTTGCGGAGGCTGAAGAGATTCAGGTCCCTCAGTCTGTTTTCATAGGGTCTTACCTGCAGGCCCTCAACCATATGAGTAGCTCTCCTCTGAACTGTTTCAATGTTATCCACATCCCTCTTGAAGTGCAGCATCCAAAACTGGACACAGTACTCCATCTGTGGCCTCACCAATGCCACATAGAGGGGAATTATCACTTCCCTAGACCTGCTCATGATACTCCTACTGATGCAAGAAAGAGTACAGTTAGCTTTGCTTATTACCTCGTCACATTGGTGACTCATGTTCATTTTTGCATCAACCAGGACTCCGAGATCTCTTTCCACTGTTGTGGTGCTCAGAATGGTACCCTTCAGTCTATAGGTGTGTTGGAGATTCTTTCTCCCCAGGTGCAACACCTGCATTTATCCTTCTTGAATTGCATCCTATTCTGGTCTGCCCACTTCCCCGGTCTGTCCAAATCTGCCTGAATTCACCCCCTGCCCTACAGTGTGTTTACTATGCCCCACAGTTTAGTGCCACTGCAAATTTATTAATTTAATAATTTTCCATTAAGACTACAGGTGCCCTTCAGGGGCATAGTCAGGCCCATGTGGACCTATCAGGCCTGAGGGCTGGATTGCGACTAGTGGGGTCCAAGAGAGACCTGGTGGGGAATTGTTAGGATTACAGCTCACTCTGAGGCCTGCGGGTCACCTCCCTTAATCAATGTTTAATAAAAAGAATAAGGTGTGGTGGCTGAGTAATTTCAAGAGAGCAACATTAGAGTCCAATCTGGACAGGAGCTGCAAAGCCACCAGGGGGCATCACAATCACCCTATGGCCATGAGCCTGCAGAGTCTGCTACACAGTGAGCTTAGTGTCATCTGGAAATTTACTAACTGTGCACTCAGTTTCATCCTTCACAGGTCCATGTACATGTTTGCTTTACTGGGGAGTTGACTACTTAGCTCTGCAGTAAAGAGTCATAGTCTATGCGTGCACCCATATTAAGGTGCAGTAAATTCTTTACCTCTGCTGTAAGATAGTACTGTCTGGGAAAAAGTACTATCCTACAGCGGAGTAATTACGTGCACTCAAATGCATGTGTAGACTGTTACTGGGGTTGGCTGAGGCACAAGGCTACTACAATGCGGGGACTGCCTGCCACCTAGCCCCACACTGTAGCACCCTTGTGCTGCATCCAGCCTCTCTGCTACCCAAAGCTGCCACCTGGAGCCCAGGGCTGACCCCTTGGACTCTCTGCCAGCCTGGGGCTGCTCTGTCCCAAATCAAATTGCTGTAGTCCTGGGCACAGATGAAGATGCTGCACCTGGGAAGCAGCTGACTCTGGCATGAACTGTGCCAGAGTTTATTCAAGCCCATTAATACCACATGTAGATGCGCCCCATGTCATTAATGATATTGAATAGAACAGGACCTAGGACTGACGGACCTCCAGAGACTGCTACTTGGTACCTCCTCCTTTGAGCCATTGATGACTACTTTTTGAGCACAATGTTGCAACCAGTTATGTATCCACCTTACAGCACTCTTATCTAAAATGTATTTCTTTATCTTACTAATGTGAATGCCATAGGAACTGTCAAAAGCCTTCTTAAAAAAAAAAATCACATCCATTGCCCCCATCCAATCCACAGTGTGTCACTTTGTCACAGAAGGAAATCAGGTTGATCAGGCAAGACTGGCTCTTGATGAAGCTATGTTGGCTGGTCCTGATAACCTTGTTCTCATCTACATACAAAGAAATTGATTCCCTGAAGACCTAAGCCATTATCTTTCCAGGTGTCAAGGTTATACTAACTGATCTACCCTGAATGCTCCTATGCCCCTTTTTCGAAAAGATGGGCACCATATTTGCCTTTTTCCACTAATCCAAAACCTCACATGGCCTCCAGGAGTTCTTTTCTCATAAATAATGGCATTTGGCCACTTTCTTGATTACTTAGGATCCACCGTCTCTGCTGAATTAAAAATATCCAGTTTGTCCAAGTAATCTCCATCCTATTATTTCCCTATTCTAGGATGATTATCACTTTCCTTATTCTTGTTGCTTGGGCTTGTTATCTGAAGTTGAGCTTTTTTGTGAAGACTGAAGTAAAAAAAGGGCATTAAATAAATACTTCAGCTTTCCTCATTTCCTTCGTTATTATATGGCTCTCCCCATTTAGTAAAGGACCTGCACTTTCCTTGGTCTTCATCTTAGTTCTAAGATACAGACAGTATGCTCTTTATTGCCTTTTTAATGCTTTGCTGGCTGTATCTCAGTGACTAGATCCAGGAACAGTCAGCACAAGGAAAGTCTGACTTCACCCCTGTGGCTCTAGACTGAATTGAGCCCTAGACTTGATTGATCTGTTACAATTTATGCATAACCTTGTCAGAACTAAGAGCTGTAAAAAATTCAGGGCTGCATAGTATGGACAGAATCTTTGGAGATGTATATGCTAAAATACTAGATGCATCTACTGAACATAAACTGCAGTTTTGGAAAGACTTGACACTTGCTTACATCCCTTCTCAAACTTGAATTTCCTACACCATTCATTGGTATACTAGAACTTAGAAAGAAATGAAGAAAAAAAGGAAGAATTTAGTTGTCTGAATTTTTCATGAGAACATATCAATATATTAATTCCTAACTTCATTCTCAGAATTGCCTGGACTACTCAGGATGACATTTTCCAGAAAATGTGTGAGAGAAGATCGGCCATGGAAAAATTAAATCCAAACAGTTGAAGTTTGACAAAGTTGAAAGCAACTAATCCTGAAAACAGGATCATATAGTGTGGAAGTTAGACAACCTTAATAAAGGCCATGCTACCAGCCTTCTTTGTAATAGAATTATATCTTGAATTTAGGGTTTATTATTACTAACAAGTATCAAAAACAGAATGGTAACAAAGAAGCTGATTCCTAGGCCTTTCTGTGAGAGCTATAAGTCAAAGTTTCAGGCTATTATATAATGAAAACTGATTGCTGCTGATTAAAATATGTGACTGACAAGATTAGAAACATTAAACTATTCAGTGGTTGTAATGATTTTGAAAATAAATAATTTTGGAAATAAAGTATTTTAGATGCTTGCTATAGTATATTTTTTTAAATTGCAGAAATGACTACATGTATCACTGGAAACTAAAAATCCATTATGAATTTTCATGTTAGAGTTGTTCATTTCTAAACTGCCTCAAAGTTCTTACTTCGGTAGAGCTAAAGAATAAAAAATCAAAGAACTTTTCCCGTCCCAAAATATATAACTATTCAGAAGGAGAATAATACTTATAACACGTTGAAAGGAATTTCACATAATGGATACTTAACTTCTCAATGAAACCTAATGTTTTGCAATTAATGTATATTTTTGTATCAGATATGTTGGAATGCTATGAGGAACACATTTTAGTCACAATTTGCAAATATCCCTAGCCAGCTGATTAAACCACTCTGGGAATTAAGCCCTGATCTATGGCATACAAGTATAAGACTAGGCTGCAATGCCACTAGGCAGGTAGCCACCTGATTAGCATGGGCCACCATGAGATCCTTAATAAAGGATCGGATGACCTGGGAGGACCAATGAGGGCCCCAAGTCCCTGATGAGATGGCTATAAAATTCTCACATTGTGGGCAAAGTCTTGTTCCTGCAATACTATACTTAGTACCTTTGTTGTAGACCTCCTTGCCTGACTCTTGTCTTGGACTTACAAGCTAGTGTCCAAACCCTGACTCTGCTCATGAACTAGGGGTGCCAACTCTTTTCAAATCTATTTCGGGAGGTTTCTGGAATGCCAGTGTGCCACAATGTGAACATGCCCACATACTTGCATATATCAGTTATGGATTACACTGTGTAGACTTTATGTCAGGAAGGAAAATGCACATTACTATTACATTTTAAAAATCCGCTGGACTACTGTATAAGTCAGAGTCAACACATATTACTTAAGTTAATGAATGCCCTATCATTTATCTCCTGTGTGACTCTCAGCAGTCTCCTGCAGATTTATATCTAATTGCCCTGGAGACTCCAAGGCAATCCTGGAGGGTTGGCAACCTTATCATGAACCCTAGGCTTGTGTCTCCAGCTCTGAAATTTTGCCTTGTTCCTGTATCACCTCATCTCAGATCTTCCAGCCATGCTTCAGCCTTAAATGTCCCCTACCTCAGACTCCAGTACTTCACTCCTGCAGTACATCACATTGGATTCTCTAGCTCCTGATTTCTGGTCTGCCCTTGACCATAGACAGGCAACTGACAACAATGGAGGTTTGAAAACAGACCAAAACCAGTGGCTGCAAACCAAAACCAATAGCTGACTCAAATCAGTGGCTGTAAATATGGGAGTTGTTTCTGCGGATGGGATAACAACAACAGTAAATTTGTCCCGTTTTAGGTGGAGGAAGTTAATGTTCACGGATAAGAATATACTTTTGCCTAGAGTCTGCTTCCTCTTCCTCACTGGCATACTGTTCTGTTTTGAAGAATCTCAGCTTAGCAGAGGGAAAACATAAAGTTGAAAAAAGGAACAACAAAGGAATTCTTCTCAGTTACTTTTCTTCCAGCCAAACTATGCACAAAGAATAGAAAATGTCCATTTGCTCAGAGAAACAAGGGAAATAATTTCCATTCTTCCCTGATAGCAAGTCATGGGGGGAAGGAAAGGAGAGAAAAGCAAAAGGGAGCAAAGGGAAATAAACAATCTGCCTTGGCTTAAGAAACAGGAAAAAAGATGCTTTTGCTAATAAACCTCCTTTAGTACAGATGGTACACTAAAAATGTCAGAGAGGGTAAAAAGAAACCTTTATGTCATTAGAAATGTAAGTTGGACAGAAAGGTACTGCATTCCACTATTTAGCTTACCTTGCCTCATTTTCCTCAACAATATATTCTAATGGCACATGTCACCAAGCGAGTTTCGGATTTTCTTAGGGTAAGCAAATATTTTACCTTGGAAAGATATGCTGAATGAAGAAGTTCATTTTTATGCAAGTTTTTGGGAAAAGGGACTTGTGTGAGTAGTAGCACAGCTTATTTTCTGCCCTGATTTATGATTAGACCTAATTCTTGAGGCAAAATTGCTTCTTGGGCTCCAAATGTTAGTGTTGGGCTGAGATTTCTAAGCCATGCTGTTTGTGATCTCCCCTTTGCAGGACTGTATAAAGTGAATAAAACAATTTCCCCCCCATATTTAGAAGCTGACACACAAGGTCCTGGATAGCTGCTACTACTTAGAGAGAAGTAAGTATTAAAAATAAAGCGAAAGGCCTAAAATTGGGACAAAGCAGGTTTTTATCAGTTAGAAAGCAGCAGGGTGTACTAGACAGCTGCCAGTTACAAGAATAATCACAGTAAGGTTAAAATTGCTTTTAGAGAGACAGCAACAGAAATACATGTTGAAAAAAAAGTTTCTCTAATTAGACAACCCTGAAGTAGGGAGGGTTATCTGGGACTCTGAAACTGTTGGTGAATACATTGGTTAGTCTATAATAATTATATCACTTATGGCAGGGATATCAAACTCAACTGGGGCCCTGGGCTGGGTCTGGGCCACAGGGCTCTTTGTGAGCTGAATCCAGCCTGGGGCATGAGGACTGTCAGAGTGGCCACTATGGCAGCAGTGGTGAGGGGTCTGGCTGCAGTGAGTCCAGGATGAGCAAAGCTTTCTGCTGATGGCTACTCCCAGTGGGGACAAAGGGTCCTGGATTCTGCAGTAGGCCATGACCCTATTTCTGGTGCCCACTGGTAGTCTGGCAGGCCAGACAGAGAGGTTCCATGAGTTAATTTTAAACTATGGGCCAAATATCTGACTTATGGCATTAAAATATGATTACTAGAAATAATTGGAACAGCCAAGGTAGATATGTAATTATATCTATTTTCATGTCAGTAGTTATTGATGGTGGTGATGAAGAAGAGATCTGATACTGCTAGGAAACATGTCATGACTAAAGAGAACACATTAATAGATTAAATGCCAAAAAGGACCACTTAGTCTGACTTTTTGTATAACAATGCCAATAGAATTTAATGTAGTTATCAATGTATTGAGCTCAATAACTTAAAGCAGTATGGGGCAGTGGGGGGAAGTGGGAATCACCCTCCTGCCTGGCAGTAGCCAGTGAATGCCGGGCTTTTTTTTTAAAGAGCTGGGAGACTGGGGCCAGGCAGGGAGCCATTGACGGGGCTGGGAGAGTAGATGGGGCCTGTTTGATTCGGAGATTCGGCTGATTTGGCAGCAGATTCAGTCGAATTGGTTCAGGACAGGGACTTGAATCACCAAATCAAATCATTGTCCCCCAGATTGGGCGAATTCAAATCCAAAGCAAATGGTAGCCACTTCGCACAGGCCTAGTGGCCAGTAGTGTCCCTCAGGGTTCAGTACTCAGACCAGTGCTCTTCAATGTGTTCATTAATTATTTGGATTCAGGTATTATAAGCAATTTGGCAAAGTTCACTGATCACACCAAACTATGGGGAGTGTGGTCACACTTGAAGACAGGTGGCAATACACGCCAACATGGACAGGCGTATGAAGTGGGCGGACCTCAACCTGATGTTGTTTAATACAGAAAAATGTAAAGTGTTCCATCTGGGGAGAAATAATCTGCAACACACTTACAGGCTCAACAGTGCTATTCTTGCTAAAGCCACAGCTGAATGAGACCTGGGTGTCATGATTGACAACAAAATGAACAAGAGCCACCAATGCGATGCTGTAGCTGGCAGAGCTAACCGAACACTGGCATGCATCCACTGAAGCATCTTGAGCAAGGCAAAGGATGTCATCATCCCACTGTATTCAGCCTTGGTGAGACTACAACTGGAGTATTGCGTCCAGTTCTGGGTGCTGCACTTTAAGAAGGATGTGGAGAAGCTCAAGAGAGTCCAGAGCGGGGCGTGTAGCATGATTAGAAGCCTGAGGACCAAGACACATGAAGAAAGGCTGAGGGGCTTGAGATTGTTCATCCTGGAGAAGACAAGACTCGGGGGGGACCTGGTTGCAGGCTATAAGTATATCAGAGCATATATCAGGGCTTTGGGGAGCCCTACCCAGGGGAGAACAAGAAATAATGGGGACAAGCTGATTGAAGATTGTTTCAGGCTCGACATAAGGAAAAACGTCTTTACAAGCTGAGTGCCGAGGTTTTGGAACAGGTTCTCCTCAGAGGTGGTACAGTCATCCACCCTGGAGATCTTCAAAAAGTTGACACCCATCTTGCTAGGATCATTCGATCCCAGTGGTCTTTTCTGCCCTTGTGCAGGGGGCTGCACTCGATGATCTGTAAGGTCCCTTCCAACCCCTAATGACTATGAAACTATGACTGCAATGGAAACCCATTATGACCTTTAACTGCTTTTTTAGAGTTAGTGCTTCCTAGGATTCACCTCTCCATACTATAGATTTGTCTGCATTCTTGCTTTTTGGATGCCTGATGCTGAATTTGGCTATATTAAAACTCAGAAGACTGATTCTTACTTGTACTGAAGAACATAAGGATGAAGCAGAAGCATCCTGGCAGTTAATGGTACCAGTTACACAACAGACAGAGTGAAATGGGGAGTTGATTATCTCAGACCTCATGAAGAAGGTGACTCTATTTCCAAAGGATAGGACAGAACACATGCATGGATGGCAATTCAATAAGCTGAGTAGCATCAGAAAAAGAGAAACAATAGAAATCAGGTTCACAAAGATTAATGGAGAATCTGGTGGCAAGTTTATTACATATACAAAACAATACAATATACAAGTACATGCATACATATATACATACATAGGCGACTGGTAAGGGGGAACACAGTGGCGGGGGCACATGCCATCGCTGCCACCACCACCTTCTGTGGGTGCTCGCCAGCCCTGTCCCCACCACCAACACTGCTGGCGACATATGCGGGTCCTCGCCAGTCCCATCCCTGCTGCTGCCACCAGACTCAGGTAGGCTCTGGAGCGGTGAGACGCGCAGGTGAAGCCCGCTGTGCCCCCACTCCCCCAAAGCCCCCCAGACACCCCCTCAGCAGCCGCCGAGCCCCCTGCCGACCCCCAGCACAGCCGGAGGTGAGTGGGCTCGCGGTGGGAAGGGGTTAACTCCTCACTTGCTGGGAGGAGGCCGCTGCCTGATGCTGGGCCGGGTCAAGCCCCCGCCCAGGCCCCTACTTGGCCCAGCCCCCCAGGGAGCCCCGCGAACAGGCTGCGTAAACAGGTGCTTGAGTTAGCGCAGAGTTCGCGCAGGGGAGGGCGTGGGAGGGCACGAGACCCTGCCTGCGACCCCCCCAGCCATAGCCAGCCCCAGCCGTAGCCAGCCTACCAGAGGCATGACACGGATGGGCACGCGCCGCACCCCGAGGGTCCCCTCGGGCTCTGCGGCCCCTCCACTGGGCACCTCAGAGACGGCCACCCAGACGGAGCCCATGGTTCCGGGCTCCACGCGGACGGAGCCCCTGGCTCTTGGCTGCGGGGGCTGCCTGTCCCTTTTTCAGGCTCTGGGGCCCAGGAGCATGGCCCCCTCCCCTTGCGGGGTCTGCTCCCTGCTGGGGTCTCTGGCGCGCCAGCTGGAGGAGCTCCAGGCCACAGTCCAGAGACTGCGTGCCATCAGGGACTGTGAGCAGGAGATAGACTCCTACTGCCAGGCCCTTCTCCCCCGGGAGCCGCAGGGGAGAGCTCCGTCTCCCTCTGCGACTAAGGAGGACTCTGGGACCTCCCACTCTGCCCAGTCAGGGGCATGGACCAAGGTGGTCAAGGGCCCCAAGGCCCACCGCACCAAGGCCACTGCCCCGCCGGAGCTTAGCAACAGGTTCGCACCTCTTGCAGCCCCAGCAGAGCCTGCTCAGTTGCCAGCTCCCGCAGGCAACCCAGGCTCGACCGCAGCTACTGGCCCCGCTCTCCCCAAGACAAAGGGTAAGGTGTTTGTTGTGGGAGACTCCATCCTGCGGGGCACTGAGGGGGCATTCTGCCGCCCCGACCCCTTAGCCCGGGAAGTCTGCTGCTTCCCGGGGGCCCGCATCCGAGACATTGCGGAGAGGATCCCGCAGCTCCTCTGGCCCACAGACCACTACCCCATGCTCCTTATTCATGTGAGCACCAATGACACGGCTCGGAGCACCACCAGCCAGGTCATGAGGCGCTACAGGGAGTTGGGAGCGGGGCTTAGGGGTCTGGGAGCTCAGGTGGTGTTTTCGTCGATCCTCCCAGTCTCGGGCTATGGGCTGAGGAGGGAGAGGAGGATCCACGCGGTGAACCAAAGACTGCGGCGCTGGTGTTATCAGGAAGGCTTTGGCTTCCATGACCACAGCCCGCTCTTTGGAGAGAGAGGCAGCAAGCTGCTGGGAAGAGATGGCCTCCACCTCTCTCCCCTGGGGAGGAGGCTCTTCTCAGCCAGGCTGGCTGACCTGCTCCACCGGGCTTTAAACTAAGCCCGCTGGGGGATGGGGGGACTACTGCCCCTGCTGGCCCGCTGAACGGCCCTTGCAAAGCCAGCGGACCAAGGCACTTAAGGGGGCACTTAAGGGAGCTCACCCCTGCCCCAGCCCTGGCACAATCTGTGGGCAAGGCAAGAGCCCCCAAGGGCACACTTGCCTGCCTGTACACTAATGCCAGGAGCCTGGGCAACAAGCAGGACGAGCTCGTCCTCCTGCTCAGTGCAAAGAAATATGATGTCATTGGGATAATGGAGACCTGGTGGGACTCCACCCATGACTGGACCACGGTTATAGAGGGCTATACCCTGTACAGGAGGGATCGTGTTGACAAAAGTGGCGGGGGTGTAGCTCTCTATGTGAAGGAAATCTACATGTCCCTGCAAGCTGATGTTGGCGACCGGCATGGACAGCTAGAGACCCTCTGGGTAAAAATTTGTGGGGAATTCGGCACAGGGGACACAACGGTGGGAGTCTACTACAGACCTCCCACTCAAAGTCCCGAGCTTGACCAGGAGTTTGCCCGGCAACTGACTGAGGCCGCTTGCTCCAGGACCTTGGTTGTCATGGGTGACTTCAATTACCTGGACATCTCGTGGGAAGATCATTCAGCTAAATCTGAGCGGGCGCAAAGCTTTCTCTCATGCATGGATGACCTCTACCTGACCCAAGAGGTCTATGGGCCAACGAGAGGCAAAGCGCTGCTTGACCTGGTACTGGCTATGGCGGACGACCTAATCGGCGACCTAGTGATTGATGGGAAGTTGGGTGACAGCGACCACGAGCTGATCACCTTCACCATCCGCCGTAAAGCTGGCAAGTCAGTCAGCAACACAGAAGTCCTTGACTTCAGAAAAGCTGACTTTGACAAGCTCAAGAGGCTAGTCGGTCAGGCCCTCAGGGACCATGACCCCAGGGAGATGGGAGTTCAAGAAGAGTGGTTGCTTCTCAAGGAAGCGATCCTCAGTGCACAAGCTAAATCTATTCCAACACGGAGGAAAGGCAGCAAGAAGGCACAGCAGCCCCCCTGGCTCTCCAGAGACCTAGCGGACCTACTGTGGCTAAAAAGGAAAGCCTACAAAGGATGGAGGACAGGATTCACCTCCAAGGAGGATTACTCCGCGCTGGTCCGGTCCTGCAGGGAGCAAACCAGGAAAGCCAAGGCTGCAACTGAACTCCAACTAGCTTCAGGCATCAAGGACAACAAAAAGTCCTTTTTCAGGTATGTGGGGAGCCAGAGGAAAAGCAAGGGCAATGTTGGACCCCTGCTAAACCAGATGGGGCAACTGACAACTGACGCCCAGGAAAAAGCCAACCTATTAAATAGGTACTTTGTGTCAGTCTTTCATCAGTCACACGGGATGCCCATGCCTGCTATGGGACAGGGAAATCTGGGTGAGGGGGATCCCCTACCCTCCATCAATGCTGACCTCATGAAGGAACACCTTGAGAAGCTGGATACCTTCAAGTCAGCTGGCTCTGACAACCTGCACCCCAGGGTACTCAAGGAGCTGGCGAGCGTCATAGCCCAGCCCCTGGCACGGGTCTTTGAAAACTCCTGGCACTCTGGTGTAGTGCCCGAAGACTGGAAGAAGGCCAATGTGGTGCCGATCTTCAAGAAAGGGAGGAGAGTGGATCCAGCTAACTACAGGCCCATTAGTCTGACTTCTATCCTGGGGAAGATCTTAGAAAAGTTTATTAAGGAGGCCATCCTTGAGGGACTGGCCCAGGCTAACATTCTAAGGGATAGCCAGCACAGGTTTGTTGCGGGTAGGTCTTGTTTGACCAATCTCATTTCCTTCTATGACCAGGTGACCTATCACCTGGACAAGGGAGAAGAGATTGATGTCATATATCTTGACTTCAAAAAAGCTTTTGATCTGGTATCCCATGATCACCTCTTGGCCAAACTGGCCAGTTGTGGCCTTGGCTCCACCACGATCCGCTGGCTGGGAAATTGGCTCCGTGGTCGGACCCAGAGGGTTGTGACTGATGGCAGTCAATCATCATGGTGCCCTGTAACCAGTGGGGTCCCTCAAGGGTCTGTCCTGGGACCCATACTGTTCAACATCTTCATTAATGATGTGGACATTGGAGTTAGGAGTGGACTGGCCAAGTTCGCCGAGGACACCAAACTTTGGGGCAAAGCATCCACGCCAGAAGATAGGCGGGTGATCCAGGCTGACCTGGACAAGCTCAACAAATGGGCAGACGAGAACCTGATGGTGTTTAACACCGAAAAATGCAAGGTTCTCCACCTTGGGAGGAAAAACCTGCAGCACCCTTATAGGCTCGGCAGTGCTACGTTGGTTAGCACTACAGAAGAAAAAGACTTGGGGGTCATCATTGACCACAAGATGAACATGAGCCTCCAATGCGATGCTGTGGCTAGTAAAGCGACCAAAATGCTGGCTTGCATCCATAGATGCTTCTCGAGCAAATCCCGGGACGTCATTCTCCCCTTGTACTCGGCCTTGGTGAGGACGCAGCTGGATGCTTCTGCGTCCAGTTTTGGGCTCCACAATTCAAAAAGGATGTGGAGAAGCTTGAGAGAGTCCAGAGGAGAGCCACGCGCATGATCAGAGGTCAGGAAAACAGATCTTACGATGACAGGCTGAGAGCCACGGGACTGTTTAGCCTGGAAAAGCGCAGGCTCAGGGGCGATCTGATGGCCACCTATAAGTTTATCAGGGGTGACCACCAGGATCTGGGGGAACATCTGTTCACCAGAGCGCCCCAAGGGATGACTAGGTCGAACGGTCACAAACTCCTGCAAGACCGTTTCAGGCTGGACATAAGGAAGAATTTCTTTACTGTCCGAGCCCCCAAGGTCTGGAACAGTCTGCCATTGGAGGTGGTTCAAGCACCTACATTGAACACCTTCAAAAGTAAATTGGATGGGATCCTATGACCCCAGCAGACTTCCTGCCCTTTGGGCAGGGGGCTGGACTCGATGATCTCCCGAGGTCCCTTCCAGCCCTAATGTCTATGAAATCTATGAAAATTCTATGGGTGTCCCCTCCAGACTCAGGAGGCGCCAGTCACCAATGTATATATATATACATAAATGTAAAATATGTAGCAAAATATGTCTATATTTAGATCTTTCTGTACTGCATACACTTATATATAATTTATTATTATTATTATGTATGATAGATAATTGTAGAACTTTTACTGCAGAACAGTAAAGACCCAAATATAGACATATTTTGCTATGTATTTTACACGCTTGTAATAATAAATCCTGTGCTGCAGCATGTTCTTGGGAATTTTCTATACATAATGATTGTCATTATATCACTGGGTCGGTCAAAAAAGTATAGAATTTTCTATACTTTTTTGACCGACCCAGTGATATAATGACAATCATTATGACCTGTTTTATAGTTCTTCCTGAATGCCCAGGTTTCATTACTAAGCCTGGTATGAAAACAATCCATATGCCAAAGAATTTATGGATAAACATAGAAAGATGGATAGAAGAGACCAGCATGAAGAAGTGAATGGACTTATCCATGGTTGTTCAACAGGTCTCTGAGTTAATCCCTTGGGACTGACTGAACTGTTATGCCTGTGCCCCTGGTTGTTCAGTAGGTCAGTGGTAGGAAGAACACAGTTTTCCAAACCATTCTATGTTGCTAGTCTGACAACTCACAGCTTGACTTATCGAACTCATATAGTTCTTGATTAATTTAAGTTTCAAACAGCTACTGCTCATAAACTACAATTATTGGTTCAATTAAGGAAATGTATCATATGACAGATATATGCATAAACCTGTTGCAGATTTTTTTTCTATTGAGCTGTGTGAATTTAAATTATTCGTTGCATTTAATTAGTATTTATGAAGAGTCATCTAGCTGCCATTTGTATCCTCTGATATTGCAGTCGCTGTAGGCATGGCCAAGTTATATTTAGAATCACATCATTTGATATTATTAAATCTGTTTGGAAACAAGGGTCTAACTGTGAGTTGTTGATATAATTCTGAACATGACTTGCTCATCACCACACTAACTGTAAAGTTGTGATCAGCATTATGTCTGCTAACTGAATGCACACATTTATATATTTTAATGAAAATAGTCCTTTATGCACATCTAAAAATGGATCTGGGTTGGCAATGCTTGTGGGTTTGCAGAACTGAAAACAAACCTTTGGAATAGTTTTATTTGCTCTGAAAGTGTGCAGTGCATGCTGAGAAGCAGCTCACCACTGGCATCACCCTGTAAAATGTTTAATTCATTATCCCAAAAACTACATTCCACAATCCATTATGACCATATAGATTAGGGTAGGTTGTGTAGTGATAAAAGTTAAAATTTTTAAAATCATCCCTAATTTAAAAGAAGTTGGTAATTGGGAGCTGGTCCCTCAGTTAAGTGAACTCGATCTGGACAGGGTCTGCAAAAGTTTAATGCAGCTTCACAAATATAAGTTTATTGTTCTTCTAATCTACATGTGTTTGTGTTTACTGAACCCAGCGATCACTACATCGTGTCAAAAGTGGAGAATGAGAAGAACTGGAAATCATTTGGAAACTGAGAGCAAGTGGAGCAACACAGCCATCTGGAAGGGCAAGGCCCTCTGTAAGTGATTTTCCTGCATAGTTAAGTTAAAGGGCAGTTGGGCGTGGAAGATTTGCAAACTCCACCTGCCCTTCTGATGTCAGGCAATATAGCTAGAGGGCGTTCAGACAAAGGTTTAAGTAGCTCATACCAGCCACAGGGGCAGAAGAGAAAATTGACAAAGTCAAATCATCTCTTTTCTTGCATATTGTGGGGGAGGATGCCTTGGCTGTTTGTAATACCATTGTCTTTGAAAAAGGCCAAAATATGAAATTAAGTAAAATACTATCCAAATTTGAGGTGTAGTACACATCAAAAAAGAATGGTGCTCTTGAAAAGCACTCAATTTTTATGTGCAGGCAAACAGGAGAAAGCATACATCAGTATGTTACCAAACTAGAGATTAAGAACTCTGCTTGTGGGAACTTGACAGAATTTCTGAATAGAGATAGGATTATTTGTGGCATTGCATATACTGCTTAACTAGAAGGGCTATCCAAATGAAGAGGGCAGCAGTAAATGCGAAGGCCTAGGCTTCAGAGCTGAAAAGGGGTTTTCCATTGGCAGGAGCAAGCTAAGGATGAGCCATTACAAGGAGTAACGTGCACCAGGTAAGGAAAGCAGTGTGGGCCCAAACATTATTCTACATTTGAAATGCTCTGCTTTGACTATTACAAGAAGAACAATTTTTCTAGGTGCTGCAGATCCCAAGCACAAAAACTTCAAGTGCACACAGGTAGAACTTCAAGAGCATACCAGAAGCATTTTATGTAGATATAGTTGAATCAAGCCAAATAAATGAGATAGACTGGATTTTGGCAGCGGAAGTGCAAAGAATAATAGTTTTATTTAAATAGGACCCTGGAACTCAGGCTAATATTTTACCAGAGTATGAATAAAAAAAATTGAAATTGAAACCAAAAGTGAATCCAGCAAACACCAAAATAACTGGCTGTTTAGGAACAGATATACCAGTGAAAAGGAGATGCATTGTTAGCATCCAGTATAAAAAGGGTATACAAACCTCCATTCGTTGCGACACCTTGGGAGGTGACACCAATTTTAGGTCTAGTAGATTCAGAGAAACTGCATCTAGTTAAGTGTGTGCTTACAGTACAAGACAACATAACATTTGTGCCTGCTAATAATAATTTTGACTGTCATGGCCTAAATCTGGAAAATTTTTCTAGGAAGACACTAACTGTTCCAGAACACAAGCAGCAAGCATATCGTTATGGAAAGAAATGTACCTGTGGGCACAACTGCACATACTGTCATATAGAAAGAGGAAATCAGCCTCAGTAACTGTAGCTAGTGAACTTTGTGCTATGTGCAGACACACTGCTGCCAGAAGTGCATGTCAATCAGATTCCAGGATAAGGACGTAAGTCTATCAAGAGTTGGAGGAAAATCTGACAAAACTGGAAACTGGATCTGATGCTTCCTGGGTTCTAGAAGGAAGTGAAACTTCCTGAAAGACTCAGAGAGACTTGCTAAAGGGGCTAGAGAAAAGAAGGAATAATAAAGTGAGTGGTAAAGACACGTCAGAGTGATGTACTAGTAACCTCTCCTCTGTGAATGGGAGTTCATTGATTTTCATCTTAAATGACTTTGTATTTATTGTTAAGAGGAAGGCTGTAGCGATAAGATTGATCCCTAACTTAGAGGAAGCTGGTAACTGGGAGATGGCCCCCCAAGTTAAGAAGCTGGTAGTGAGTTAGAGCCAGACAGGGTCTACAGAGGCTGCCCACAGCTCCACAAACTAAAGCTTGTTGTTCTTGTTTATATATGCCTGTGTTTATTGAACCTGGTGATTGAACAGGTTGTGGGACAATCTTGCTTGTTTTGGATTGGAGATTAAATATTGAAATTGATACATTTGATTATCTTGGCTCTTTTTGCTGTTTTGCTGCCCTACTGGCTGCTCATCAGAGTACTATAGATAGATAAATCACAGGCAGCTGGCTGACAGTGCCATCAAACTGGGTAACAATCACTCAGAGTAGTTGTCAGTTGATCTGGTGGTGCCTTTCCAAGCAGTAAAGAACTACAGCTGTAGTTTTCCTGCATCTTCTGGCTAACCTCGGCTGGCTCTAAGAACACACATACCCTTCTTTGTCACAAGTGGTGGAATACTCATTAGAAACACAATGAAACAAAATAGCAAATACTGTGAGAAAACAGTATTGCTTTCTCATAATGCTGTACCAAGAATAGGTAATGTCAGAAGTTGGAATATCAATGACCTGTTCCATTGGCACCAAGTCTTCTTCCAGAATATATATTTACATAGACATAGATAATGGCATAGGCCCACTAATTGGTTTCAGCAGCAAAGCTGTGAAAGTGGTTGGAGATGTTCATCTACACACTAAAATGTAAACTTAACCTTTTAAGTGCAAATACGACATTTGTGACCTAGGTAAAACTAAGAGGAGAGGGCCAGACAGAGGTGCTGACGGTTTGATTATGCCTGGTTTTGTCAAGATCAGAAATAGAAATGTAAATAGCTAAGCAAACCTGGTGAAGAATAAGATTACCTCAAAGCATTTAAATGGAACAAGCAGCAGAAGCATGTGTTTGTTCCCACACCTCCCTGTCATCCATAGGAGAGAAATGACACAAAGTTCTTGAAACAATATAGACACAGGTAGCGTGTCCAGTAACAGCCAGTGAAAACCAGAATGATGTTTGAGCTGTAAAATATCAATGAAAGATTTTTGGGGGGTGGTAAACATTGCAAAGCTTGAAAATGCCTGACCAACTATTAGTGTACAGTTTAGTGTAAATGAACATCTCCAACCACTTTCTTCTACTTCAGCTTTGCTGCTGAAACCCATTAGCAGACCTATGCCTATGCAAATATATATTCTGAAATAAGATTTGCTGCCAATGGAACAGGTCATTGATCTTCCAACTTTTGACTAATGACTTGGAACAGCATTAGGAGAAAGCAATACTGGTTTTTTGTTTACCCGGCAGCAAGCATTTTGTACATCCGCGGTTGTGACACGTAGGGGCCAGATGCATAATTCAAGAACCGCTCTCTTGGTACCCGAGCTCCCCGCCGTTCAGTTCTTCCGCCGACTGCGCCCATTTCCAAGCGGAGGTTAGGAAACGTTGCCACCCAGATCCTGACGCTGGCATTGGCCTCGGAAGGCTTGTGCCAAGAGACCTGCCTTGTGCCTTGAAGTTGCCAAGTCTTTAAGTTTCCTAATGGGCCCCGCGCATCCCTCAGATTTGAAGGGATTTTAAGGAAGAAACAGGTGGCATAGGTCTGCTCTTTATCCCTCGCTCCTTTGCTTCAGCTGCCTCCTGGAGGAGGAGAGGAGCCCCCCAGCAGCGCCGAGCCTGGGAAGGGAAGAAGCAGCTCCCCTCCCCCGGGGGCAGCGCGCCCCTCCCCCGCCAGTGCGCGCCTGGCTCCGGGGGGGGCAGCCCCGCTCGCTGCTCCAGCGTGTGCGTGCGGGAGGCTGGCGACAGGTTTCAGCTCCTACTTGGTGGCGGATCCTGCCGCCGAGCGCAGCTCCCCAGCCCAGCAGAGCCCGCGCCAGGCAAGGGCAGAGCCGGGCTCGGCGGCAGCATGAAAGCGGCGCTCAAGGTACCGGCCCGGCTGCGGCGGGGAGGATGCGGCGGGCTGCCCGCGCTCCCCCCGCGGAGGGCAGGTCCCGGGGGGAGCCGCTCCGCGCCCTCGGGACACGGCGGCGGCGGCTGTGGCTGCGCGGGCTCCCGCCCCACCCCCACCCCGCCCCCGTGGGTGTGTGTGCGCGCGTCTCTCGCCGCCTTTTCCTGTCTGCATCCTCCCCGGGCGTCCTCCGCCTCCTCCCCCCGCCATTTTCGGCCGGGAGCTGCGGCGGCGACAACTACTTCCCTGAAACTTTTTGCCGTGGCGGCGGGGGGAGGGCCGGGGGCCCCGCGGCAAAGCAGTGACGGCGGCGCTGTGTGTGTGTCTGTGTGTGTCTGTCCCCTGCCGGCCCCCGCGCCCCGCGGGCAGTTCTCCATGAGCGCCCCTCCGCTCCTGCGCCCGCCCAGCCCGCTGCTCCCGGCGGCCGGCGGCGGCGGCGGCGGCGGCGTCTCCTTCCACCTCCAGATCGGGCTGAGCCGGGAGCCGGTGCTGCTGCTGCAGGACTCCGCGGGGGAGCTCAGCCTGGCGCACGTCCGCGAAATGGCTTGCTCCATCGTGGACCAGAAGGTAAGGCGGGGGCTCCGTCCCGCGCTCCCCGGGGAAGGGCCGCGGAGCCGCTCGAGGCGGGCGGGGCCCCCTCTGCTCCGCTCCGCTCCGCGCCGGCCCAGGCCTGGGTGCGGGGAGCAGGTCCGCTCTGGCGGCTGTCATCGGCCCCCGCCCGGGGAAACTTTGTGCTTTGGAGCAGCCTGGAGGCCGGGGGGAAGCGCGAGCGCGAGCCCCCGCCCTCCCCGGCCCGGGCACCAGGTGCCTCCCCGAGCTCCGGGGCGCGGGGACCTGGCGGGCTCCGCGCTCACTTCCTAGCGGGGCGGCGGGAGCCGCGGGGCTGCGAGGTAACAGGATCCCACTTGGGCAGCCCGCCGCATGCAGGGCGTCTTGTGGACAAATGGAGCCGGGTGCTAAAGGGCAGGTGGTGCGGGACACAGGGATGCGAGGTACCCCGGGGAGGGGGCTGGTGCTGAGTTTCAGCCTTGGGATCTGGCAGGTGACCTTCTTGCATAATGAACCTAACTGAATCTCCCCCCTTTCTGAGGGCTGTGGGTGTGAAACCATCCCATAGGCAAGGTCAGGGGTAGATTTCAGCTGGGAATTTTTGGTTCCAGGAACAGCCAGGAGCTTCCGCCAGGTGATACTCGCTGCCTGGGGACGGGTGAGGCCCCGGGGCTTGTAGCATGGGCTCCACTCTACTCTGTTTTCAAAGTTAAAAGTCAGTCGCAAGTACCTCATCTGACCTGACGGAAAGGCACTTCCTTGTTGTCAACTTCTCTGTTTTACCTGGCACGCCTGATTTCTTCTAAACCAATATTTTTCTCTTACACAAAGGGCTAACAGTAAACCCAAAGGGGAAACAGTGAGAAGGGCTGGGCACAAAGTGCTGTCAAATGCCTGCAGTAAATAAAGAGCAATCTTTTCTTTGTTATTGTTATTATTTTCGCTTTAAAAAGGGGAAAGAATTTCAGGCAAGTGTTTTTTGGTGGTGGTGGTGGTTGTTGTTTTTTTAAACCTTGATGGTATCACTTGAAATCTTGGTATAGGGCCAGTCATACAAAGTTTCTTGAAATGTGGCAGACTATCCCCATCTTGTTTTTCAAGCGCCAGACGTGCCTTCTAAATAGTTTGAACAGCAAGTTTTTGGGGTCTAAATTGTGTACTGGTTTTACCTTTTAAGGAGCAATTATTTGCTTCAGTGTGCACATGTATTTAATTAAGTAAACACATCCTTTTGTTTAGCCATCCAATGTTTATTTTCAAACCTAGACAGAAGCAGATTGCTTTTCATATAGAAGCCAGACATGCAGAGCTGTTTTCTTCTCGACCCTTCATAACTTATTGTACTGGGTGTAATAGAAATGAGCTCAGATCACTGCAGCTGTTGTTCAGTTGTGTGCACTTAGTGTTTATTTCATGTTTGTAGTATTCTAGGCTGCATTCTCTTAAATTATTTCACAACCATATTATGTTGCCTAAAGAGAATTTACTAATTTAAAGAAATTGGATATCATGACAGAGTGTAAGATGCTAGGTTTAGCCAGTGTAGGCATAACAATCTTGAACAGTTGCTTTATTTGATACAGTTACTATGTCTTTCTTTGAAAAAAAGAAACAGAAACTGAGGTGTCTTTTAAAGGTGGTGTCTTTCAATGTAGTGCTCTTCTTCCCAAAGTCAATCAGAGCCTGAGTTTGTTGCTTTTCAGGGGATACTGCAAACCTTCCTTGTTTCCTACAGCCTTTTCTGGGAGAGGGTGTCTTATGGAAGGGCAAAAATTCAAGGAGTTTAGTTTTAAGTTTTAGATGGTGGCATGCATCTACTGGGAATTTTCCCTTGGGTTTAAACCATCAAGTACCTACATGCACATTGCTTTACCTGCACAAGTAATTCAACACAACGTTATAACTTGCATGAGTAAAATTATACTATGTTAATATTTGCAGAATTGAGGCCTTAATTTATTTTTTTTAAAGGGCTGTGTGAGCATCAAGGAGCACTGCACTGTCACTGCTTAGTCTTCAGTGTCTAGGGCTAATTTAAAAAAATAATAAGAAGACTATAAATATGAATAAGTATATAAATAATAAAGCAGCTCATGGCAGTGCTAAGTATACATGTTAAAAGTACCTAGAAGCAGTGATTACAGTTACTCTCTTTTGAAGTTGATTACACAAGCATTCTTAGATTCTTTTCATGTTTTAGAAAATAACTAAGAAGCTATGATGGAGTTAATCAAGCAAGAAACTATTCAACTTCCTATAAGCATAACTGGAGTAAGTGTCCACTTACTCCTCTGTTTTCTGAGTATTTATAATGTTGTTCTCTAATGTTCCAAAGCTTGCAAACAGGTTGTTGCATCAAGAGCATGTTTTCTTGTTACCTTACAACACGCCTGTTATATTTAGAAGAACACAATGCTGCAGCTCTTTTGAAGGTATTTCTTTACTTCTGATAATATAGAAAACATTAATATGTTTGTCAGGGTTAAGGAGGAAATTATACAGGACTGACTACAGTATGGAAACATCAGATAGTTTTTAAGTTCTTTTGTGCTCACTGAATAGGTACATGCTACCTCCCAGGAAAGTCCTGTCTTTTATGTAACTATTCCGAATCGGTGTCATAAAGACGTAGACAGCTGTCTGTCTGTACTAGACAATTGGTACCATGTTAGTCTGTCAAAAGCAGTTGTACCTCCTTTGTGGTGCTCGTAAACTCACAGAAGGTATAGGATTACTGGGTGTGTGTTTATAGGTTAGGCTGTATGTGTAGATATCCTTGAGCCTGTATGAAATCAGTGAAGATTTTACTACAAAATGGGGTTTATTTGCCTGCATCTTTCTGCAGAATTAGGGTATTTGGTTATGTTATGGCAAAGATGAAATGCTTAACTTTGTACACTGTGAGTAGTACTACTGAAGTCAATTAGATCTGTTGGAGCCTGTGAAGTTTAACATATGTCTGTAGGATCAGACCTATAAAAGCTGTGGATGTTTGAACCATGTGTTTACTTACATATGTACATGTGTGCATGCAGCTACTCTCCCCCAGTAATGACAGTATTCAAAATGCAATGGCTTGGGTAGTTTTGCTTTGTAAGAGGACATAGTTACATTAACAGTTAATAACCTTTTTATGACTTGGTAAGTTTCCTTTTTTTTTTTTTTCTTTATTAAAACTAGTACTGGGAAAATCTTCAAGCCTGTCCGTATGGGGTTATTTGTTTTATGGTTGAAGTGGAGCTCTATCATTCAACTTATGTTCTAGTTGGAAAGGAGTGAGAATCAACTACTGAATGTGTCAACACTTGACTTTTTAGAGTAGCTCACTTGATAAAAAAACTGAGCAAATATTGTAAAAGAGAGGATTTGTTCTTTGACACAATATAATGTCTTGGGACTAAGTTCTAAGGAAAGGCATAATATGTAACAAAACTAACTACTTGCCTAAACAGTTGCCCAAAGTGTCAAAGTAGAAAACAGCTGTATAAGTTTCTTTTTTTAATATACCCCCGTTCTTTTGGCAGCATTAAATAAAGTTGAAGGAAAAAATCCTATTTTGTAACATACGGTTTGATATGTAGACTAGTGAAAGAAAATTTACACAAAAGTTAGCTGAAACTACTTGTTTCCATTCGGTTCTAATACATGGTGGTAATGTGCTGCTGTGCTGTACTTCTTTGATATTGAGAAAATGCATATCTTTTATTACAAATAATGTTAGAGCTAACAGACTTAGATATCATTGTCAGTTTGCAAACATTAAATCCCTGATTGAGAGAGATTTTTTAATTCTGCAACATGAAAATATGGATTTTTATGAGATGGTCACTGGTGATGCAAGAAAATATCAGCCGGTCCCTTGACAGCCAGAGGCAAAGGAGTTGTCAGTAGAAGAACCATACGTCATGTCTCATCCCAAACTCGCAATGCAATTACATGATGAGCTGTAGAAGGGTGTTCGATTGTGACTTGGGTAGCCAGGATGCATGGCCTGTGTGTTTTAGTGTGGTTATTGTACTCAGGTTGGATCACTTAATCTGTAAATAGAATATACGGGCACAGAATTGGCTTACTGTGGGTACAATTAACATTGCTGTTGCTCTGCTGCTGCTATTTAGTTGAAAAAGTTGACAGAGAATTTGTCTTGTAGATCATCTTCTTAATAAGTTTTTTGAGAGGTTAAGTATACTATAGACTTGTGATTGACTTCTTGCCTTGCCTTGACTTTTTTTGCCTTTACTGAATTTCTTCAATAAAAATGTAATTTAAAAGAATAGGCCATTTTAATAATGGAGAATTGCAAATAAAATAATTGAAATGGTGTTTTGCAACGAGAATGTTGAACCTATGTACTCGTATGTTAATAATAGCTGCTAATGACACATGCCTTTGAGATTTTTGCTTGAGCAGTCGCAGTCTGAACCTGGAGATTTTTAAAAGTTTCTATACTCAGACATACTACCTATCACTGAGTTGAGAGATGCATGTATTTAGTTATAGGCACTCACTTGTTTATTGTCTTTCTTGGCTGTCTTTGTCAGGGACACCTAGCTGGCTGTGTCAAAAATAGCCCTGGTGTGTACTTGCCCATGATCCTTAACTCTGACCCGGGGAAGTGGGGTAGAGATTTTCATCTAAAGAAAAATTTAGTATTAAAATGTGCTTTCTCCTTTCCTGCTGTCATTTCAAACAACCCCAGAGATCATATGGGGTTTGTTTACTTGAAAGGGACATCTTCTTCCTTCCTCATCTTCATAAACCATCCTAAAACAAACAAGAGTGTGTCAGTAATCAAAGGAATACTGGGGGCAGGAGTTAGGAAATGAAGTTAGTAGAGAGAGAATTTCTTCTTTATAAAAAAAGGACTCAAGGACTTGCCTCTCTGACCAAAACTTATAAATGTTCAGCTCAGCACACACAAACAGACATGTATATGTTAGTTGTACTACGAGAGGGCTCTTTCTCAGGAAACCTTGAGCAGCAGGTAAAGAAAAACACTTCCTTGAACTTCCTACCCAATGTGGGTCTTTTTTAGAATTGGTCGTTTCCTTGTGTGCCCCTGTGAACAAACAAGAGAGGTAACTTTCTTTTCTGTGATTTGAGGTGTTTTCCCACCAGATACAGAAACACATTTCAGCCTTATAAAAACACTAACAAATTGCCTGTAATTGTCTTCTCACAGTAGCCTGGAGCCAGCTCCCGCTTTTCCTCAGCTGGCGCCTCCCTCTGACTGCCCTGCTGTGCAGGGCTCCTGGTGTCCTTAAACAGCATTATGGACAGAGAGACGGGCTAAGCCCTTTATATAGGGAGAGATAGAGAGATATATTGTTTCTAATAAAAAGGTGACACCTAACTTAAACTGGCCTGCACATTTTAGAAAAGGGACAAATACTACATTTGGACCCCAATAAGTTACTTAGCTGGTACAGAAAAGGAACCAGACAAATCAAAGCTATGGATCATTATTGTAGGAAGAGTATAGGTAGAGCTACAATAGGTAATATAATTATATTATTGCCTGTAAATATCATTACTAGATAAGACCGTTATAAAAAGGTCAGCTCAATTTCAAGTATACAAATAAAAAGACCCATGTAGGTTTGGAAAAAAACCACAGAAATTATGGTTCTATTCAATGGTTCTTTAGAAATATTTTACTAGCTCCAAATGTGACTTCTGGAGCTTAGTCATGCTTGATATTTTCCAAATAGAAAGATCAAGAGATCTTTGTGAAAAAGCTCTTAAAGCTTTTTAAGAAAGAGACACCCTTTTTGGAAAGAGCTCAGACAGTATCCAATGAGATATGGTGAATGGACACTTGAAAAAGTTTTGACTAAAGGAAGTCAGATTGGATTAGGAATGGGCAATTGTTGGATAAGCGATGTGTTGTTTGGGTACTATTGTGCTGGGTAAGGCAAATATTGTGGATATAGAATATTCATATCTTCTAAAAGCCTTTGATCAAGTTCCACATTGGAGTCTAAAGGCTGCAGAGTGAAGTGCCATGGAAGAAGGCATAAATGTAATGTTTTGCACTGAGAATTGATCTAGCAGCAAAACCAGTGAGACAACTGGTTTGAAAGGGGTTTCAAAGTAGTGGTTTTAGGAACTCTGTTAATTTATAAATAATGATTTAAACCTAAGTAAATTTGAGAGCAGTGTCTCAGAGCTATACACAGATTCCTGTTATACGTTTTGTGATTGTTTCATATGCAGTACTTAAACTCCATTGACATCCCTGGAAGTCCCACATTCCTAATATTAAAGAGGTCTATGAGGGAGGAATTCAGATAATTTAGCCCATATTTTCTGTATGATAGAGTATATAATGAGGCTTAATTCAGGTGGATTCGGAATGACTTAGATTATATAGGAGACACGGTGATAAAGTACAAAACATAGAGAAGTTTATGATAATTAAGAGTACTCTGGGAATGAAGAACCCATTGTTCAGCAGATGGAAAAAGATCTGGGGATTAATGTGGAAAAATCATGGAACAAGGACAAAGTTAAACAAGTAAAGACAAATAAGGTATTAGATTTTATTAACAACATCATAGACTCTAAAGCTCTCATGTTAGACATTTGTTAGAAACCCCCTTGCAGAACTGTATGAGAAGGTGGTTGCTGTATCATACGAAGGAAACTATTTGTGAAATGACAATGCGCTGAAAAGCAATAAAAAAACAAAAACAAACAAAAAAAAAAACCTTGGACAAAATGGAGTAAGGAGGGAAAAATACTTACTGAATGCCAAAAAACCCCCAGTGTGGGTAGGGGAAAATGCAATGGTTTAAACAAGGTGACAAGTTTCGTTTTGTGATTGTTGTTGATTTCTTATACATTAAGCTATTTTGTTAAATCTTTTTTTTAATTACTGCAATCTGTTTTTCAATGTATACAGTTTCTTTGGGCAAATGCTACGGGGAAAGTTAACAGTGTAAATATAGAGTTTGGTAAGAAATGCAATGTTTTGATGAAAATTATGGTGAACCATAAAGGTCTATAATGGATAATAAGATCTAGACATAGTTTTTAAGTAGTATTATCACATCTATGTTTATTTTATTAAGTTGCTTTCTGTGTTTAATACTGTGAGCCCCCTCTAGCTATGTGATTTTTTTTTTTTTTTGTTGCCTAGCTGACATTGAATATATTGGTGTTGGAACTGGGTAGTAGTGTATGTTTATGGCCTTATTAAGATCTGGAAGATTCAAATATATTTTTTTCTTGTGATTGTTAATTTAAAGTGTAGTTGTGTTCACTTTAGCTAATGTACCCATCATTTTTTAATAGCTGATTGCAACTTTGAGTCTATCAGAAAATGTGATGTCATATCTGCAACGTCTGTGCGTATGTTGTCTCTCAGAACTGTCCATGTTCCCTGAAGATATTTGGGGGTATGTGCAGGCTTCAAATGTTTGAAGCTTTAGCAACTTGGTTTAAGCTGTTTGAAATCCCATTAGATGAAAGCTGGACAAGCATGCAGTGGGCTGGCTGGGTGTGCTGCAGATGGCCTGCACTGCTGGTAACACCCAGCCCCAGAGATTGCATCCCAGAGTGCTTGCTAGACTCTACTGCCTACCTGGAAACACCTGACAGCAACTCAGAGTATAGGTCAGGGCTGGGCATCCCTTCCTGATGACTCCCCTTCCCTCCCTTGTAGCTGCCAGGCTGTATGACAGAAGATCCAAAGTGGGTCTGCTGTCTTTTGAAGCTGAAGCTTTGGCTGTGGTAGGAGGGCTTCGGTCATAGGGAGCTGGGGCTGTGCCCCTGCCATGGTGGCCAGTACTGGGACTCCAGCCATGGCAGTGGGGAGACGGTGTTGACCACAGGGATCCTGGGGCAGCGGACCTACCGCTGCAGCCAAAGCTGGAAATCGAGTGTGCTGGCCACGTTTCCTCTGATTGAAGGGTTGCAAACCCTTGTATGCTGAGCATTTCAACAGGTGGAACTGCAATTGCACTGGTTAAACTCTTTTGCAGTATCCTGGGTGTTTAATTAATAATTAATCCTTTGGAAGTGAGGGCCTTAAACTCTAATGAGCATTTTTAGAAAATAATGAACTTGGTTGAGCTCAGTGAAAATTTCTCTTTTTAGTAGTCTGATTTAGGCCTTGAGTCGTGCTACTCTGAGCATGGCTTCTGATTCAGATTCTATCCTGAATGTCCTATATATATTGTATGTGACTACTTTATTTGGAATGGCATTGCATCTTCCCTTAAATTGTCTGATAAAATATTTTCTACAGCTTCATCATAAAACTTTAATTTTATAGGTATATTCCTTGAGTTTCAAGCTTCTGTTGGAGTAGTTATATGAGCTTTGTTTTTTTTCTATGGTACTACATTTGTAAGAATTCAGACTGTCTTTTTTAATTGTAAATTAGTGTCTTTTTCTTCAGGTGACTTGTTGCTCTCTACCTCTGTGCATAGTAATATTACTTTCCACATGTGACATACAGCCATGAACAGGACATGTTCACTGTAGGTTAGTTCAGCAAGTTTTTACATGATATGTTTTTAAAGTTAGAAAGTTTGAACAGCATAAACAAACTTTAGTGTGTTGCCCAGACATGATCTCCATTTGCATTTTTCTTTTTCTGAAATCCCTATGCATGTCCAGCACTTCTGCAAGCACAAACATGCCTCTTTCATATTATCTCTCTGTGATTTGATGTCTTACTTATCATGTTTATTGTTGCCAAAGTTAATGTTTTAGTTTTTGATTAGTTCTTGCATGTATTTTCACTTGTAGTCCCAGCTGATGATATAATAGATTTTGTATGATTTAGAAAGGAATATTTTTAGGGTTAAAATAATTTCTAACCTTTATTTGCACTGCTTATGGCAGCAGCTTGAAGTCCGCACCTCAAATCACTGCATGAGGTAGATTTTTAAGTTTTAAGTCTCATTGCTGTTTTATCTGCTGGAAGAACTTCTATAAAGTTTAGTGTTACTCCTGTCACCTTGCTTTCAATGTCACAATACTAGTTAGAAGTAATAGTGTGGAAAGTTTTTACTAATCCAGATATAGGTCACTGACTTGGGTGTAAGTATAAGTCTATAACACTTTATCTGTGGTGGCGTACTTTCACTTCCCTTCTGCATTTGCTGGTCCCTAACCCATCTTGCAATTCTGCTTGCTTTCTCACTCGAAGAACCTTGGCCAGGAGAAATACTTGCCCTCTTTGCACTATGTAACATGTATCATTGTCAAACACCACACTGTGGTCTGCAACATAACTAAATAGCCATAGGCTGTCATTTGTGTATGTGCTATAGTTGCTGGCACACAGAAACAGTGAAAAAATTACTAAGGACAGGGTACAGTTGCATATCTTGAACTATAAATAATAACAAAAAGAACATAAAAGTTCTGCAACTTACTTGGATTGTAGCCCTTTTTTTTTGTATGCCTGTGTTTAGAAATTTCTCTTAGTAGATGACAATCCAAAGCTTTTTGCATACCATATTAAATACAAAGTATACATTATACTGCCATATAATTTCAGCATTTTAACTCTTTACATGTATTAAATTCTATTTTCAAAGTGAACTTTCCTATTTTTAACATATACATCTAATCTTAAATCACGTTCAGTTTCTTCTCTTTTCAAGATGTTAAATAGACCTGCCTTTTAAAGATGAAATACTTTTATGCTTTAGGAACACTATACCATAATCTCATCAATTTCAAAATTATAGAGCAGATGCAGCTGTGATCAGGACTACTGTGTCCAGTCTTAAAAGTACTATATTTTGAATATTTATATTGCTCTGCTGGATTAAAAAAAAATCCCTCCCTTCTAACTAAGGAAATCCTAATACATATAAGCTCAAACTGCTCAGTTCAGCAACACTAAAATATTAAACATATTGGATTAGATTTCTTTGCGCTTATATTACTTAGTGGTAAGGGTGTTACAGGTCCCATGTGCATCCACAGATGATATGAATTATTATAGACCTAGTCACTAGCCTGAACTAGGTATCTTAAGTTACAGTAGCTTTGGAGGTCCCTGCATATTGGCCAAAAAGTATGGATGTTACATAAGTAGGAGCTTATCTAGGATTTAGATTAGTGTGGAAATCTAATGCTTGGGGAAAGCTTCTTTTGAGCAGGGGAAGAACATACTGTCTTGTGTCTTACCTGTTAAAGGTTTTCCACATGACAGTCTTCAGAGGAAATGAGTTGTTATAGACCTAAGCTTCATAGCCATGACTTCATAGTGCAGGGGTGTCAAATGTCTCCCTGACCTGGATCTGTACTGTGGGGCTCCTTGCAGGCCAGATGTGAATGTGGTGGTGGTGGTGGGGTGAGTGGCAGAAATGGCAGATGTTTTTTCCTTCCCTGCTCCCAGCTGCTGACACATATCCCCAATGGAGCTCTGTGCCCCACATTTCAGCAGCAGGCTTTGCCCCTACTCACCCTGTCCCTAAATTCCCGGTTCCTCTAAAAGCCCTGAAGGTGAGATGATGAAGTTTTGCAGGCCAGATTATCCATGAATTATACGTTTGACCCCCCTGATTCAGTGCAAGCTGTAGTTGCTCATGTTTTTAACTCTGGAGGTTTCCAGGTTGATCCTCATCGAAGAGGGTTATACTTTTATACATTGACATATTGCAAATGTAGACATGCATTGTACTATTCCACTATGTTCTCATGATCTTTTCATTTTGAGGTTTTATATTGCTACTCAGGTAAACTAGGAATTAAAGAAAAAAACTCTGCTGAATGCATCATATACAACCTCTCAAGTAACTACTGTACTTTGTGTATGGGTACATACTGGTTTGTGGGCGTGCAGTGTATTCCTTAAGTAGGAGGCAAGGACTTTCATTAAAATTTAAATTGTGGTTTTTCTGAGTTTGTATGTGGGATTTTCTGCATAATGCTGCAATAGCCAAACTGCTGTTGTTGACATTAAGGCTAAAACTCCTATTGACCTTGGTGAGAGAAGGATTGGGCCAATGGTTAATTGAATGCATTTGAAAAAAATGTACATTTTCTTCAGTATGGCAATACAAAACTGTGCAGAAGATGGGCAGCCACTTTTCCAGTATCCCTTTTCAGGGGGGAGGTAGCTGTTCTGAAAAGAAAAACTTCTGAGGAAAGAGATTCTCTGAAGTAAAACTTTAAACAGGGTGAAGAAAAGTGTGGGTGAACAAACCTTTTGATGAAGGTTGGAGTGCGTGTTTTTGATAATGCAGCTGTCATCTCTCTTACCTAACAGGACATCAGCTTTGATGCTTTTAACTGTCTCAGGAGGTCTCTCTTTTAGCAAGGTTGGTAAATCATTGTAGCAGAAGGAGTCATAATTGTAGCTAACAAATGCTTGGGCGAAATGTTATGAAAGGCACACTAGAAGTGTCTTGTTTCTCAGTGTTTCGACTGTCAAATCTCATCTAAATTTAGCTGCAGCAGTTAGAAGCATAATTGTACAAATAATAAAGAAAATGACACACAGTATGATATGACTGGAGAAACAGTGATCCAGAAAATATCTTCAAAACCCAGCAGTTCTGGGGAAAAAAATAATATTTGTACTAGGTGACTGGATGCATATGCTACCATTCTTCTTTTGTACCTTAGCTATGTGTATGGCCATGCTTTTCATTTCATGCTATCTGAATCTTACCTTTAAGAAATGTAGAGTGACAGGAAGAATCCAGAATTCATGATTGTATTCCAGGGTTATATTTCAAGAAAAAGTCCTACTGGTCCTTCCATCTTGATTTTTGTTTGACAAAAAACCTGGCTAAGGTTGTGATAAAGTAGAAATGTCTCAAATCAGTAGAAGGAGTAATAATAATGGTATTCCAACTTTGCTTTTATATAATTTTGATTTCAGTCCTACCTGGCATTGAATTTTAATATTCCTCTTGAGCTTGTGAACTTTGGCATGATCATTAACAAAGATTCTTTTGTCGTCTTTTGAAATAATGAATAAACTCTTGCTTATATGGCCCAGTTGGTATTTCTTAGATCATTTGTAGACTATGGGTGGCATTCTGTTCTTTCTTGATTTAAGTGGTCAGTTTTCAGGTGTCTACAGGGCACTTTCAGGACTTGCATGTCCCGTAATATTCTATTCCTGGGCACATAGCTCTGCACATGTGAGGGACTTCATATATTCACAGACTGAAGCAATTAGTTCTTTCCATCTTTTCCCCCCAAAGAGCTTGGTGGATAAGGCATTCTCCTGGGAATCTAGAGGTCCTGGATCATAGAATCATAGAAAATTAGGATTGGAAGGGGATCTCAGGAGGTCGTCTAGTCTAACCCCCTGCTCAAAGCAAGACTATTCCTGCGTAGATCATCCCAGCCAAAGATTTGTCTAGCCAGGTCTTAAAAACCTCCAAGAATGGAGATTCCACCACCTCTCTGGTTAACCTGTTCCAGTGTTTTATACCCTCCTAGTAAGAAAATTTTTTCTGATATCTAACCTAAACTTCCCTTGCTGCAAGTTGAGACCATTGCTTCTTGTTCTGTTGCTTTCACTCAAATAGAGTTTGATTCTGGATACGTCTGACTTTACAGTCCAGTGTGTTAACCACCCCACTGCAGGTCAGCCATTATCTAGCAACTTCTCTAGTACTCTTTTTGAATCTGGTGCTCTTGGCAGGAGAGGAGGTCTGCAGGAAGGCATGTGGGTCCAGGAGGAAGCAAATAAATCAGAGTGGTTCAGTGAAGTGGGGTGATAGCCAGGAAGGCAGAAGGTCCTGACTTCTGGCTGGGGCAAGTTTCCTTCTTGCATTGTTTGCCATCTTTTCTTCCAAGGACTATTAGTGGTTCAGCTTCATAAGGAATGCCAGAGAGGGGAATAATGCCTGACCTGTGGTGGGATGGGAAGAGTGCTGTTCTGGGAAGTGAAAGAAGCCCTGTTTCAAAACTCCTTTAGGAGAGGAGGACCTCCAGCATCTGAGATGAGTACCCTTACCACTGAGCTGTGTGGACAGAAGAGAGAGAGAGAGAGACATGTATACAGTCTTTTTCCATTCATAAGTCCAAGTCCAGTAGTTGTCATTTCTGGACTACTGCATTTTCAGATATCTAAATATGTTGCATGTCTAAAAGGGGCAGGTGTAAGGACTATGGCTGCTCCTGTGCATGGTTTGTCAGCCTGATTATGCAGTCATGTACATGCATAATAGGGCTGTGTGAAGCTTTGGTTGCTGATTCGATTCGGAGGAGAATATGTCTGATTCGGCCGTTGAATCTCTGAATCTGAATTGAATCAGGAAAACAATACAAAGTTCCGAATTGATTAGAAGCACCAAATTGATTTGGAAAAAGATTCGGAGAAGATTTGGCGATTCAGGCAGTTCCTGCTCACTGCCGCAGGGAGCCGGACCCAGACTCCATGCTGGTAAGTAGAGGGTGGGGGAGGAGGGACCATGGTGGGGAGGGGACCCCTGCTCTCCCAGCTCCATCAATGGCTGCCTCACCTGGCCCCAGTGTCCTGGTGCTTTAAAAAAAAGCCCCGCACTCACTGGCTGCTGCAACAGCTGTTGGGGCCTTTGGGGGCTCATGGCAGAGATGCCCATGCAGCACAGGGCACTGGGGGGCAGCAGGGATTGCCCCCCCCCCCCTTGTCTGGTAGGAGCCACTGAGTGTGGGGCTTAAACAATTTTTTTAAAAAGTGCCAGGACACTGGGCCTGGGCAGTGTAGTCATTGATGAGGCTGGGAGAGTGGGCGGGGATGGGGCCAGTTGATTCGGCAGTGGCCGATCTCTGAATTGGAGTCAGCCGAATTGAATCAGGATGGTGATTCAAATCACTGAATCGAATCACTGTTGGTCAAATCCAAAGTGAATACTAGCTGCTTTGCACAGACCTAATGTGTAGGGCTATTCACCCAAGAACAGAATACCCCTGGTTATGTAAGTACCAGAAATGACCACTTAGATGACCAAGAAAGAATAGAATGCTATGGATCTATGGATGTTTTGTGTCTTGTGAATGTATGTTCCATACATAATTGCTGATTGCTCTTTAAAGAATATAGTTTGGTTTGCGTATTTTGTGCATTTTTCCTTTAGTAGCATGCCTCCAAAAGGTAAACTCAAAGGAGGTGTATCCTTAATGATGCAACTGTTATACAATAGTAGTTGTTATCGCATTATATACACGCCATAGTAATATACTTAAAGAAAGGAGAATGTACAAAGAAAAAGATATAGCACTGGCTTGGATATGGTTGCTAAATAAAAGATGGAAAAATAACTGGTAAACTTATTTTTTTTAAACAATGCTTTTGCATTTTTATGTTCTCTTGGATGCATTGCTCATATTGGGGTTCTGTTGAGAGGAGAGTTCCCTTATATAACATATGATTTAAATGGGTAACGGGGAGAGTCCATGCCTTGAAGAGCTTACAATAAGCGTGAGGTGGTAGCCTAACATTCCAAAAATGGTTTGGAACAATGAACCACTTTTAAACCTCAATTTCCTTTGGACTGCAAGGCTAGAGACAGACATTACACAAACTGGTTTAAGAGATCACAAACTGGTTTAAACCTGTAACAGAACACATGTTCAGTGTAAATAAACCAGTTTGAAAATGGCTGAAACCGGTTTGAGAGAACCCTGATTCAATGTAGTATCAGACTTAACTGATTTGGCTCAAACCGCAACCCAGACCCCTTGCTGGTTTAATACAAGTCAGACACCCCCAGCATGCTTTCTGGGCTGGGTGGGACTTTCTCTGCAGGGTTGGCCCCCCCTCTGCTCCCTGGCTGGAGCTCTGGCACAGACTTGCAGGCACAGAGTGTCTGCCTGGCTAATCCCTTCTAAGCAGGGATTATTCCCCCCTCCCCTCTGCCTTACACAGACACCTGAGCATTAGCTGGCAGACCACACATTGGCTAGGGTCTGCGCTGTGGGAGAGGACAGAGGCAGGCTTTTTGGAGCTAATCAACAGGTAGCTTAATGTCCTTCCTTGGAAGAGCTGTTTAAGAAGAGCTCCATTAGTTAATGGAGAGAGGCTTTGTTTTCCTAATGAGCTGATGAACACTGAGTTAATGGTGATAAACATTCCCTGCTGGGCAGTTCAGGAGTGGGGGGAGGGGAGGAATAATCAGATTCTCCTGCCAGGATTTGGCCACATCCCCCTTAGTTTTGCTCAGTGGAAGCAAAGGGAGGCCTGCTGTAGCACCCCCACCCTGCTTCTAGCCTGAGCCACTGTAGGCATGCCCCTGCATTTCTGGGATGTCTGTCTGGGTTACAAACTGATTCAGCCTAGTCAGGTTAGACTAACTTGCAAAGATTGAATCAGTTCAGGCTCAAGCTTTTTGAATGCCTGTCCCTAGCCCAAGTTACTGTTACCAACTTTTTAATTGAAAACACTATAAAGGTGCATGGGGTCGGGCCACAGTTTGCAGACCAGTGCTGTAGATTAGTGGAAAAAAAAATAGGAACAAAGGGAAACATGAGTTGGTGCTAGTTGTCACAAAAAACATGAACTCTCTAAGCATTGTTAAGAAGGTTTGAAGAAGCTAGAGAGGTGAGACTTCATAGCAGTGATATTCCTCTATGAGGGTGCCACAGTGCACTATGATGGCTTGAGATCCTTTTGAAGGTGCCACAGGGTGCCATGCTATGTTAGCATTGTTAGGCATGCCAAACATGTTTCACAAAGTAAGCCTCAATTCTTTCCTACAGAAAAAAATGTTCTATTTTTCCATAGTCAAAAAATGAGTGAAAACTAAGAGCTGACATTTGCTGAGGGGTGCCCTGAGTCTAGTTAGGTTGTGTACAACAGCTTTACGAGTACTTATGAGATGCTTTTGTGCATCAAGGGTGGCATTGGAGAAACCACAATGCTTCTTGGAAAAATTTAAGAATGAGCAATGAAGATGGGTAGTATCTGTGGAATAGAGACATTTGGAATCTCAAATTTGGGTTAGGAATGATGGGTTGGACAGTGAAAGTATTTTGCACATGATACAGTGATGAAGGGAGAGATATGAAGGGATCAAAAGAAAGGGTAATGTGATTGATAAGTAACATGCCTCAAAGAGGATAGAACGGATAGATCTAAGTGGAACAATGTGGAATATGTCAATGCCAGGGAAGAAGAGATTTCACTGAAATGTAAAATATGAAGAAATGCACAAGAGATTAAACTACCTTGATGGGAAGGAATGGTGGATCTTAAGAATGATCTGCAGGAGGAAGAGGGAAGACATTAAGACAACTTGGTTTATAGTTAGAGAGAGAGAGTCAGAGTGATGATAAAACTCATGTTTAGGTGAGATATTAGGAAGAACTACTTCACGGTAAGGGTGGCCAGAGCCTGGAACAGGCTTCCCAGAGAGGTGCTCTCACCTTCCCTGGAAATCTTCAAGAGGAGACTGGATAGGCACCTGGCTGGGGTCTTATGACCCCTGCCACCCCCAGTGCTCCTTCCTGCCCATGGCAGGGGGTCAGACTAGATGATCTGTCTAGGTCCCTTCTGACTCATTGATTCTATGATTCTATATTATGGCGTGAGTAACAGGAAGGAGAAGTGTTTTTTTTCTACTGTATTTACATTTTTTTTTCCCCCTTCTCTCTCTCAAACTTATTAATTCTATTTGCTACTCTTGTCCTGTCACTCTTTATCATGTAAAGCGCTGGAAGGGAAAGGGGAAAAAAGTATCACTATTTCAAATAAACCCAAAATAACTTTAAAATCAAAATTTTTAATTTTATAAAAAAGCAGCATAGCTCTAAACCTGCTAGGGTGAGAGGGTAGTTGCCCAAGTGTGATGGTAACCCACTCACACCTGGACATTCTTTTACTGTCACTGACATAAATTCCCATTTCCTTCCCTGGCTTGGTGTAAAATAGTGGGCTGCTTTTTAGTCTTGAATATTGCCTGGCCTACCCCAGTGTAATTTTGGGAACAGTATAGAAAAGTACAGGGAAAGAAAGATAAATAATTTTGGGACAAATGAATAGTTATTTTAATCACAGTGCCTTTTTGGAGCTGTTGACTAGTCTGGAATATTAGTAGTTGTTTTGGGGGTTGTGATGGGGTAGTCAGTGGCTGCATTTCAGTGGGTCAGAGTTTCCTGCTAAGTATAATTCATCATATTTCCAAATGGAGTACGTATAGGTACAGAATCAAATAAATAAAGAATAAAATACTGAAATCAGATCTATGTTTGTTCAGTCAACTGCATATCTATATTAAATTAACCCCCCGTCCCAAACATCTTACTATTATATTTTATACACATTTTAAGTTGTAAAGTAGTTTGAGGGTTGCACTATTAATGAGTGGTATTCATAAATGACTGTACAGTAGACAAGTCATTCTCTTGTACTGTACTTCTCTGTGTGCATGAATGAGTCATTTCTTCAGATGAGATTTACAACTATGTCTGAAAAGATTAAGAACTACTGAATCCTTATTCATCCAGGCACAAATCCCATTATTTATTTCCAGGCTTTGTGGTCACATCTGTAATGCTGTTTGCAAATTGGTTAACTCCTGACTATGGAACAATTTCGAAATATCTGAAAACTTAAAATAAACCAAAAAGTATGTTTGTGTTGTCATCTTCTAGAAATGTCAAAATTGTGTTTACACTTTTATGTAAACATGCTTGTAAAGAAGCTTACATTTTTGTGTATGTACAAGATTTTTGTCTCTATTGAATGATATGTTTTAAACTAGAATAATAAATGCTAACTTTAGTGCATCAAATATCATTTACTTAGACTTCGATATTGTTTACTTAGATTTCAGGAAGGCCTTCGATATGGTATCCCACCCCATACTGGTGAAAAAATTAAAAGACTGTGACTGTGTGTGTGTTCGTGCTGAATTATATAAGGACTGAATTAAGCACAGGCTCAGACCTGGATTTCAATTTAAAAAACTTTTATTGTTTCACAAAGTCATAAACTGAGGAGGTCTGTTGGTTCACGAGGTTCCCAAATCAAGCCCTTGTTTTCTAACCCGAAGGCTAGGTGTGGCTGCCTGATTCAGTAGTCTCAGAACTGGTCAACAGCTCATTTAAAAGGAGTCCTTATCTTTTTTTAGACAAAAGATACAAAACTGTCCACACTCTGACAGTGAGGCATCTAACTTTACTATTACTTATATATGATAATACATATACATATGCATTTCTGATTCTTACTTCTGTTGGTTACTAGTTAACACATCTATATTATCATATCAGGTGACACACTCTTTATTATAATCTTTACGCTTCTTATGTTAATTCTTAATGACCTAACTACAATATTTTCCAGACTCTGCTTGCATAACACAAAATTAATTTTTATCATTGCGGTTTAGCTGTGTGGTTTCCATCAACAAAAAAGCTGCTTGCTTGCAATTTTTATCAGACTGTCAGAATTTTATCCAAGGGTCAGATGGTGATTACCAGAATGTCAATCGCTCACTCTTCAACCTCCTTGAAGCATTCTGGGAGTTCTAGTGCGTTGTTAATTATGCTAGGTCTTGCTTAGCATAAGCACTATCTCACAGACTTGGATGATTACACGGTCTGGTGGGTGGCAAATTGGCCAGAGGGTCATACCCAGAAAGTGATGGTAGATGGGTCGGTATTGACCTGGAAGTATGTGGGCAGTGGGGTTCTTGGGCTGATGCTCCTCAATGTCTTCATCAGTGACTTGGACAAGGGAGTGTACTCTGTCCAAGTTTGCAGATGACACAAAACTGTGGGGAGAAGCTGACATTTCCTTACACCGGAGGGCAGGGAACAACTACAGGCAGACCTAGACAGGTTGGACAAATGGGCAGAAAACAATACAATGCAATTTAACAAGGAGAAATACAAAGTGCTGCACCTAGGGGGGAAAAAATGTCCAGCACATCTACTGCCTAGGAAATGACCTGCTCGGCAGCACGGAAGCAGAAACGGATCTCGGAGTCCTAGTGGACTCCAAGGTGAACATGGGTCATCAGTGTGATGAAGTCATCAGCAAAGCTAAAGCCACTTTATTGTGCATCAGCAGATGCATGACAACTGAACCAAGGAGGCCCTCTATCGGGCACTGGGGCAGACCACAGTTGGAATACTGCATGCAGTTTTGGGCACCACACTGCAAGAGGGATGTGGATAACCTGGAGAGGGTCCAGAGAAGGGCCACCTGTATGGTTAAAGGCTTGCTGGCCAAGCCCTATGAGGAGAGACTAGGGCACCCTAGACCTGTTCAGCCTCCGCAAGAGAAGGCTGAGAGATGACCTTGCAGCTGCCTATAAATTCATCATGGGGATGCAGAAGGGAATTGGTGAGGCTCTACTTACCAAGGTGCCCCTGGGGGTCACAAGAAATAATGGCCATAAGCTGGCAGAGAGCAGATTTGGACTGGACATTAGGAAGAATTTCTTCACAGTTAGTGGCCAAATCTGGAATGGGCTCCCAAGGGAGGTGATGCTCTCCCCTACCCTGGGGGTCTTCAACAGGAGAACTATCCAAATAGATATCTGGCTAGCATTCTTTCCTACCTATGCAGGGGGTCGGACTCAGTGATCTATTGAGGTCCCTTCCGACCCTAACATCTATGAATATATGTATATTCTGTTGCCTTTACAAACATTAACAAAAATTAAAAATTGCTCAGCCATAATTTTGTATGTAGAATTTATGAAGATAATTTTTAAATAATCTTTTAGAGTAAAATATGTGTGTATACTGTTGATACATGAGTATTGCTGGGATAAATATTCCAAGTGCAACCAAGATATCCAGTTCACTAGCATTCATATTTTGGTGTTCAGAAAAACACTTGAGTAATACTGGAAAAAGATGTTTGTTTATTTTCCAATATCAACAAACAGGTTTTTATCATTTTTGGAATGCTAGGTATGTACATATATATTAACGGGGATGGATCCAGAGAGTGTCAAGGTAGCACAGCCACACGTTCCTTTGGCTGTGCTGCATGCTCAATGAGCTCTCAGAGCTCACTGGGATGTCAGAAGAGCTTCTGCTGGGAACTGCATGTGATGTGAGCTTTCTGAGATAACTGGCTGGGCTGCCCAGAATTCTTGCTTTCAAACAGCTTTCTGGAGCCCACTGCTGTTAACTTGTACCTCACCCCCCTCTTCTCCCTGAATCCAGCAAATTGTTAATTCAATGTACTTGGTTGTTTGAGAAATTAGCATAGCATGTAAGAAATGTTTATGGTGAAATGGATATATTTTTGGCTGTGATGCCCTTGGGTATATTTCTCTGAATGCATCTTTGGTTCAGAGTTCTCATATTGTAGCTCTTAATTTGACAGTCTGGCTCTAATCTTTCGTATTTTCTTCCGGTGCATAATACTGGCAACATACAGCTAAGTTGTTGTTCTTTGTAACTTTTTATTAATAATCCATACTTCCTTGTAATATTTCTTATGTAGGTGATATTCAGTGGTGTGGCTTACTTTCCTATATGTTTCATGGTTCTGAGAAATTAGATAACAGTAATTAATATGATAATGCAAGCAGATACCAACACAAAGAAATGTGTTTATCCCTTCCAAAAATGGAAGCATATGTTGTTTCTTTCCATGTACTGTTTCACACAAGAAGTGTTTTTGTGTGTAGGATCTTTTGAAATGCAGGAGAAATACAGAGAATTACTGGAATCTTGTGGTGGTAATGTATTTTTTTCCCCCTCATGCCTCCTTTCCCAGTATTTGATGTAGGATTTTACAGAAGGGTGTGCCCTAGCATTAAGGGTGTTCTTGGTAGGCAAGGTGTTCAGGGACGGGCAATTTTAATGCTATCTGCTACTTGGACCCAATTAAGTCAGTATTTTTGCCAGGAAGATTTTTTTGAAATACGTATTCTACCAACAATATGAAAACATGTTAAAATTTTTTTTCTTTTTTCTTTTCTTTTTTTTTTTTACAAAAAGATCTAAACCATTCCTTTAAAACCTTTCTACATTCTGAGACTTGGTACAGTGTGCTCACAAGCTGATGGTATTGTTGGACCTCTCTGTGGTTTGCTAAACTTAACGTGAAGTTCATTTGATACTGTTTTATCAGAATGGGATGTTACTAACCTTTTGGACCTGAGGAAATGCAGAGATGTTGTTGTCGGAAAGCTAGGTGGGCACTGCCTTTCCTCCCTGCCGCCTTTGGCATGTTTTGTACAAAATAGTGTGTTTCTAGAGCAGGCTATAGAGCATATCTGGTTTATGTTTGCATCCTACAGTGGTTTTCTTTACTAGTATGAGGAACTTTTAGTGGTCATTCTCACTGCTTCTTCCTCTGAGCCATCAAAATGAAAGAAAAAAAATAGTGATACATGGCAGTATTTAATTGCACTTTAAAGACAGACAAAAAAGAGAGAAAATGGTGGCAAGATCTCCTGGTACCAGGAATTTGTGGATCTAATAAACTTTAGGTTGCATGTAAGATGAAAGCAAGAAGACTGGAAAAGATTCTTTTCATTTGAAAAAAATATTCTGGATCTGTATCCATCAGAAATTGTATATTTCTATCAGAGCCCTTATAAACTCCCCTTAGGTTCTTGCACTGAGTCCCATGTCTCTACCACTATATACGATCATTGGAAAGTGGGGCTTGAGCCAGGATCATCCCTGACTATATCCACCTCAGACAAGTGTCTATTTAACCCGCTCTTGAACAGTTCCAGGGATGGAGAGTCCACAACTTCTTTAGGTAGTCTGTTCCAGTGTTTTACCATCTTCATAGCCAAAAACTTCTTCCTAATCTCCATCCATTGCTTTAAGCTGTCCCTTTATGGCCACAGAGAAAAGTCTATCTCCTTTGTAATCATCTTTCAGGTATTTGAAGACTGCTATCATATCCTTCCTCAGTCTTTTCTCCAGACAAAATAACTCTAGCCCTTTCAGCCTTTCCTCATAAGTTTGGCTTCCCAGGCCTCTAATAATTTTTGTTGGTCTTTGCTGGACTTTTTTCAAACTGTTGACATCTTGCTTGAATTGCAGGGTTCAGAACAGGACACAGTACTCCAGGTGAGGCCTTGCTAGTGCTGAACAGATTGGGAGATTCCCTTGATTTGCAAATGAAGCTTTCATTAGTACAACTTGTATTGTTGGCTTTTTATTTTTTCTGTAACAAGAGCACACCTGTGGAGCTTATAACCTACTGTAACTCCCAGGTCCTTTTTTGTAGTACTGCAGCCTAGTTAGTAATTCCTCAGTCTATTTGTGCATGCAGTTGTTCTGTCCCAGGTGTAGGACTTGCACTTGTCCTTGCTGAACTTAATTTGGTTGGTTGAACATTATTTCTCCAGTCTGTCCAGGCCAGTCTGGATCATAACCCTATCCTTCAGTGTGTATGTAACTCTACTCAGTTTGGTGTAATCTACGCATTTGCCCCACGTGTACATGTTTTGCTGTCCTTCCTTAACATGTTATACCCATCTATGACAGTACTCCAGTCATATGAACTGTCCCACCATGGCTCTATAATTCAATTGCATCATAATTTGATTGTACTAGGACCTCCAGCTTTTTAATTATTTCCAGTATTTCCTGCATTAGGATACGAACAGTTCAGTTATGTAACTGATTTGTCCTACTTTCCTTCTGAGAACACTGCTAAGACTTCCACCATTGCTTCCTCTTTTAAAATGTTATTCAGGTCTCCTGACTGCTTGCTTACCTCTGGCCTTTGTCTCTGTCCCCTGATGAACTTGGTTTAAAGCAGGGGCAAGCAATTATTTCAGGTGGAGGGCTGCTTACCGAGTTAGGGCAAGCCATTGAGGGCTGCATAGGTAGCCCTGCCCCTTGACAGGTCTCACCCCCTGGCCACCATCTTGGGACTGGAAGTCCTGTCCTCTAATCCCTGACCTTTGCCACCAGAAGTCCCACCCCTTGCCCCCTCCCCCCCAGAAGTACTCCTTCTAGCAAGGGGTTTTGCCATCTCAGAACCAGAAAAATACCAAATTATATTCTAAAAGATCGATTCTATACTACAACATTAATTTAATTAAAAAAAAAATTTGTCCTGATTTTCATGTGTTTGTGTAGTGTACATAGAGATGATAGTATAATAGCTTAAAATGAAGTCTTACACATGTACGTTGTGGGGGGGTGTGAATGGGAAGGTGGGTATAGTTTTGTGGGTATGTGGGATATTGGGAAGGGTGTGTGTGGGATTTGTTGGGTGGATAGGTATGGGGATGGATATGGTATGGGTTTTGTGCTGGGAGCGTGGCTGGGGAGGGTTGTGGCTTGTGTGGAGGGGAAGGGTCTGCCCACAGCCTCCCCCTGCTCCGCCCCTGTGGCAGGCAGAGCCACTACTAGTGCTCCTGCAAGCCCAGGCTCTGTGCTTCTGCCACTCCTGGCCCTAGGGCATTGGCATAGACTCTATGCTCCCGCTCACTGCCACTTGCCCCCCCCCCCCCCCCCATCTGCCACTGCTATCCTTTTTCTGCTGCTTCCCCATTACCACCTCCTCCTCTGGCTGCCCCAGCATCATGTCCCAGCTGCTCTTGCAGTCCTGGTGCTGCAGCTGGGAGCCAAGTGATGTTGGAACATGGTGGGCAGGCTGTGGGGGTGAGTGATAAAATGGCTGCGGCAGGCTGCGGGAAGGGGCAGCAAGTGGGTACGTGGAGTACAATGACAGCTGAGTGGGAGCACGGGGCCCATGCCGGTTTACTGGGGCAGGGAGAGAAGGGGCAGCCTTGTTCTGGGCCCCGCTAGCATGGGCCTTGCATTCCCACTCGGCTCTTACTGTGCTCTGTGTGCCTGCTCACTGCCCCTTCCTCTGCATGCTGCAGCCATTTACCTGTTCCGCCCACCGTCTGGCACTACATGGTTCTGAGGTGCAGCACTGGGACCACAGGAGCTGGCCTGGCTGGCCCTGAGGACAGGGGCAATCACCCATGGTCCTCCCCTGCTTCCTACCCATCCTCCTTCTTATCTGCATTTCCCTTAGCACACAGAAGCAGGAACAGTCCCAGGCCAGATGCCTCCAGAAGCTCCTGCTAGGCAGAGGCTTCTGGCTGGGGTTTTGGGGAGTGGTAGGGCAGGGTCGTACTGGACTTGCTGTGGCTGTTTAGTTCTGCCTCCAGCTCCCCTGGGTCCTGCTGCCCCTGACTGCCTGTCAAAGATAAATATTTATCTCATGAAAATAAATATTAATTTTCTAAATTTTTTAGGGGCTCCACAGGCTGGGTAGAATTGCCTGGCAGGCCAGATCCAGTACGCAGGCTGTATTTTGCCTGCCCCTGGTTTAAAGCCTTCGTCATTAGATTATAGTTTCATAGTTTGTAGGGTCGGAAGGGACCTGAGCAGATCATCTAGTCCGACCCCCCGCCATGGCAGGAAAGAATACTGGGGTCAAATGACCCCAGCAAGATGTTCATCTAACCTCTTCTTAAACGCCCCCAGGGTAGGAGCCTGCACCACTTATCTTGGAAGCTGGTTCCAGACCCTAGCCGCCCTGATTAGCAAGCGTGTATACAAAGACACTCGGACACTTTCCCCTTTGTCAGGTAGACTCCATCTCTTTTTAGTAGTCTTTCTTAGGACATCATTACATGGACAAAAGTCAAAGCCCTGCTGGTGACATCATCAATGCAGTCACATTTTGCTTTCCAAGATGCATGTGCTCCTAGCCTTACCTTTACCTTTGACTGGAAGGACTGATGGATAAGAACACCATGTGGGCCCCCATCCCCTTTGCCCTTGCACCGAGAGCCATATAGTAATTTTTGATCTCTTGAGTTTCCCCTTGGCAGTATTATTGGTGCTATGAGCAGGGGATAGTATTCAGGGGGTCAAATGAGTTTCTGCAGCCTTTTCATGGCATTTCAGACTTGAGGTTCTGGCAGGCAGCAGATCTCCCAAGCCACCGGCTCTGTGCCCTGCCGGAGCGAGTTGCCAACCACTGCCACCCATCACTTCCCCTTGGCAGCTGTGCTCTTGATCCTCTTCTGCCAGTGGAGTAGGCTTCTTTTCATGTGAAGCCAAGGCTTCATACTTTTTTGAAGCCTTTGGCACGGTTTAATTCCTTGATCTTTCTGGTAAACTTGTGCACATGCTTTCTGACTGTTCCACCATTCAGAAATGAAATTTTGTGGTACAGCAACCATAGGTCCACAGTACCAGTGCTGACTTCCTGTCAACACTCAGTTTCTTAAGCATACATATTCCCAGAACTTCAAGCTCATCAGCATGTTGCCTTATACTTTGTCCTTTGAGGAATGTGTGATAGTTGAAGCATGGAACATGAAGTCTTTGCAAAAGTTTTATACCTAATCACTCTTTAGTTTGCAAAGTATAAGAAATATATAAGACCTACATGCAGGGGCAGATCCATGAGGGCTGGAGTGATGCAGACACCCCGTGCCCCCTCCCCACCCGCTTTTGGCACCATGCTGTACGAACAGCAGCAGTGGGGATTTTTTTTTTTAAGTTCACAAATTGGGTAAGAACTGTGACTTGAATTCTCTCCCCCACTTTCCTCTCCTTTCTCAGCAGCATGCTCAGTTCCCCTCCCAGTTCCCCTCCCAGTTGCCTTCTCCATTTTGCCACTGCTGCTGCCACTTTCTCTGGGTTGTCCTTCAGAGCCACTTCTGCCCTACTCTTGCTGGGAGTGCTGAGTGGAGTCCTCTTCGCTGCCTGGTTCCCTTGGGTGTTCCCTGCTAGTCAAATGCAGGCATCCCTTTCTGAGCCCAACAGCAGCAGTTCTGGAGTCTTTCCCCCCTGTGAAGTGAATTGGGAAGGTTGTAGTTTCGGAGGCTTGGGGGAAAGGTTTGAGAGCCACTGCATCTGTGATCCTCAGGAAATAGCAGTGGTGGTGGTAGCAGGTAGGTTAAATGAAGGTAATATCTATCCAGAACTGCATATCATGCTAGTATCCTTTTCCTGTCTCCTTAGTACAAGGTTGCTAAGCCTCTGGCCTGCAGACCCAATCTGGCTTGTGGGGCTCCCCACATGTTGGGAAACATGGTGGTGGAGAAGCAGTGGCAAATAAAACTGCCACCCCTCCCCCACTGCTAGATTCCCAAGCCCTGTGGGGTGGATCAGGGCGGTGCTACACCTCCTCCCCATATGGCCAGATTGGGGCCAGGCCAGGCCAAGCCACTTCCCCCTTCCCCCAGGTGGGCAGATCAGGGATAGATTTACCCTCCTCTCCCCCTACACAGCCAGATCACAGCAAAAGATGGTCATAAAATACAAGAATATGAATTTGATTTCTAAAATGTATTAAGTTATTTTTTCCCCCAAATTTTAGAAATGTATATATAAAAAGCCATTTTCATGTGGTGATACTATGATCCGTAGGTTCTTACAAGAGTAGGCTAATCTGCTAGAAGTTTTGTTTTTTTACAAGTTTAAAATTTTTTTCAGTAGGTTGGTAGTGTTTTTTCCTAAGACTATTTCAGTAATATTTAAAAATATTTATACTTTTCTTCCAACAGTCCTATATTTTTGAGCAATAACAACTTATCTTTTCTAAGGTTACTTTTCCATTATAATTTCTTTAGCAGTCCTCATGTGGCAGTGATTTCATATACTTTAACCTTACAGATTTGTAGTGGAATCTATAGTAAATGTTTTATATTCAGTTTCCTTTAATTTGCAGTCATGGCACTGTCCTTTGTATGCATTATAATCTCCTTTCCATTCTTTTCTTTCCCTTTGGAAGTTGATACCTTTTTCTCACTTATTTTTGTAATTATTTTTGCTTATCTTGTTCAAGCTACGTAAGATTTTATTTTAAAACATTGTACTCCTAACCCTCCATTGAAAAGTTAGGAATAACACTGAAATTTATATATATATTTTTATATTATTAGAAATATTATTATTATTTTGTGACAGAGTTTACAGAGTTATCTTTGTTTACTGTATTTTTTTCAATGTAAGAACTTCTCCATTCCTTAAGGTTAGTGTAATGCTTTTCACTACTTTATTTTAAATTGCTTTTTCCAATATATTCTGATCATTATGAAACTAAACTTCACGTTCAGTAGGTTACAGTTAACATTTAAATATATTCGTTATACTCAGACCATGGAAAAGTACCTAGACAGTCAGTTTTCCATCTAAATCCTGTTTATCGTTGTTCCAAATTACAGTCTTTTAAACTATCTTTCCATTAATATTACTAAATATTTGGGAGTTTGCTGTTCCTTACTGCAATCACTGGGATTACTTGCATAAAGTTAAGCATGGGCCCACATGCTTCAATATATCAGATTTTTACATAAAATTCTTTATGATTGGGTTTATTTTTGAATATTTTACAGAAGAGGAAGACTTACAAAGTAAGTTTATAGGATTTATTTATGATTAAATGTTTGTCTATTTTTGATACCCATGACAATTTCATCTTTATCTGAATTTACTTCATAACCCATAATGCCCTTAAAATTAGTTACCTCCTAAAACAGTAGGTTTTGAAGATAAGAGTTTCATCAAACAGTCCTAACTAAGCTGAAGAATTTCCCTGCTTGGATGATAAGTTTCCCTGTTTCCCAGTCCTTTGGGTGGATTTCTTTGAGCAGGCCAAATGGATACAATTCATTGCGCAACCTTAAGTTCTCTGGAGTAATTTTCATTTCAGAAGGCAAAGAAGGGTCTTGATACTAATTTTTTACATAACATGCATGCCTTATAATTATTTCTTCATTATAATTATTCCTTAAATTAAATATTTATTTCATTTATTAAAATGTTGTCTTCTCTAGCATCTTAGCATGGACCACTATACCCCTCTGAACAGAGGCTTTTTATGTATGTTATCTTTCTTATTCTTTCTCATGACATTCTACTATGATACTTTGGCATATTATTTCAAGTAGTTAATTCTTTAGGCAGAATTCAAATAGCAAAACTTCTATTGTGTCCCTAGAGAGCCATAAGAGCAGTTTTAATGAAGATAATCTATAAAGGCATAGCTGCATTTTACATTAAAGAAGACTACTTTTTGGCAAAACTTAATTCCATCCTTATCCCTGTCCCCTTCTGTATATAAGTACACATACACATCAAGTGCTAACAGATAACATGGGGGGGAAAAATCTTACACAGAGTTTATATTCATATTAAAATATATGCAGAGCAATTTTTACCATTTTTAGACATTTTGTTTTTGGAAATATGTAAAATTTAAGAATTTATTAACATTAACTACATATTTGCGTCCATCCTGGATGTTGTATAACATGTTATTTTTTATTTTTATTCATTATACTATGGTAAATTTACGTGGGTATTATTTAGTTGCACCATGCATTTAGGATACTTACTTTCTGCAGAAAAACTCCATATTAAAATTCAGAGAACACTATCTGCCCAACAATGGCTCAGAGCAGCCTCATGACCACTCACAAAAGAAAACAGAATGTGAAGAGTATCTTGATGGACATCTTAACATCGTTCATGAAATTTACTTTTTGACTAAGATGTTTTATACTGTCTTCCACACCAATGTATGTTCTGATTCTTACTCCCTGGAAAATGGGGGCTGTATAATGAAAATGTAGAAGGATTTCAATCATATCTGTACGTACTATGGATAGAACCTTCCAGGAGCCAATATTCTGAGGAAAGGTACAGTGTCTTCACCTTTTGTTCTATGTTATGGTATTGCTTTGGCCTAGGTACTTTAAAATCAGCTGAGAAGGACTAGATAGAAGACTACTTCTGTCATGAAGTAACTGACTTTCTGTAGTCAAATATATAGAAAATGAATATTGAAGATAGCCTGTTATGTATAAATACACAGATACATGGAGGAAGTGGAGGCTTATACGTATTTTGGGAAGCTAATAGAATGGGCCAAATAAATTATCTACATGCATGGAACTGTGTTCTGGAACTTGTAACAAAACCCAGACATCCTGAGTACACTGGACTGCCTTGTGCCCAGATGTTTGTCACTGTGACTTGCAAATGATTTAAAATAAAATAATATTTTTAGAGAATTTATACCTTTAAAGATCACATTATTATTTTAAATGATTATTTTGTAACTCTTATGACTAGATGCACTACTCACTGGCATGGTCTGATTGATATTTGCACTTATTCAAATCTATTTTGTATAAGTCAGCCCAGAGAGAGAAAAACAGCAGGTTCCTAGCTAGTATTCCCATTGATTTGTATTTTATGAAGTTTGGCTTTATCCAAGTAATAATGGGCCCTAGTCCCTAAGGCAGCCTAGGTCTGCCTCTGAGACATACTCCTGGGGTGCTTCTACACCTTGGGGGATGATGCCCTTCTGTCCCAGACCCCTCTCTGCTGTCTGTTGCTTGACCACTGAGAACTAGCTGAGGTGAGGTATGTGCTAGGGGCCACACCTTGTCCTGTGGGTCCTCAGCTTTAACTGTCTCTATCAGGCCTGGCCAACCATTAGCAGAGGAGATTTTGCCAGCTAGAAGGATTACACCTTTGTTCCATCATGTGCTCAGAAATGATGGATTTGTCTTTCTGTAGAATGGGACAAGTCTGAATGGTACAAATACCCAGGAATCCTCACTGACATCAATGCTTTTATAAAAAGATAACCAAAGGATTTATTATACAAAACAAGAACAAGCATAAGAAATCAGTAACTATATACTGAGAGACAGACATTTACAAGTAAATAAACAAAAAGTAATATCAGAACAATAACTTATTCTTACCCTGCAGCGTAAATCCAAAGATGCACCGCTAGCTAGCTTCACTAGGTTAGAGAGTAGATCCTGTCTCTAACCTCATGGGTATTTATGCAAGTCACCCCTTCGTTTCTGGGGGATGAGGAGGGCACAGTATGCCAGTAACTTTCTGCCCCCTTCCTACCCCCCAAGGTACATGTTTACTAGACTACAAAACTTGTATTCTTTTCAGACATGTAGATTCACTAATATGGTAAATACAAATAGCACCCTGCAGCCCAGCACAGTGGTCAGGTGTAATTTTTTCACTTTTTTTTTTTTTTAAATAAAAATTTATCACTGTCTGAATAGATCCTGGCTTCTGTCCGCATGGGGTAAACAACTCAACTCAAGTCAAATGCTAGTTTTCAGCGATTGTCTCTTCTATGTGTGAATACAGGATATCCTGAGAATGGTGAGGGTATACTTTCTAGAGATCCCTGTGAATGGGGGGATCCACAAATACTGGGATGAGCAGTGGGAGCGCAGAGGCAGTAAGCTGGAAGCTCCTGCAGCCGGCAGCGGCACTGTCAGCAGCAGGGGGTGTGGGGTGGAGACAGACTTTTTTCTTAATGTGGACTTGTTAATGTCGTACATTCTACCTGTCAACACTGCACTAAGTCCACTTGCAAGCTTACTGAATGTAAAAGTATCACCAGAGTGCACCACAAATATTTGAAATCGCAAATCTGCAAATAGCGAGGGTTTCCTGTAGTTAAGGGCTATTTAAATGAATCTCTAACCTCACAAAACAACCTGGGCTATAATTGTTGAGATTTGTTAAAGTTACATTTATATCAAATGCTATTATATAGACATAAACAATACAACTGAACACAGGTTAATACTAGCTACAAATAGAGACTAAACACCACAGGAGCAAATTGAATGTAGGAGAAAATCCATGCCTACCACAAAGGGGATCTCAAAGGAATTTGTTTTTAGGGTCAGTCCTTGACATCAAGCTGATATCTAGTTTATACTCGTGAAAAATATTTTTTATGCATAGTAAAAATCACATATCAAGATGTGCCTCTTCTTAACTCCCAAGGCCCTTTCCCCCTTTTTCTTGTGTTATACAAAAGGTTCTCTAGACAATTGTGGTTCTCTATAACTTTTTTCTTTCTTTTTGTTTCTGTCTTTATAATAAATTACTCTAATCCTTTCTAATCTCTGCTTGTGTGGAAGTTCGTATTCCTTAAATAGTTGTTATTGCCATTCTTTGGTATTCTACATCTTGTTTGGGATGGTGTAATGTTGTATTAGAGTATAAAATGGTGTTGTGTTTCGGTGCCTGGTAGCAGGATTTCCTACAAAGCATGACTTTTTGGGTAATTTAAAGATCCCAATGACCTTACCACCTGTGTGGTTTGCAGGCTTTAATGCATTTATCTCCACAACACCTGCCTGAGGAAGTACTATTGGCCTCATTTAACAGACAGGAAGGTAGAGTAGGCTTATAGTACTATAATTTATAATATAACATTATGTATATGATAATAAAATATGATGAATTGCAAATTGTGTATAAAGTATGCACACATATGTGTGATATTTATAACATGTAATATAACATCTATAGTATTATATAAAGTATTATATTAATTATAATATCCAGGGTTCATGTATCTGTTTCTCAACTAACATCATACACTGTATATGCCAATACTGGCTAACACTGTCCCTGTGCTGTCTACATTGGCCACACAGGCAATCCCTACATGAAAGAATAAAAGGACACTGATTCAAGAAACACACACAAACACATGGTAGAACTCATTAGCTTCCCTGAATCATCACTGACTTGAGAGTACCTCTATTCAAACAGCAAATCTTTAAAAACTACCTTGAATGTGAAATTACAGAAAATAAATTATCCACACATTGGATTGTATTAACCATGGTCTCAGCAGGGACTGTGGATTCTTATTTCAATACCTGGATTTTTACGCCAGTGCCATGCAACTAGTAACTGCTTTCTTCATTCTAAATGGTTTAATCAATCTACTTATTACCATTTTTAGCAGTGTTTCCTTCCTTTTTTCCCTTCCCTCTGTATAAAATCTTTTCTTTCAACAAGCTTGTTCCTACAGATGAAAAGATGAAGTAGGTTGTTATCTGTAAAAGTCCACACCTTGTTAAACCAGTTATTCTCCAAGACTAAGGACAGAAATTACACACAAACCAGTATAAGTGAGGAAAGGCTGAAAGACATGGGACTGTTCAGCCTGGAGAAGAGAAGACTTAGAGGGGACTTGGTGGCAGTGTATAAGTATATAAAAGGCACACATCAGGGCCTGGGAGAGCATCTTTTCAGCAGGGCACCCTAGGGGAATAATGGTCATAAATTGCTAGAGGATTTCTTTAGCTTGGACATAAGGAAAGACTTCTTTATGGTTTGAGTGTCCAGGCTCTGGAACAGATCCCCCCCAGAGGTGGTATGATCACCTACTTTGGAAATCTTGAAAAAACATCTGGATGTTCACCTTGTTGGAGTCATCTGACCACAGCAGTCTTTTTTGACCAAGCGCAGGGGAGGCTGGACCTCATGATCTTGGGAGGTTCCTCCCAGCCCCTAACATCTATGAATCTAAGCCCTGCAGATTTGAAAAAAAATCTTGCTTATTTAAGTAATTTCTAACTTTCTTTCCTTACTGTGATGGTTGGCCTTTTATGGGATGCTTGAAGTAAAAAATAACATACGATATTATCATCTAATTGGAATAACCTAAGACTTGATGTGATAATTCACCTGACCAGATTATTCATATGGATAGCTGTAACTTGTTCAGGAAAGAGAAGCATGGAATAGGTGTAGTTTTGAATATTATAATGTGTGTGTATATACACACTAGTTCTGATGTCTAGAACAAAGTGAAAGATGTCCCTGTTGAAAGTCTCTGGGTTAAGGTTAAAGGGAAAAATGGCAGAAGCTGTGTCATGATCAGTGTTTATTATATACCTCTAAACCAGGAGGAGAAGGTGGTTGAAGACTTAAAGCAACTGCCTGAATCAGCCAAATTACAGGACCTCATGGTTATGGGGGACTTTAATTACCAAGATATGTTTTGAGCAGGAAATGCAGAAAAAGCCTAACAAGCTTGCAGAATATGTTGGGGAAAACTTTTTAGCATAGATGACAGAGAAATGAACTGTGAAGAAATTCTCAGTTGCTTCTTGCTGATAAGGAGGAAATGGTTGAGGAATGAAGGTGGAATGCAACTTAGGTAACTAATCGGATAGTGATAGAATTCCTGATTCTAAACCAAGGAACTGAGCAGAGCGGCACAGAAACACTAAACCTAGGAAAAACTGACTTTAACAAGCTCATAGGACTAGTAATATTCCATGGGAAGTACGTTTAAGAAAAAAAGGAGTGCAGTTCTTGGTTACAACCCATGATTATTGTATTAGTATGTTGGCATGTTGGATAATTAGCTCATAATATCACTAATTGTCCTTCTTATGCCCTTGTAAAGATTTCCAGTATGTCTACTTATTCCTGAACCTTTTTCCAAATTTTCCTACTCTTTACTTCCTTGTGAACTTTTTTGTATCACTTGTTGAATGTAATTGAAGTCACACTCCAACAAGGCTGTTGAGTCTGCAAGCAAAGATGCTCATTATTTTCTCCGTTAGGTGAGTCCCATTTCGAGGTGGAAGGACTTCTTTGAGCATAGGGTGATATTCCAAGAAGCCAAAGCCCAGCAATAACACCATCAGTACAGGTACACATTGAAGTCTCGGATGCACCTGCCCCTGCCCACAACTTCACCTTTGAATGCAGGGATACATTATAACAAAATTTGAGTGCCAGCCTTAACTCTTATTTCAAAGCCCTTTGTCCTCAGAATAAAGCTGTTTTTTCCTTAGCAAATTGTAAAATGAAATCAATTCCTCTGGCACAGTAATTCTTTAAAAGAGATGCCGTTTGGAAGTGCTTCACTTCTTTCTTTTATCCATGCATAGGTCTTCCACAATCCTGGAGTGCACTGCTGTACCTCCCAACAGGGAGGCACTTATCGGTACCCAGATTCACCAGCTCTTACCTTTCTGCTGCTGCCCTAATCTACCTCTCTGCTCTGCTGGGAGGGGGTGAGGAGAGGTTTAGGGGATTTGGGACTAAAGTGATATAATCCTGATGGTGGGAGTCCCCACAGCCCTCTAGTGGCCCTTGGCTAGAAATCTATAGCCACAGCAGTTTTGAAGCATGCCATTCTGAGAATACTCTAATTGCAGCAGTGATGTAAGCTTGAGTGCCCAGAACATGGGCTGCTGCTGTGGTGGTGGTGATGTGGGGTATCTGGGGGCTGCCTTTCTGATGCCTACTCTGAGTGCACACCTTTGGCTGGTGCCCTGCTCACTCACCCTAAATTATGATACTGGCTTGCAGAATCATTTGTTAAAGCTGAAGCAAAAATTGTTGTAAGCTTGATGAAGACTAGCAGCAGTGTAGGGACATGGCTGAACAATTTCCGGTTGCTGCTTCAATCACAAACATGTAGCTGCCAGCAGCCGCCACTTTTTTTTAAATCCTTTCTCACTTCCCCAACTTGGCACCCTGAGTTGTTGCCCTTATTCCCCTACATTCCCCTTCCTCCCTCCCCAGTTATGTCACCAGAAAAATGGGCATGGTCACATTTCCATATTCATGCTTTCATTGCTCAGATCAGTTTTTTGCCCTGGCTTAACAATTATATGATTACATCAGGGTCCATTAGCACTCAAAATGAAGTCAGTTTTGGCTTACTCCTTAAACTGAGAAACGGCTTTGGTTTATTAAGCTGTCTTCATTCTACAGTTTCATTTGTGATGGTGCTTTTAGATAACAGGCCAGTTCTTCTTATTTATTTACTTTTTTGAGATCTCTTTTGGAAAGGACACAGCTTATGATGTAGATAACTTTTTGCAAGAAAGTGAGCGTTGACTTGTTTGTTGCTTGCTTGTTTGCAGAGATATCTACTGTCTCATGGGATACAATATCCTTTTAGGAGATAAATGACTGTATGCTGAAAGTCAAAGAAAAGTCTGTTTTTTAGGCACAGACTGGCTAAGGGCTGACAATGTAAGTATCATAGTTACCTAAAAACTCACCCTTTCAATTCATAGCCTGCATACATAGTTTCAAAAGAAAGTAAAAGGCTAGTTATTTTCCTAAAGTAGATTAAGCTTAATATTTGCTTTCATTAACAAAAGGTATGCAGAATAGAGGAGGAATTTGGTTTGCAGTGGCTTAGCTATGGCCTCACAAAAATATCTGTATAACTTGAAAACATGAGGTTCCCCATGGATATACTTTTTGTTTTGACTGCATGATGTATGCTGACATGCTCCATATCAACCGTCAAATGGAGATGTTCTTCCAAGGGGGTACAAAGAAACAGTAGGATATATACAATACAGTACACATGTTGGAGATTTGCTTTTATTTAATGAAAAAAAATGATGGCTTCTTTTTATGAACATGCTCACCCCTCTGCACACACAAAAGAGAATCCTCTAATTTGTGCATGATTCTTATATGCAAGTCCCAGTCACAATAGCCTCAATTACATTTATTCATTTCTATGACCGTTTTCTTTCTTGCTTGTAAAGTGATCCTATCTAGGGTCAAAACATAAACATCTGTATGTTTAAAATGACTGCAGGATAGTCAACTTATGTCCTGGTCAACACTAGATATGCACTGATACATAGGTTTGGTATTAGCTTGGTGCTGACGTAAAGAAAATTGGCTGTATAAGAAATCGGTACAAGTATAAATGCCTGCAGCTACAGAGTAGCACTCGGGCACTAAGCAGCATAGCCCAGCTGCATGGAGAGCTGCCTACAGCTGGAAGTCTGGGAGTGGAAAGGGAAGGGGCAAGAGGGGGCAGATCAAGCCGCACACCCGTGGTGAAGAAGGGATGGGGCAGAGACAGGCACTGCCTGGCTAGGGTGGGCCAGCATGTGGGACGGACCTACAACACATTGGGCAGGGGGCAGATCCCACCACTGTGTGTACCTGGGGAGGACATGTGCCCATGGATCTGCATGGGGCAGGGCAGGCGGGCTGGAGCTGGGGCTGGGGCTGCACTGGGATTTTCTCACTCGGGTGTAGGGTTGGGGCTATGGAGGGAGCTGTAGCCACCCCCATAGTGCCACTTCCTGTGCCACCGCTGCTGCATGCCTGGCGCAGCCCCAGCTCTTCCTGATATATGGAGGGAGGCAAGGGTTGAGCTGGGAAAAGCCAGGGCTGTGGTGGGCATGCAGCAGCAGTGGTGCTACAGCAAAATTAGGGGTGGCTACAGCCCCCTCCATAGCCCCTGCCCCAGCCCATCCGCCCTGCCCCACCCAGATCCAGGGTCACCCCCCCCTCCCCCGGTATCCTCATGGAGGGCATGCGGCAGCAGACGGCACCCCCTACCCCCAAGTTGTGGGTCCATCCTGTGCCCTGCCCCTCCCTAGCTGGGCAGCGCCTGCCCCTGTCCCCTCCCTCACTGTGGGAGTGGGGGGGGGGATTGATATGCCCTCCTGCGCCCCTTCCCTCCCCACTCCCCTTCCACCACAATGGACTTTCTAGCTGGAGGCAGCTCTCCATGCTGTATCAGAAATTGGATCAGTAACAGCCAATATACCTCCTTAAAAATCAGATATTGGTATCAGCCCCAAAAATCTCTATCGGTGCACCCCTACTCAACACATAAATTACTTCTATTTAACTAAAATTATTATGATACTGAAATTACACAAATTGATTAAAACACCTGTGCAAAGACTCTCATACTGGTTAACTTGTATCAGTAAATTTTAAGCAGCATCAAAACAAGGGAGCTTTTGAAGGTGTTATTTTCCAGTAATTTAGCAGTGGACTATTGATTCTCTAAAAACTGTGATGATTATTTTATTCTTTGCAAGATAAATTTTCCTGACTAATAGAAGACATACCAGTAATGTTACTTTCAGATTCTTAAAAATTATAACATTTTGCAAGGAAGCAAAAGTGTTTGCAACTTATAGAGAAATTGAGACTTCTGGAAACAACTGAAGTTGCTTTACAGTTTTGCAAATGCTTGTAGCTACAGGCTTTTCTGTAGATGGATTAGGGAGACTGATTCTTATATTGCCTCCTATTGTTGCCAACACCTGTTCAAGAAATAGAATGTGTAACAATGGGCCTTATGCTGAATAAAAGAACTTCAAGAATAACTTAATCAGTGGTTCAGAGGGATAAGCATTCTGGCTGACTGTAGATGATGCAGTGAAGCAAAGACAAAAGCTTAGGTAGAGTTGATTAATATTTAATAGTCTGATCCACTTCTAAGCTCTCTTGAAGAAAAGTTAGTAAATTTCTAAAAACTCTTGCTTTATGAAAGTCATCCAAAATATATATATAAGTGTTTTTATATAAAACTTACCTATATTTTGGCCTGATCTTGCTCTGAAGTCATTGGTTGTTTGCTTAAAGTCTTTGTGAACAGACCTAACTGTTTACAATTCTTTAATAGATTACAGCTGCTTTCTAGACTCAAACCTGTATCCATTTCTTTTGTGGCTACTTTAGAAGAGGATCCAGACATCAGAAGGTCGTTCTTGAAGAAGCAATGCCTGTCTTTCCACTGTTACTCCTGTTGCTTTCAAAGTATGCTTTAATTTAATATGTATTTTACAAAGTTTTATACCAAGATAATTTCACTCATGGTATCATAAGTAAAATGACAGCACATAGCTTCTGCATCTAGTAGCCAATTCAAAGCTAAGAAGCTCAATTAGCCTGATTTTTCAGGTCAATAGACATGACTATTTGCTTTTAACTAGGAGAACTGCACTGCTTTGCTGCACATGTTGCTTCACATATTTCAGAGAAAGTTAGTGAGTGATTCTCCAGGAATCCCCAGCTTTACCTAACTCACTTTAAGTGTTTTAAGGCCAGGGATACTTAGTTCAACATCAGTCTGACTGCTTGCTCTAGGGCGTTGGTGCTCAACCTTCTGCACCTGCAGGCTGGATGGTGCCCCATCCATCTGTGGGCCAGATTCCACCAGATGTCTCAATTTGGCACTTGCGGGGTGATGGGGGGAGGTGTGGTAGGTACCATTTGGTCATGCAGAGGGTGTCATGGGGCAGCCTGACCCCAAGCCTCAGGGGAAGGGGAGCATGGGTTGGTCCTATGGGGGGAAGGGAGTGTGCTGGGGCCCCATGGGGGAAAGGAGGCATGCCCTGGTTCCAACTAGGTCCTGCAGAGGGGGAAGGGACATGACCCAACCTCATGGAGGGAGGGGGTGTGGCCTAGGCCCATGGTGGGGAAATGGGTGCAGCCCAGTTTCAATTGGCTGTGCATAGCTTGGGGTTTGCAAATATGGTGGAGCAGGGAGGGTGGCTGCATTAATGGCCACTGCTCCTCCACCACCAAATTTCCCAACCCTCAAACCAAATGTGAAGGCGTCATGGGCTTCATCTGGCCTGTGGGTTGGAGGTTGAGCACCCCTGGTCTAAGATGTTGATTAAATTCAGAAAAGGTTTGTGAAAATGAAAGTTGTTCATATGTAGATATTAGGTCTAGCTTCCTAGCACAGAGAGTATATTTACAATTGTAGACTTTTCTGGCTTCATGGCCCAACACAAGAGTGTTAGAAAAAAATGAAGCTGGAAGGGGATTCTGGATGTCATCTAGTCCAATTTTCTGCTCAAGGCAGACTCATGCTTTTCTAAACCATCTCACCCAAGAGCAATGATAGATAATAAATTATTGGAGAATTTGTGGGCAAACACAGGAAAGGAGTATTTGATATTTTGAGTGCCATGAATCCAGTCATGAAATTATATTAAAAGAAGGAAACATGTTTCAGTGAACTTGTATAGTGCACGTAGTTTACACAGCTGATATAGTATCTCACTTTAAAACTCTTATTCTCAAGGTGGTAAATACTTACAACATGGCCTTGACTCTCAATATAATGTTTATCAAGGTAAATTGTGTAGAGAGAAACTGATGGCAACAAGCCTTTATTTTCTTCCACGTCTGGTTGCTGTCCTGTAGGCTGCTTTAAGTGTCACTAACAGTTACAACAAACAACTACTGCTTTCTGACTGAAATTTGCTTTTGCTGATTTGGTTTACATTTGTAGAAACAATTTCAGACATTATAAACACTTGTTTGCTGGCTAGTTGGGTACCTGGGAAAATGCCAAACAGGAAAAAATTACAATGTGATATTATAAGTTTCATATGGAGCTACAAACTCAGTGTAATTATTCAATTTGAAGAACTGAAAAGGGACAATCCAGGCTTAGGGCTGTTGCTTGATTTGTAGGAAGGATAGAGGTAGCATACACTATAGTTGAAAAAACTGCATATTTTTTTCTGCAAGCAAACCAAAAAGTTTCATACTTTGTTTATAGCTTATTGAAGGACCATATATGCAAGTGAAAAACAGAGTGAGGCAGAAAACACTAGAAGTAGAAATGCATACAGAAAGATATTGTTTGTTCACATTCAGACCTTGAAAACTATCTTTATAGCACTTTCCAAAGTTAGGTATATTTGGATTATTTTAGGTCTCTAAATATACATTTTATTCAGGAACACTTTTTTTCCTTCTTAATACATGGAAAGTATATGGAAAATTTCTGTATTACAGATATAAAATATGCAATGCCATTTATTTTTAGTAACGCTATAAATATATATGTGGCTGTTTTTTCAAAATTTAATAGTTCTTACTGTAGCAAAGTTCACATTCCTTAACTGTTGTTGTGTCTTTGGTATTTCAATAAATATTCAAATGAAGCTTTTTGAACTACTTTTTTCCTCATTTCATTCATTCTTCCCACTGTTCCCCTACAGTTTTTTATTTCAATTTGTCAGATCTGTGGTGAAACTGGGTCTGAAAAGTATTTTCACTCATTCATTTTTGTGTTCCAGTGTTTGCTAGGTGTTTAACTAAAACTCTTTATCTTTAACTTGTGCCTGTGGTACTCGGGATTCCCAGGGCTTCTAAGATCAGATCTCATTAGGTGTATTTAGTCCAGCGTGGATATAGGGAGCGGTCATGCTAAGAAAATATAAATTGGCCTTTAAGACTTCTGACTTGTAAAATCATAAAAAAATGGGCATTATCCTAACAACCAGGTTAGCTGAACTGTTATTTTAAGCATGTACCAATTAACAGGGATGTGTGAGGTTGGCCCTCTTTGATTCGGATTCTGATTCAGCCTGAATTGGGGACAGTGATTCAATTAGTTGATTCGGGTCACTGTTCCCAAATAACAAGATTCGTTGCTGATTCAGAGAATTGGTGATTTCGCCATAGACACAGTTTTAAATAGTGTTTTTGGATACCTTGAAGAACCAGGCACAGCTCACGAGCGCTGCGATGCTGGGGCGGATGGATCATTGCACAGGGAGTATTTCTGGTCCACTTCTGGGTCCACTGGGGAGCACGCAGGAGGGCCCCCCATGCTTCTCTGGCTCAGTGATCAGCTGTGGGAGGACCCCGGCTGCCCCCCCAGACCCAGGAGGCACCAGTCACTCAGCTTAGAGGGCATGGGGGGCCCCCCCCTGCGCACTCTTCAGCAGACCTGGAAGTGGACCAGAAGTGCTTCTGGTCCACTTCTGGGTCTGCTGCCAAGCATGCTGGGGAGCCCCCCGTGCTCCTGTGTGATGCTTCATGCATCCAAGCATTGCAGTGTTCACGAGTTGCCTGCAACCTCGAGGTATGTAGAAGAAACATTTAAAGTTGTGTCTGTGTTTGAATTGCCGAATATTTTCAAATCGGTTCAGAGGATTTCAATTCAGTTCAGTCCTCTGATTCGATTTGGATTTGGAGATTTGGCTGCTGAATCTCCACTGAATTGAATCAGGAACTGAAGCTTCGCACAGTCCTACCAACTAATGCCAGTTAAATACAAGTGTAATAAAAAATCTGTCCATGAGTTTGCAGTGACACTTTTCCAGCTTCCATAGATTGGATTTTTGTTAGGAAAAACACACCATTTATTTTTTCTAATTGCTTGTAAGTCACACAGTCCTCCAGACATTTCTCTCTTTGTCTTGGATACCTGGCATTCCTCTGGCTGATGGGCCATTTCTCTCAGCTGCCTTGCTATTGGTCAGTTTTTCCTTCCATTATAAACAGACAGTGCCTTGGTGCTCACCTTTCCACCTGTGTCGGGCAGTTGTCCTTAACAGTGCATATCTGAGTACCTTGGCTAAACCATGTCCACAATTATAAAGGTATACATAGACAACATATACAGTGATAAAAATGTGAAAAAATGTAAACGTAATAACATGGGGTTTTCAGTGTGACCACACATGCCATATCAATACAACAAAACACAGGACAACATTTAGGACACCCCGCAACCCTCCAGAACATAACAGGGTTCTTAATACTCCGTATCTTTACTTGGTGCCAGTTTCTGGTACAACCATGTAGGTGAGCCATTGTTGCAAGGAGCAACTTTAACAAGAAGCTGTGGCAACAGGAATGCCATTTGTAAGGTGTTATTTGCCTTTCTCAATAAGTGTATCTTTCTTCTCTCCAAAAGAGCAGAAGTAAATCTCTGTTTCCAGCTCTTTACCTGTATTCATTTTCATAGATTTCATAGACATCAAGGCTGGAAGGGACCTCGGGAGATCATCGAGTCCAGCCCCCTGCCCAAAGGGCAGGAAGTCAGCTGGGGTCATAGGATCCCAGCAAGATAAGCATCCAATTTACTCTTGAAGGTGTTCAATGTAGGTGCTTGAACCACCTCCGCTGGCAGACTGTTCCAGACCTTGGGGGCTCGGACAGTAAAGAAATTCTTCCTTATGTCCAGCCTGAAATGGTCTTGGAGTTTGTGACCGTTCGACCTAGTCATCCCTTGGGGCGCTCTGGTGAACAAACTTTCCCCCAGATCCTGGTGGTCACCCCTGATAAACTTATAGGTGGCCATCAGATCACCCCCGAGCCTACGCTTTTCCAGGCTAAAGAGTCCCATGGCTCTCAGCCTATCGTTGTAAGATCTGTTTTCCTGACCTCTGATCATGCACGTGGCTCTCCTCTGGACTCTCTCAAGCTTCTCCACATCCTTTTTGAATTGTGGAGCCCAAAACCGGACGCAGTACTCCAGCTGCGGCCTCACCAAGGCCGAGTACAAGGGGAGAATGATGTCCCAGGATTTGCTCGAGAAGCATCTATGGATACAAGCCAGCGTTTTGGTCGCTTTACTAGCTGCGGCATCGCATTCCAGGCTCATGTTCATCTTGTGGTCAATGATGACCCCCAAGTTTCTTTCTTCTGTAGTGCTATCCAACGTAATACTGCTGAGCCTATAAGGATGCTGCAGGTTTTTCCTCCCAAGGTGGAGAACCTTGCCTTTTTCGGTGTTAAACACCATCAGGTTCTCGTCTGCCCATTTGCTGAGCTTGTCCAGGTCAGCCTGGATCATCCGCCTATCTTCTGGCGTGGATGCTTTGCCCCAAAGTTTGGTGTCATCGGCGAACTTGGCCAGTCCACTCCTGACTCCAATGTCCACATCATTAATGGAGATGTTGAACAGGATGGGTCAAAGGACAGAGCCTTGAAGGACCCCACTGGTCACAGGGCACCACGATGAGTGACTGCCATCAATTTACAACCCTCTGGGTCTGACCACGAAGCCAATTCCCCAGCCAGCAGATCGTGGTGGAGCCAAGGCCACAACTGGGCGGTTTGGCCAAGAGGTGATCATGGGACACCAAATCAAAAGCTTTTTTGAAGTTAAGATATATGACATCAACCTCTTGTCCCTGGTCCAGGTGATAGGTCACCTGGTCATAGAAGGAAATGAGATTGGTCAAACAAGACCTACTGGCAACAAACCCGTGCTGGCTATCCCTTAGAATATTAGCCTGGGCCAGTCCATCAAGGATGACCTCCTTAATAAACTTTTCTAAAATCTTCCCCAGATCTTCCTATTTCTGTTTCCCTGCCTGCATCATCACTTGTTTCCCAGAGCTCCACAGCCTGTTTGTTTTCTACCCACTGCATTTTGAAGCCCTGTTAATGTGCCTTAGCTGCTGTGCTCCTGTCAATTATAGAATTAATGACAAAATGCTTCTTTAAAAAAGAATCAGAACATTTCTGCAGAAGGGAGTGTGAGGGATCCTCATGTAATCAGTTTATCTTGAAAGAGGGAGAATATTCAAACATGTAAATGAACAGACTGTAAGCTAGTACGAAGCTTAGAAATGCCAGCCTGCCATATTTTTAAAAGAGTGAGTTCTTTTATCTTCCTAGTCTTGTTCTGCATCTCAAATGTTATTGAAATGCCTTTGTAAAAATGGAGTAAGTAATTTTAGTACAAAATAAGCTATAAATCTGAAGGGTTCTCAGATGCCAATTCATTGTGAGCTTTTAAACTCACCTTTAACTTTATGCATACTTATGTGCTTAAATTTACATGTGTTTGTAAATGTTTGCAGGATCAGGACCTTCTATAGTGAAACTTTTCCTGAAGTTACTCTTTTCAGGTCCCAAGTAAAGGTAATAAAATAGGAAGTATAACTAACTTACGTTCTAACTTGCTGCTAAGTGGAATGTAAATGCAACAGAGATCTAAGTTTATATCAGGTTAATAGTGGTATTTGATACTAAAATATAGAAGTGCTACTAGCATTCTCTGTAGATCCATAAAAACTCTTTCTAGAAATAAGTAGCAATACAAAATCATGTAATTTGCCCAAAAATAAAATACATTTTTCAGTTTCAGTTGGCCGGGAACAGAATTTGGAATGGGCCTTTGTAGTAGAGTCTAACCTACTGACCTGAAGAACAACTCAGGGAATTGTGTGATTACAATGGCAGTGGGGTAAGCAGCAATTTAACATAGGAGAGATGATAGGAACATTGTGTTTGGTATTGAGCTACAAGATTGTCACACCCTGACCTTTGTATTACCAATTTGAATGAACAGGCAGACCAAACTGAAACTGTTGATTGTCTGACCTTATTTAGTGTGGGAATTGGTTCAGGTTTCCTGGAAGGATTTTTGCACTTTAAGATTTTTTTCCCCAATAAATCTTGACTGCGTTTCTAGTATGAAACCAAACTGGGAACCAGGTCAATTAAATGCAGTTTAGGGGTTTTGTTGTCAATTTGTTTACATATTTACTGTGTTTGAAACCAGCTAGGATTTACCAAACCTTTAAAAGCTCCTAACTACCTAATCTGAATGGGGACTGAAGAAACAAAATAATCCAGGAGAAAATCAGTCCTGGTAGTCTATTAATTCCCTAATCACATGAGGAGTTTGAGTGACAGCTTCTACCCCATCAATAATATTCCCTGGAGGGATTGCTAAGTAAACAAGATGCTGATTCTGGAACAATGCTTGCTCCAAAAGCTTAACATCTGTGTCCTTAAATTGCCAAATGTGTCTCCTCAGTGGCCCTGTGTGTTCACCCTAATGCCAACTGAGATACACAAACAAGGTGGAGCCATTTATTTTAGCTTAAATATTTAAGAGATTTTTATGTTGAGTGAGGTTTGTAGGGTTACAATTAGCATTAAAACAGTGGAAAAGAGGATTTATGTCATATATTTTAGTCCTAGAACATGCATTAAAGTTTTGAAGTGTTGCCACATTCCAAGGTTGGCAAATACTTCTTGGGATATGGCACCAATTGTGGGTTTACACTCTTTTGAGCTAAATTGATTAGTGTGTCTAAAAATGTGTATAAAATCGCCATATTTTATCAGTGCAAACCAGCCCATACATCTTAATATTTGAGACACTTGCAGTTGTGGTACAAAGACATAAATTTTGAACTGTTTGCAGTACTAGTTGCTCTGATAGTAGTGACCACTTATGAACAAAATTGAAACATACTGCAGTTGTCTTCAAGTGTAGCACTGCAGTTTAAGCTATTAGTATGCATGAATGCATGTGGAAGAGCTGCAGCTGAAGGGGTGTGCTTTTTCTCATCATACACTGAAACCTAATTTGGTCTTTATTTGTTTCATGGATTACATGAAATGTGGAAGGAATCTGAACTATAGTTCTAATCATTTCTGATTGCACCTAATTTTATACTCTTCAGTAAAAAAAAAAAAAAAAAAGATTATCATGACCTTATCTGGGTAATAGTGAGGTAGGAGGTATGTCTGATTAAAGACATAGATTGGGGGTGGCCAATATGTGGCCTAGTGGCATAGACACAGCCTCTGTGTGTGGCACGTGACCGACCCGGGAGGAAGCAGAAAGCAAAGCAGCATTAGTCAGGGAGCAAAGAGAAGGAAGCAGAAAGCAGATCAGTTGGGAGTGGGGTTGGAATGGCACTAGAGGAAGGTGCAGGGCTCATTTGTAGCATGCCTGCCGAAGGTTGGCCCCCACTGGCATACATGAAACTGGATGAAGTCAAGTAAACTACGGCTAATACTACTGAAGTAGTTAACACACAGGGAAAAAAATAAAAGGCAGGAAGAAAAATACATTACAATTGGTTACGAATGTGCTCAGATACAAGAGTATTCCTTGTTACAATTGAGAACAGAATTGTATTTCCTATTGGGAAAACATAAAGGACTAATTAAGAACCTGAGACATGGGTTTTCTGCCTTAAATAGAGTGTGATTTGATTTAGCATGTTTGTTTGACTTATATTTAGTAAACAAAACTAAAAAGGTACCCCCATGTTAATTTTATGTCCCAATAGCCACAAGTATTTGAAGTGAAATATTTGATTAGGAAAAAAATTAAATACAGCACACTTAATGTGCCTTAAATGTTTATATTCAAACAAATTGAAAGCTTTACGTGGAAATTATTTTTTATTGGAATACAGTAAAAGCTCCAGTAACCGGCACCTTACAAGCCAGCATGCTCAGTTAACTGGCATGCCAGATTGTAAGATAAAGTGAAATTGGAAGTGCCCACCGTGGCACTTCCAGTTTCTCTGACCCCCACGGCCCAGGGCAAAGCAGCCTGTGCTGCTGAACCCCATGGCCTGAGGGCATAACAGGCTGTGCGGGGCCCACCTCCCTGTCCTGTAGGGCCCGTGGGATGGATGGCAATGTGGCAGGAGGGACAGTGATGCCGCAGGACGGGTGGAGGGACACCCCAGACATGGCAGGAGAAGTGGCAGCCGGGGCCACTCAATTAACTGGCATATTTTGTTATCCGGCTCTGGTTTCGCTGTCACTATCTGTAGAATCACTTGCACTACTTATTAGTTCCATTTCAGAATTAGATTGAGGCAAATCTGATTCAGAACTACTTGAACCACATTCTCTTTCACTAAAGGATGGTTTTACCAATGAGTTTATGGGCAAGGGCAACTTATCACACTGCATCTTCTTCATTAATTATGCTTCTGACTGATTCTCCAGAAGCAGGTTATTTTGAGAAATAGAAACAAGCTTATCAGTTCATTCATTTGTTAGTCTATTTCTCTTTTTTGTCTTGGTGAGCTGAAAGTCTTCCAGTTCCATTCCCAAGGAGCTGCTGTTGGTGGAATGCTTAGGATCCTTAGAGCAATCCTGAACAACAATTGGGTGCTACAGTATCCCTTCCACCATATGAGAGGAGACATATTCACTGCTGCCAAATGATGTCTTTGCTCCAAAGCTTTTCTTTTCCGCAGTACTTGGCAATGTCTGTCATCATGGCTATTTAGTCGATGTTGGGGACATTATTAGCTACTTCCATAATTGTACTGAGAGCAGTAGACAATCCTTCTTCTGATAAATGTTGTCCTCTGTGTTGAGGATCCAAAAGGCTTGCTGCCAGATGAACTGGATGAGTGCAAAACTCGGATCTCTTGGTAAACATTTGTTTTACTACTACTACTACTACTTTTTTGGATAGAGGTGAAAAAGGCAAATGCTCAATTAGATTTTCATTCAAGGTGGCACTGGGTGCTCCACTAGTGTCATGTATTCATTGTCTGAATATCTCTGAAATACTATTTGAAAGACTTGGTGAATCTCCTTCAAGTTTCTTGATTGCCACTGGAACTGGTAGTAGCAAACTGAATGCTCCTTGAATTTGAACCCAGAACACTTCACTGTTGAGAATCTGCTTCTGAATGTTTGTGGGAATAATCTGGGATATTGTGTCATCTAGGGGTATACCGATAGAGATTTTGGGAGCCAATACCAATAGCCAATATTGAAGGAGGTGTATCAACTGATACCAATCCAATATCCAATACAGCTGCCATCAGGTGGTAAGTCTGGTGTGGTAAAAAGGGAGGGGGGGAAGGAAGGTGCATGGGGGCGGGGTTTGGACATCAACATCCCCTGTGGTGAGGGAGGGGGCAGGGGAAGGTGCTGCCCAGCTAGGATGGGGGTGGGGCATGGGATGGGGTGGGGCGTGGGGTGAAGGGTGGAGGCAGCTGTTGCTACTTGCACTTCAGGAGGGCAGGGGGGTGTATGCCTCCAGATCTGCATCGGGTGGGCTGCAGCTGTGGGGTGGAGCTAGAGCCGGTGCTGCATGGTGCTTTTCTTGCTGGGGGCTGGGCTTGGAGTGGAACCCACTCCAAGCCTGCTGGGAGGAGGCTGTATTCACCTGAAATTTCACTGCAGCTCCACTTCCCTGTGCAAAGATTGGGGGCCCATGTGCCCCCCCCCCCCGGCTCCCTAGCACTGCACCAGCTTTGGAAGAGCCCCTCCGGGTTGTGCTGGACTTGGGATTGGGACCTGTTGCAGCTGTGAGGCCGGCCCTTCCCCTGCACCCAGGGTTGATGCCTGCACCAGTGGCCTCGACAAAACACTGCCTTGCACTGGCCCAGCTGCATCCTTCCCATGCCCTGTACAAAGATCTGGGGCCAACGTGCTTTGCTTCCCGGCACCATGCTGGCTCTGGAGGAGCTGCCAGGCTCTGATTGCCCCATGACCTGGCCTGGCTAGGGCCTGATTTACTGTGAATGGGGCCCCAGCTGAGCTGGGTTGTGGGGTAATCGCCGTAGTGCAGGGGGGAGCGGAGCCCACTGTGATCCTGGCTGCAAGTGTGCAGGTATCTGAATGCATGCATGCCCCTCTGGCCTGTGGTGGGGCTGCCCTCTGGGCCTCTGGCTATATCTGCTGCCCTGCATTTTGGGGGGCTGAGCAGCATTAGCTCCCCCCTCCTGTCACCTATGGGGAGGGCCTATATGGTGCTGACAGTGGGGCCTCCCAAAGTATGGGGGGGACGGGGCATTGCTGAGACTAGGGGGTCAGTGGGCACAACCGTTGGAGGCCTCAAATGCCTCTACACGAATGCTCGAAGTATGGGGAAGAAGCAGGAGGAACTCGCCCTCCTCCTAGCTGTCACCAGCCCTGACATAGTAGGGATCACAGAAACGTGGTGGGACTCATCGCATGACTGGGCGGTGAGTGTCAAGGGCTATAGGCTATACAGGAAGGACAGGATAGGAAGGAAAGGTGGAGGAGTAGCACTCTACATCAAGGAGGAATATACTTCCTCGTTAATTAGCAAGGGGGTAGAGGGGGGGCACTCTGAGGTGCTCTGGGTTAGAGTAAAAGGCAGTCCAGGGGAGAGAGACTTAACGGTGGGAGTCTACTATAGACCGCCCAACCAGGGAGAAGAGCTCGACCAGGAATTCTTAGGTCAGCTTACAGAGGCAGTGAGGGCTAAGGATGTGGTCATCATGGGGGACCTGAACTTCCCAGACATCTGCTGGGAGGAGCAGTCAGCCAAGTCTGATCGCTCATGTCGGTTCTTAGCCAGAGTGCAGGACCTCCATCTAACCCAGGAGGTGCACAGTCCCACCAGGGGAGACGCCTTGTTGGACCTGGTGCTGGCCACGGGTGATGACCTGGTGAGGGGGCTGCGGGTGATGGGCCACCTGGGAGACAGTGATCATCGCTTGCTGGAATTCACCATCCAGCGTAAGGTGGCAAAGGGCTGCAGCAAGGCAACAGCCCTAGACTTTAGGAGGGCTGACTTCAACAAGCTAAGAAGGATCGTTGGGGAAGCGCTGAGGACCCAGAGGGGAAGGGAATCAGATGTCGAAGGGGAGTGATTGCTCCTTAAGGAGACGATCCTCCATGCCCAAAGGGAGGTAATCCCAACAAGGGTCAAAGGGAGCAGGAGGGCACATAAACCCCCATGGCTCACTAAGAGCATCCGGGAATGTCTCCTTGCTAAAAGGGAGGCATATACCCAATGGAGAGATGGGGTCATCACCAAGAAGGGCTATGTTACAGTCGCCCGAGGATGTAGGGGGGCAGTCAGGAGGGCCAAGGCAGAGTTGGAGATAGGACTAGCTTCCCGGATTAAGGACAATAAGAAGTCCTTCTTCAAATACATAGGGGGTAAAAAGAGGGTCCCGGGTAATGTGGGGCCCCTGCAGGACACGATGGGCAACTTAGTCATCACGCCAGATGACAAAGCTAACATATTTAACGATTTCTTTGCCTCTGTCTTCCTAAGTAGGGACCAGTTCAGCCCCCCTCGGGCCCCGAGAGAGACACGCCTGGGCCAGGGGTTAGCGAGGAGTTAGTTAGGGTACTTCTGGAGAGGCTGGACGTGTTCAAGTCCGCTGGTCCGGACGATCTTCACCCTAGGGTTCTACAGGAACTGGTCGAGGTCATTGCGGGACCCCTGGCGCGGCTCTATGAGCACTCGTGGTGCTCTGGCGAGGTGCCGGAGGACTGGAAGAGGGCCAATGTGGTCCCTATCTTCAAAAAGGGAAAAAAAGAGGACCCGGGAAATTACAGGCCAGTTAGTCTTACCTCAATCCCGGGTAAGCTCTTTGAAAAAATTATCCTGGCACACATCCAGGAGGGCCTTGCGGGGGAATGCATGCTCAGGGGCAACCAACATGGGTTCATCAGTGGCAGGTCCTGTCAGACCAACCTGGTGGCCTTTTACGATCAGGTCACCAAATCATTAGACGCAGGGGTTGCTGTGGATGTAGTCTTTTTGGACTTCCGGAAGGCTTTCGACACTGTCTCTCACCCTGTCCTCATCAAAAAGCTGGGAGACTGTGGTGTCGATGCCCACACAGTCAAATGGGTCGCTAACTGGTTGGAGGGCCGCACCCAGAGGGTGGTAGTGGATGGGTTCTTCTCGACCTGGAAGGACGTGGGCAGTGGGGTTCCGCAGGGCTCGGTCCTCGGGCCCGCACTGTTCAACATCTTCATCAGTGACTTGGATGAGGGGGTAGAGAGCACCCTGTTCAAGTTTGCTGATGACACTAAGATGTGGGGGGATGTGGGTGCACTAGAAGGGTGCAATAGGCTACAAGCTGACCTTGACAGGTTGCAACGGTGGGCGGATGAGAATAGGATGGGGTTTAACACTGATAAGTGCAAGGTGTTGCACATGGGGAGGAAGAACCGGCACCACACTTACAGGTTGGGGAACTCCCCTCTTGCCAGCACGGAGACGGAAAAGGATCTTGGAGTCGTCATTGACTCCACGATGAACATGGGCCGGCAGTGTGGGGAGGCAGTCAAGAAGGCCAACCGTACCCTGTCATGCATCCACAGATGCATCTCGAGCAGGTCCAGGGAGGTGATCCTCCCCCTCTATGCGGCACTGGTCAGGCCGCAGCTGGAGTACTGCGTCCAGTTCTGGGCGCCACACTTCAAGAGGGACGTGGACAATATGGAAAGAGTTCAGAGGAGGGCCACTCGTATGATCAGGGGTCAGCAGGGCAGGCCTTATGAGGAGAGGCTACGGGACCTGAACCTGTTTAGCCTCCACAAGAGAAGGTGAAGGGGGGACCTTGTGGCCTGCTACAAACTGGTCAGGGGGGATCAGCAGGTATTGGGGGAGTCCCTGTTCCCCCGTGCGCTGCCAGGAGTGACCAGGAATAACGGTCACAAGCTGGCGGAGGGTAAGTTTAGATTAGATATTAGGAGGCGCTAATTCACAGTCAGGGCGGCTAGGGCCTGGAACCAGCTTCCAGGGGAAGTGGTGCAGGCTCCTAGCCTGGGGATTTTTAAAAGGAAGTTAGATGAGCACCTTGCCGGGGTCATCTGACCCTGGTGCTCTTTCCTGCTAAGGCAGGGGGTCGGACTAGATGATCTACCTAGGTCCCTTCCGACCCTAGCTACTATGAAACTATGGGGCCCAGGGTGGTCGCCCTGATTTGCACGCCCCCAAGGAACCAATGTTCCCTCTGTGGTATAGTGGTCCGTGAGCATGCCGCTTCAGTCTGTGAGCATGCTGCTTTGCTCTGTTCTCAAATTGGTCCCGCCTCCTCCTTTCGGTGTGTGCTGCTTCACTCCACCACACAGTATAACAACAAAAGATGATACAGCATAAATCTCACAGTCAAAACACAGAAATGGAAATAGGGGAGAGATGTTGTTGCCAGAAATGCAGAGGGTGGTAGGAAAGGCAAGTTTCAGACAGCCTCTACCACCTTTCCCAGATGGGAGATTGTGAGATCATGACTCTTCTCTGCTCTTGTTAGACACAGTTCCCTGTAACCCAGAACTTCTCATGGGCTTATGCTGCTGCACAGGCCTGCTATTTATTTGAGCTTTGTCAAACATGTAGTGATACTGTTGCGGCTGTCTTCTGCAGCGTTCTTCTGTCCATCAGCAAGCAAATGCCAAGTTGCAAATACCCTCATGATTGTGGCCCTTGGGAAGTTGGTGGAATTTTTGAGCAGAGCTTCATCTGGAGCAGTACAAGAAAAATAAGCTTAAAACTTTTTTGTTTTACTTAAATGGAAACTTCCCAACTTGTGTTCTGAACCAAACCTTGGAGGAATCTTTAACCAAAAGTATTTATTTCTGGAAACCTAACTGACAGGGACTGGGGAGCAGAACAGTTCCCTGGAGCTGGCAGATCCCGTGGAGCAGTTCCCCGGAGCCAGCAGAGCCTGGTCCAGACCCCAGCCCCAGCCTCCACCCCTGCCTCGCCTTGGGGAGTGAGGAGGCACACGGCAAGGAGGCACTCTGACCCAGCCCCCATTCCCACACCCACCTCACCTTGGGAGGAGCCACTGCCTGCCCCGTGTGAGGAGCTTACCTCTAGTAAGTGTCCCGCACTGGCCCTGATGCCTCTGCCATGCTCTGTGCCCAGCTCCTCTAGGAAGCTGCAGCCCAGCTCCTCTCTGGTCACGTGCGTGGCATTAAAAAGTTAGTGCATGGCAAGATTTTTAATCGTGTGTGGCCGTGCATGTGCACAGCTTAGAGGGAACCTTGCTAGGGACAGCCCTGGGTGCATGTCTAGTGTCATCTATTGAAGCACACTGCAAACAGTTCTTTATGCACAGCAAGCTATGTAAACACTTTGTAGCCATGCCCCAGCTAGTTTTTCCTGGCAATAAAAATTCACTTTCCTTCCCCTGCTTCTCTTTCTGTAATTTCTTCAAAATCTGATTAGCAACATGATGATTGTTGAATACCTTCACAATCACTTTGCAGTTTGCCAATATAGTCTTCACTGTATTCACACTTACTGTGTCCTTTGCCAGAAGATTCAACCCATGACCAAGACAGCCAAATACTATTAAATGAGGATACTTTGCCTTTAATATTTGCCATGCAGCTTTCATGTTACTTGCATTATCAGTTACAAAGGCTTGTACCTTGGAGAGACTTGCACTTTCAGTCTCTTCACTCAGTAATTTGGCTACGTATTCACCTGTATGACGAGAAGATTTGGTAGCAATTGCTTTCAGGAATACTGGTTCAGGTGTTGCTAACATGATGTTCAATAAAGGATTTCCTTGTATATCAATCAATCCATCCGACATCAGAGTCAGTGATTCTGCTTGACCAATCCTTTGAGTAGCTGGTGTTTGAACTCTGTCATACTCTCTATCTAAGAGAGAATGTGATGAGCAATAATGTGATGGTAGCTTACAGGATGGGCAAATTAATTTGTAATGTTCCTTCCAGTATTGATTTTTCAGTTATGGAAAGAGGTGTACCACTTACAAATATAGCTTAAGCTAATGTCACCTCTGTTTTTTCTTGATCTTCTTTTGACATTTTGTCCACAAAGCTTGATTAAAAAACTTGACTGTCTTGAATGGCTACTCATGGTGGATTCGTATCTGGTGAGTGACCTTAAAAGTGAGGATCCTGCTGCCTCTTCCAGATCAAAATTTTCCTTTTCCTTTTTTTACAAATCTGTTATTTCACTTGAGCTACCAAGTTCGTACAAGAAAAGGGGGAAAAGATTTTTATTTTAGTCTATTCTAGTCTGGCCTCATCCATCCGAAGAAGGAGAAGCAGCAGGTAGCTCGCTTCCCCCCCGCCAGAAAGAACACTCTGCTGCTCCACTTGCTGCTCAGTTGCCCTGGGACTGCAGAGCCAAAGGGAAGTGTAGTCTGGCCTCTGCCATCAGCCAGAGGACTAATCTCATGCTGCTGGGTTGAAATAGATAAATAGTTAACTATTATGTCATTAAAAAATATATTGTTAAGCCTAAACTACTTTGAGTGCTTAGTGCAAGCAGAAAAGCAGGATACAAATATTTTAAATAAATAATAGTCCAGAGTTTTATTAACAGCTTTTAAAATTATAATGTTTTAAAACAATATAGATGCTAGTCTATACTGTTTGTTGTTTAATATATTAATTTGCTTACTTGCATAGGATTCCTAAAGTAGACATTTCTCAGACGATGTTGTTCCACCACTTCATAGTATTAGCTTTTTGTATATGGCTTGTACTCTTTCAGGATGGTTTCTACATGGAATTAAATGTTTCTTTATTCTTGTTGAGTTGTTACCATACTCCTGCCCACAATATTTACATCTACCAACTTTCTTCCTTCCTTCAGTGGCTTGAACTTCACCATAATGATGCCACATACTAGTTTTTTTCTGATTTGGTGTTATTATGACTACTTCAAACCAAAACCACTAAAAATCTAATAGCTTTCATGCAAAGACTTCCAACTTCCCCAACTCAAGAAAAGAAATGAAGAACTCATTTGTGTGCTTACTGAACTGAAAGTGAAACAAAAATTAATCAGTTTTAGTTTTGGTTTTGCTTTCACTTGCAGTCTGAGATGAAATAAGAATTTTAGCTTTGATTTGACCTGCACAGCCAATTCAGTGAATTCATAGCTTGATCAATAAAACATGTATGTACTCTCATGCTTCCTAGGGATAATCACCTGAAAAACATTAATTTCCCCTCTGAAACTGCCAAGCTTGCCTAATATTGTATTGGCATCCATTCGTTGTTACTAATGAATTTTATGAAACAATGAATTTTTAGAAATGGAATATTACCCATGGAAAAATAAAGCACTGGAAAAATTTCTGGAATATTTCAGAACAAAAACTTGGGTGAATGGGTCTGCTCTTTTTTACTAAAAAGAAAGTCTTTAAAAACATTCTGCACCAAAATCAAAGCCAAAGCAACTAATTTAATCAATTTCACCATGAGGTCTAATGAAGGCAAGGTGGTGAGTAGCATGAGGAACATCTTTATTCCTGTTGACCTCATTTATTATCATAAATATTCTATTTCATGGAATATATATTTGCACAGCTGAACACAGAAATGGTATGCTTAATGTGCAAGAAAATACTGCCCATAATTTCAGCTCAGCTTCACCTAAATATAGGCTGTATTTTGATCTTGATGGTATTCATTCATAGTTTCATAGTTTGTAGGGTCGGAAGGAACCTGAGCAGATCTAGTCCAACCCCCTGCCATGGCAGGAAAGAGTACTGGGGTCAAATGACCCCAGCAAGATGTTCATCTAACCTCCTCTTAAACACCCCCAGGGTAGGAGCCTGCACCACTTCTCTTGGAAGCTGGTTCCAGATGCTAGCCGCCCTGACTGTGAAGTAGCGCCTCCTGATATCTACCCTCTGCCAGCTTGTGACTGTTATTCCTGGTCACTCCTGGCAGTGCTTGGGGAAACAGTGACTTCCCCAATGCCTGCTGATCCCCCCCTGACTAGTTTCAGAACAAATTTAGTTTGTATTGATTTAGAAAATGCTACATTTTAGTTTCAGTTGAAACTATAAAATTTATCATCCTTCTTGTGATTTAGCCCTTTACATTGCATTATATTGAACTGCATAATGTGTTCCAAAATTGCATTATGTTGAACAAACCCAGTTCCTTTATTGATCAAAAATCAACTAGTGTTCACAGCTCTCTTTGTAACTGGAGGAAGTCTATTTAACTTTTTCAGGACCCAGACTGGAATAATCTCCAGCATGTCCTGTAACATGTAAAATGAATAAACTGTCTTTTTGAGATGACAGCCTGGCTTTGAGGGAAAAGAGGGCTTGACCTGGCCCCCCCCCCATGACAAAAGGGCTTGATGCAACCCCATCCCAGCCCCTCTGATCCAGGAGGGGAGGGGGCATAGTCCTGTTCCAGTCTGGTTACCTAGAGGGAAGGGTAGCCCCACTTCAGCCTTTGTGGTGCTTTGGGTTTGGGGATTTGGCAAGAGAGGATGGTGGCCGAATTAATTACAACAGCTTCCCCCACTGCCAAATTTTATAACCTGTGGGGAGCCTTGTAGGCTAGATACAATGGGGATAACTTGTTTAAGCTAATGCTAATGCATAGCAAATTGAAAACAACTCCATAGTCTTATATCAGGTCCATTTGTTACCCTTTTAATCTAGTGAGTTGGAACTTAATAGCACAATTTACTTTCTATAGCCAACTAAATTTGTTGTCAAATTCACTTGTGTCTTGTGGACTTCAAGTCCTTTTTACTTGGATCATCTGAGGCAAGTACTTTCTGTTTAGGTCAGGTGGTTTTAAAAAAGCACCTAACTCATGAGGCATATAGTTTGTATGATATTCCTGACGTTCTTCCACTTAAAACCAAAAAACCAAAAACCTTTAAAAATTAAATACTATTACTGTATCTTATCAGTCTACCACTTTTGGAGAGTGGAGAGACAGTGGCCTTAGAGCAGTGTGGAAGGCGAGGTAGATTTATACCTTATAGAACATCTGTCTTTTTCACATTGCTTTTTGCAATGTAAGCCCATAATGATAGTTCATAAAAGGAGACTTTAAATTGGATATCAGGAAGAACTTTCTAACTATGCTTATGTGTTTAAGTACTCAAACACAGGTTGCCTAGCCAGGTTATAGAATCTGTGTCATTAGAATTGTTTAAATTTACATTAGACAACTATTTAGCTGCATAGTTTGGACACAGGGTCTCCAGTTCCCTGCCAACCCTATTTTTTGAGGATTCAATTGTTCTTTATAAAGAGTTACAATGTAACACTAATCCTTGATTGCTGCCTTTAGGATGGGCTGCCTCTATCTCTCATCTTTCTAAGGCCAAACATGGATAATAGAAATAAGAATGGAAAGTGGATCCTTTTGTGACTAGTGCATTTCATAGATTTGATAGGCATTTGGGCTAAAGGGATCCAGGAGGATCATCGAGTCCAGCCCCTTGCCCCAGGAGCAGGGATCATAGGATCCCAGCAAGATAAGCATCCAAATGTGTCTTGAAGGCATTCAAAGTGGGTGCTTAAACTGCCTCCAGTGACAGTCTATTCCAAACCTTGGGGGCTCAGACAGTAAAGAAGTTCTTCCTTATGTCCAGCCTGAAATGGTAATGAAGGAGTTTGTGACCATTCGATCTTGTCATCCCTTGGGGTGCTCTGGTGATCAGATGTTCTCCCAGATCCTGATGAGCACCCCTGATAGGTGACCACCAGATCACCCCTGAGCCTGCAGTTTTCTAGGCTGAGGAGTCCCATGGCTCTCAGCCTCTCATCATAAGTTCTGTTTTCCTGACCTCTGATCACGTGTGTGACTCTCCTCTGCACTCTTCCAAGCTTCTCCCCATCCTTTTTGAATTGTGCAGCCCAAAACTATGCAATACTCCAGCTGTGGCCTCACCAAGGCCAAGTACAACAGAAGAATGATGTCCGGAGATTTGCTTGAGAAGCATCTATGGATGCAAGCCAGCGTTTTGCTCGCTTTACTAGCTGCAACATCACATTGAAGGATCATGTTCATCTTGTGGTCAATCATGACCCGCCCCACCCCCAAGTCCCTTTCATCTGTAGCGCTAACCAGTGTAGCACTGCCAAGCCTATAAGGATGCTGCAGATTTTTCCTCCCAAGGTGGAGAACCTTGCATTTGTCAGTGTTAAATGCCATCAGGTTCTCATCTGCCTATTTCATGAGCTTGTCAAGATCTGCCTGGATTACTCTCCTGTCCTCAGGTGTGGCTGCTTTACCCCAGAGTTTGGTGTCATCGACAAACTTGGCCAGTCTGCTTCTGACACCAATGTCCACATCACTGGTGAAGATGCTAAACGGTATAGGCCCTAGGACAGAGCCTTGAGGGACCCCACTGGTGACCATGCACCAAGACTATTGGCTTCCATCAGTCACCACCCTCTGGGTCCTACCGTGGAGCCAATTCCCCAGCCAGTGGATCGTGGTGAGGTTGAGGCCGCAGTCAGCCAGTTTTGCTAAGAGACGATCATGGTATACCAGATTGAAGGCTTTTTTAAAGTCAAAATATACGACATCAATCTTTTCCCTCTTGTCCAGGTGATAGGTCACCTGGTCATAAAAGGAAATAAGATTGGTCAAGCAAGACCTACCCACAACAAACTGATGCTGGTGATCCCTTAGGTTATTGCCATCAACTAGTCTGTTAAGAATGGCCTCTTTAATAATCTTTTCCAAGACCTTCCCCAGGACAGAGGTCAGGCTGATGGGTCTGTAGTTTGCCAGATCTACTTTCCTCCCTTCTTGAAGTTTGGCACGACATTGGCCTTCTTCCAACTATCTTGTGTATAAACGTATTAAATAAAGCTTCAAATGATATTCAAATGTGCAGGGACAAGGGGCCATTTGAGAGAAAGGGAAGTAATAGAAACCATATTAAACAAGGTCTAAAGATCAGTTTCTGGTAAATGTGTTTGTTTTGTTTTCAGTGCATCATCTTGTATCCTGAAGCATTTCTTACTGGAATGATACTTCATTGTCTATCAAACAGTATGCCTACACATTCAACTTGTTGTGAATTTTTGTGCCTATGTTGTCCTTTGCAACAATGCTGCATGATTACTGCATGCACATCTAATATTTGTTTCACAATCAAGACATTGTTGCCTTGTATCTTTGTAGCTCCACAGCCTGATTATGTTTGTTTGGCAATAAACACTCAGCATTTTGATCAGCTATCCTATGGTGCAAGCTATTGCTGTTATAAATGCTTTCTCTTATTTTTTTGCACTCTGGTGTTCTGAGATATCTGTCAGAAGTTAATGGGATTATGGGGACAAATGGATCAATTTCCATGATTCCTCTTGTTTCGTTTTGTTGTCTCTTTGATTTTTATGAGCCAGTATCATTTTGAAAGTACTGTCAGGTATGAGAAAAGTAGGTTTTATGTAAGATATTTATTACTGCAGTTGATTCTTGTGTATTTCAGTGAAATGATTTACTCACACCTAATACATGTGAATTATCATTTATATTTCACCTTTATTTTTGTTGTATTTGTAATGTTGTGCCTTTTAGTGGAATGTTTGTCTTCATTATGTGGCTCTGGATTTAGGACAGTAATACGTCAGTTCAGAAGAGGTCTGATACTGAGGACTAAGAAAGAAGATAAAATTGATGTATTACTGTGTATTATTTTAAAGGGAAATTTTGTTAGTATTTAAAAAAAAAAAAAAAAAAAAAGCAGTAAGTTTGTATAGGATTATTAGGAGGCCATTTGTCCTTGGAAAGTTATGTGCCATTTCATCATCTGGTGTTGTCCTCTACCCCTTTTTTACGTTATTTTTGTGTACAGTAAAATAGTTATATACAGTACACATGACTTAACAAAAAGTCTCCTTTTTAAAAATATATTATGCTGCTATTTTTATCTGGGATGGAGGGAGCTTACTAGACAGTACGTGTAGTATGGGATGTGACACTAGTTACAAAAAAGTTTATATAACACTTGCTATAGATTGCTGTGTGATCATACCAAATCAAAGTAAAATTACTTCCAAAGATGATTTACCAACATGTAAAAATGTTTGTTTGTGGATGCACAAGATGTTTTGACACAAAACAATTCAACTGGACCCACAACAAATTTAAATTTGCACACAGCATGGCTTGACTACTGTATTTAGCTGAAGAATAACTGATCAGATATTGCCCTACAGGAAAATTTTTGGCTCTAGTGAAACCAAGAAGATATTTCTAGTGAATTTAGAAAACCTAGAATTTCACCCCATATTCTTATTGGTAAACTGTGAAAATTTATTTTCAAAAGGATGGACACGTTTTAAATTTCATAGATTTCATAGACATCAAGGCTGGAAGGGACCTCGGGAGATCATCGAGTCCAGCCCCCCGCCCAAAGGGCAGGAAGTCAGCTGGGGTCATAGGATCCCAGCAAGATAAGCATCCAATTTACTCTTGAAGGTGTTCAATGTAGGTGCTTGAACCACCTCCGCTGGCAGACTGTTCCAGACCTTGGGGGCTCGGACAGTAAAGAAATTCTTCCTTATGTCCAGCCTGAAATGGTCTTGCAGGAGTTTGTGACCATTCGACCTAGTCATCCCTTGGGGCGCTCTGGTGAACAAACGTTCCCCCAGATCCTGGTGGTCACCCCTGATAAACTTATAGGTGGCCATCAGATCACCCCTGAGCCTGCGCTTTTCCAGGCTAAAGAGTCCCACGTCTCTCAGCCTATCATCGTAAGATCTGTTTTCCTGACCTCTGATCATGCGCGTGGCTCTCCTGTGGACTCTCTCAAGCTTCTCCACATCCTTTTTGAATTGTGGAGCCCAAAACTGGACGCAGTACTCCAGCTGCGGCCTCACCAAGGCCGAGTACAAGGGGAGAATGACATCCCGGGATTTGCTCGAGAAGCATCTATGGATGCAAGCCAGCGTTTTGGTCACTTTACTAGCCGCAGCATCTTAAGCCCAAATATTATTTTGTAGTGTCACATTTCAGACTAGAACTCCACTTCCAATAATAACAAAGCAGAAAATTGTTTGTTTTTTTTTAAAGAAAAATGTATAAAGGGGTTTGGATTCGGCATTGGCACTAAATGCTAGTGTTTTATTTTAAAAAGTCATAATGCAAACATAACATCAAAAAAACTTTTATTGCTAATTGCTAATTCATTTAGCTAAATAATTTAAATGCAAAAAAATCTGATATTAAAGCTTAGTAACTTTGTTTAAAAGTTACTAAGCCTTTGAATAAGGAAACAAACAGAGAAATTCACTTACAAATAGCAACATCACTTCATCTTTGAAGAATGTGTTTGAAGCATACATTGCAAAAAGAATCTGGCCAGGAATAGCTTTCATATATTTGTTGTACTTGTAAAAATAATTGTAAACCTATACGTACCTTTTGCTTTTTTAATGTAAAAAATGAATGCAACAGAAAGCAATTTGGAAAGGATTATTTGTACGTCAATATGTAATGGTATCCTTGGTCTGGCAGAGAGCTTCTGTGATTAGGTTTACATAAAAATACAGAAAATAGTTTTGCTTTGAAAAAAAATAGAGTGTTTTGTGATGCCTAAAATGGAGCATATAACAGAACACAATCAAGTTTCTTATAAGCAGAACATTCTTTCAATATATAAAAATTGTCACTGAAATTATTAGAACACTAATTCTACTATAGGATCTCTACTTCATGCATGTTTGCTCCTTCTCCTTTATGAACATATTTTAAATGATAGGCTTTAATAGCATCTGGAATAACTGTGTACTTGAAATAACTTTGGATGAGGATATGGCTTGTTTTGGTTTATGGAGTAAACCCGTGCATATTTTATAGGTGTGTAGCTACCACCTTACACACAGTTCTCAGAGTTTCCTTAGTTTCCTTATGAACAAGTGTAAGAAGACTCTTTAATCTTTCAGCATACTATGCCGTACATGTGTAATACAATACAAAACAACATTCATTTTCACCTATTAAATTATTGAATTGTTTGCAATGGCTTTTTCCTAGGAGTTTTAATGGATTGAACATTTTTTCTGCAAGCTACTTTCATTGAAGCCTCTTTATTTGCTCCAAATTTATAAATTTGTTACAATTTTCCATGTATATAATCTAATTAGTGGAGGGTTATTTCAAATTCATCCTGCAATGCTTTATTAGGGAAAGCAGTGGCGGGGGTTGGGGGGCAGACAGGGAGGTAGTAGGGCTAGGGACAGACATTCAAAAAGCCTGAGCCTGAATTGATTCAATCTTTGCAGGTTAGTTTAACTTGGCTAGGCTAAATCAGTTGGTAATCACACAGACATCCCTTTTGGACTGAAAAAAATGCCAGCACATGTCTTCAGTAGTTCAGACTAGAAGCTGGGGGGGAGGGGAACTAGAGCAGCCCTCCCTTCCCTTCTACAGTGCTGAGCTGAATGGGGCAGGCCCTGGAAAATGTTCGTCATAACAGAGGATTTATCAGCTATGTTATCAGCATTTAGCATCCCATCAGAAGATAAAGCCTAGCTTGTTAGTTCAAGCTCTCCTTAAACAGCTTTTTCCAAAGAAAGGAATGCAGGCACATTACCAGTTGACTTGTTGATTAGCTTCAAAAAGCCCTAAGCGGACACTGTCCTATTTGCTCTGTCTCAGCATTAGCTAGCATACCACATGTTGGCTATGGCCCATGCTGTGGGAAAGGAGGAAGGGATCCCTGCTTAAGCAGTGAGTACTGTGTCTGCAAGTCTCTGCTGGAGCTCCAGCCAGGTAGCAGAGGGGCAGGGCCAGCCCTGCTGTGGAGCAGAGAGCCCCGCCCAGCCCAGAGAGCTTACCAGGATGCTGGAGGAATCTGATTTAGCTCAAATTAGCAAGGGGACTGGGGCAGATATTGCATAAACTGTTTGAGCCAAGTTTGCTAAATCTGATACTATATTCAACCATGTTTATTTCAAAATGGTTTCCACCTTTTTCAAACTGGTTTATGTGCACCGAACATCTGTTCTGTTACAGGTTTAAATCAGTTTCTGATCACTTAAACCAGTTTGTGTGTAATGTCTGAGCCCAGCCTGGAGAGGCAGTCAGAGGCATGCAGTGGGGGAGGGGAGGGAGTCAGTTAAGTAACCTGTCTCCTGCTGCCTTTCCCCCTGCCCCACTGACCCCAGGCACCTGCCTCCTTTGTACCTGCCCTCCCATCTGGTCCCCCTTATTTCCTACCACCACCCTTCACTGCCCTCCAAATCAAACACAATATATGATGTTATATAAAAGTAAATAAAATGAAACAATATAAAATTATGGAACAAAAATTAAAAACAGGGAATTGTATTTGATCTTTGGTCCTTATTCTTTGTCCAATCAATGCAAATACACCCAAGGAGTATAGAATGGACTCTAAGTTGTTACAAGCAAAATTGTTTTTAATTCATTAGCTCAATACTTTTAAAATTTCCACTACTGGAGAGATCCATTTCCTTTTTATGTCTTCAAAAAATGAACCAGACCACAAATAGTTATTTAGGTTATCGATCTCATTACTCCTGCAGAAACATAACCTGTCTGAATATAGGGTCCGATACCACCTTGTCCCACTAACTGCAGATTTCGTTAGAATGCCATCTAGTAACGGTCTCTTGTTGTTTGTGTTTTTGTACTTAACACAGATGTTTCTAGTCCAGAAGAATGTGCTTTATTAATATCAAAATGGGGAAGTTTGATAATCTCACTGCCGGAATATCTATCTGCATGCTGATGTCTTTAATTCTTAAATATATATCTTGTTTTAAATATGGGGGAATATGGGTCAGTAGCTATTAACACATTTCTCAGGCCATTTGTTTGGATGAGAGTATAAATGTTACTTAACTGTACAAATATGTATTTATCTGGAAGAGAAAAGGCATCTAAAATATACTAAGGGTATCGTATAGGGGTATAAGCTCTATTTTTATCCAGTACTTTAGTTTTTAATTCAGCTAAAGGGCTTGCATTAATTTGAGGCTCCCTTCCCCTCCACGGTGTAGCATTTAGTAGAGATGAAAGCTGTCTTACAAAAAAAATCCAATTACTTTTTATATTTTGCAATGAAACATGCAGTCAGTATCCCATAGTTTCACTCCATACAATAAAATGGACTTTACCTTAGATCTGTAGAGCATTAGTGCTGCCAGTATTGCCCTTCTAATGGTTTTAGGCTAAAACTCTATCTAAAGCATGTGCTCATATTGTCAGTGTTTTTCCAGATCATATTTTTATTAAAATAAATGTTGAGGTATTTACATAAGAACACTACCTCTAATTTCATTTTCTGTAAAAGCCACATAGCGATAAACAGGTTATGTTTTTGCAGACTTTCTTTGATTCCCAAAAAAAAATATCTGTGACGTAATAGTGCTGGCTTCCAAGCTGTTTGAGAGGCAGTATTGTTGAAGAATATCTACTAGCGGGGGGAGGCCTAGTTGGGATTGAGACATTAATAATGCATTATCTGCATAAAGCTAGGGAAGGATAGACTTATTTAATAGTGTGGGTGCATGGGATCGATTCCCTGTTAGCATGTGCCTTAGATCATTCAGGAGCAGATTAAAATGTAGTGGAGGATTCAGTCATCTTTGTAATACCATTGTCTTCACTGTGAAACTACTGGCTGGATTTGGTTAAAAATAATACACTTAACTGACCCCAATAGAGAGGGAAGCAATTATACAAGTGGAAAGACAGAAGATTCTTTATAAAGATTAATAGGACTGTGTATCTCTATAAGTAAACTCAAAGTAGCTTATCTTGGACATCATGGGAGGTGGAAAAGACAGACAAACAAACCAGCCAGAGATTGAGAACACAATAAAATTGGTTTTATTAAACCGGAGCTTTAGTCTCCCAGATTCATTAATATCTGGAAATAACTCGTCTATCACAGGTCATTCTTCCTTTATCTGTCCCTGCCATCTGTTGAGATTCACCTCAGGTCCTCCCTGCTCATCCTTAACTTGATGCCAGTACTGTAGCTCTACCATCCATTTTCTGGGTGTAGAATGGTAGCTTGGAAAATTAAGGGAATTAAGCTAGTGGGTTTCTGGGCTAAAGGATGTAGTTGTAGAAAATTCACAGTTTCTGGCTGGGTAGCTGCCCTTTCTAGGGCAGACAAAACAGCTCATAAAGACAAAACAGCATGAAAAACTTTTAAAAGGGATTCTGCAGGGTTTTTTTTTTTCTTGCTGGTCACCTCACTGCTGAGACTTTGAGCAGAGGGCTGTGAGCATTTGTCATAGTTAAATGCTTTACTCAGAATGCCACTTAAGGCCATTACAGAACGATATTGGAAAGATGGGCAAGAAAGAAGCGCTTAGGAATTGAAACAAATATCATAGTCTGTCCTCTGTCAAGACTGATCACCCAGTGGCATGCATCTCCCAAACACTGAGTCAGAGGCAGACTGTGCAGCTTTGCATTAGTTGAATCTAGATAATTTGTATATATGTCAACAATAATGGGCAAAGGCAGAAGTGATCCTGTATTAGCATGCTGGGGCAGTCCAGGTACTAGTTTCTCAGAAGGCTTCCCTTTCCCACTTGTTACGGTAAGTTTTCCAGATAGTTTCTTTCTTTGGTAGTGTTCCCTCCCAGAGTATGGTCTCTTCTCCTAAGATGTTTCAGCTGGTCAGATGCAAGCTATTCTTTAGCTTTCTTGTAAGTACTTTATCCTGTCTACTGAGCCTCTCTTTTATTCTTTTTCTCCATACCCAGATCTGGCAGATGTAGTAGAGTGGAGGTAGCTTGATTCAGAAATTTTTTTTCAGACTCTTCTTCACCATCTGCCACAAAAACTGCTGTGCAGACAAAATCTAAATTTCAGAAAATGATTAGGAAATTGCATGCAATATGGGAATTGGAGTGGTATTAGGTGTTCTCTGTGTTCCCATAATAAATATATTTAATATCTACAATATTTTATAGTGACCCTTTGTCAGGTAATGTTTTGTTTGCAAGAGGAAAGAAGATGGCTGACAAGAGGGTATTATATTTCAAAGCTGATACATACTTTTTAGTTGTTACATGTTATTGGAATCAAAACACATTCTTCTGTTTTTACAGTGTATCTTGTTTGTTTGGATCTGTTAATTTTATTGCTGCCTTTTGCTGATGACTATTTTATGTACAAAGTTTTAGGAAATGGTTTGGAGGGCATGATTTAAAATGACATAGAAAAAATCCTTCATGAGTTCTGCAATTATATACCCCCTGAAAGCCAATGAAATAAGAAATATATTGATTGGGTTTAGGCTGGTAATGAGCATCACAGAATGCAAGAGAGACCTGAATTTAAAATGAACTATGTACACCAAACAGAGAAATACTAGTGAAGTTGCCATTTGGAAAGTCTAGTCTACAATAATAGTGGCCTAGATCCTGCATTTGTCTCTATAGATGAACTGTTGCTGAAGTCATTGAAGCTAACCTTCTTAGAGTAGTTTACAGAGTTTGGGTTTCAGATTTTAAGAATCTGGGAACAGGGCTGTCTCTTCACTTTTTGTAGGATTTTGGGGAAAAAACAAGAAAATATAAACTATTTTACTGAAAAATGGACACAAACTTCAAGAGTAACTGACTTCCACGTTATAAGGCTGTCCAACTAAGCAATTTCAGCAATTCAAATTAAAATAAAAACAAACGACTCACCCAAACACTAAATTAAGTTGAAACACTGCTTAAGAAACAGTTCTACTTATATGGTGTAAACCCTGTTGACTGTGTGGAGTAGCCAAGAACAGGGAGCTTATTTCTTGTGTCTCCTGTGATTCTGGGCTTGGCTGAGGCCAGGCCAGGCAACATGGAGAAGAAAGCTGCCTGATTTGAATATAGAGTTGGCAAGAGCCAAACTGAGAGAGGGAAACAGAGAGAGAGACAGGGGAGTAGACTAGGATGATGATGAACCTCAGAGGACAGAAACTGGTGCCACAGGCTGGCATAAAGGGATTGGGATTGGGAACTGGTGTGTGTGTGTGGTAGGGAGAAAGGAGATGGAAACTTCCTGGGGATGAAGAGTTGGGGGTGGTGAAATAATGGGACATAGCAAAGAAAACTAGGGGTGGGAATATGGAGGGAGACTGAAAGGCTAGGGACAGAAGTTACACACAAACTGGTTTAAGTGATCTGAAATTGGTTTAAACTCTAACAGAAGTTCAGTGCATATAAACCACTTCCAAAATGGTCAAAACTGGTTTAAGATAAACCTGGTTGGATGCAGTATCAGATTTAACTGATTTAGATCAAGCTGGTCTATTGAACTTGTGTTACAGATCCCTTCCTGATGCAAGTTAACTCTCAGTCCCCCAGCATCACAGAATGCTTTGCAGCCCTGTGCTGTGCTGTCTGCTTCAGCAGATCAGGACTGCCCCCCCTCCCAGCTATCGCAGAGATAAGGCACTAAGGCCTCTGCTACCTGCCAGCACCTGTAAGCCTGGCAGGACGGGGCAAGGTGGGGAGTAAGGGAATGTACCCCCAAGCCCCTCTAGCCTCCTGTCAGTACAGGACAATGGGAAGAAAAGCCCCAGCAGTGGTGTGGCTTTTCACCCCCAGAGCAGCAAGGAGAGTGGGCTTACCATCAGCTCAGCCTCCACCCCTCCCCCCAACCCAGCTCCCTGCCTCTGAGAGGGGGGGTGGAATAGGGAGAGAACGCTTTGGCCCAGATGGGCCCCCAGCCAGGGTCTGCCTAGAGCAGGGCCCTCCCTTGTGGGGGAGGGGGGAAAGCCCACTGGGGGCTTTTCACTCTGGCACAACCTGGCTTGCCAGACTGAGATCAGCTTAGCACCCCCTTCCACCTCCCACCTGTGAGAGGCAGGGGGTTGGGGGATGAATGCACTAGCCCAGCTGGACACTGGCTCTCCTAGCCAGAGTCTGCCTGGTGAGGGGGGAAGGGGGAAACACCCACTGAGGGCTTTTTGCTCCTTCAGGTCCTGGCTCATCTGGCTGGCATGGGCTCACCCTGGCCTCTCCTCTGCCCTCCTGTCTGAGAGGTGGGGGTCAGGGAGTGGAACACATTGGCTTAGCTCGGCACCAACCCCCCCCCCAGCTGGGATCTGCCCAGCATGGATGGTGAAAGCCCCATGGGGATGGGGTGGGGCTGAGCTGATCCCAGCCTGGTGAGCCAGGCTGTGGGGGAGTTAAAATCCCTTAGTGGGGGCTTCCCATCCCCTCAACTGGGCAGATTCTGGCTGGGGGTCCAGTGCTGGGCTGGGCTGGGCTGGGCTGTTCCTCCTCTACCCCACCTCCACTCTCAGAGATGGAGGGCTGGAGCTGGGGGAGGTGCTGAGTTGATCCCAGCCCAATGAGCCAGGCTGCAGGGGAGCAAAAAGCCCCTGGTGGAGGTTCTTCCCCATGCCCCCCCAAGGTGGGCAAGCCCTGGCTGGATCAGTACATTTACCCATCTGGGCCCCTGCCTCTCATAGGTGTGGGCTAGAGAGGAGGCAAGGCTGCAAGTCTGGTGAGCTGAACTTTGATAGGGTGAAAAACCCTTGGTGCAGAGCCCAGTTCTGGGGATAAGGATGCTGGGCTGGCTGTGTGCATTTCCCTGGGTCTCTCTCACAAGTGTGGGGCTGCGGCAGGGGCAGGGCTGAGCTAATGGGAGCCCTGCTAGTCAGTTTGCTGTGGGTGAAAAGCCCCCCAGTGGGGGCTTTTCCAGCACTAGGCAGATTTGAGCTGGGAGGCCAGGGCTGAGCAGTGCATCACCCTTTCTTACCCCCTTCTCAGAGGTGAGTCTGGGGAGACGGAAAGATTTTCTGCTTGCTCTTCCCTCCCTGCAGCTGATGAGTGGGGGGGAAGGGCGGAAGGATGTGGCTAGCAGCCTGTCAGGCTTGGGCTGTCACAACTGAGTTTAGTCACCTTAGGTAGATGGCCAGTAGGGCTAAGTACAGATTCTCAAAAAGCCTGAGGCTGAACCAGTTCAATCTAGGCAGCTTCCTCTAAGCTGTGTAGGTTGAACCTGTAACCAGCTGAACTGATGTTCAGTTTTCAGTTGGGAAAGGCAGGGGCAGGCCTGCACTGCAGAGGCTGAGGCAAGCAGCACTGCGGTTTGGGAGGGGAAGAACTCCCTTTAGCTCCCTGGGGAGACCCTGAGCTGGGGTGGAGGGAAGCCTTGCAAGACAGGGGCTTCCCAGTGCACCCATGCTGGGCTGCATGGGTAGGTACCTGGCCCAGAGGTCTGCTTCTCCCCCCTGTTGCAGCCACTGAAGCAATCAGCACCTAAGAATGGGGGAGAGGAGAGGGCTGCCAGGGTCTGAAAAACCCCTATCACAGGGGATTTTCCTCCCCCCATGTGCTGTGTAGACCCTGGCTGCGGGGGCTGGGGGTCTGTTCCCCTGTCCCCCCCACCCCCGGTCTCTGTGGTTTGACAGACACAGGCAGCAAGCAGGCTAAGGAGTAAAAGGAAGACGCAGTACCTGCACCACTGGAGCAGGCAGCACAGCCCAGGGCTGCAAGTCATCCTGGGATTCTAGAGGGCTATGAGTTAACTTGAACCAGGAAGGGGGCTGGGACAGAAGTTCCATGAACTGGTTTGACCTAAATCAGTAAAATCTGATACTGCATCCAGCCAGGTTTACCTTAAACCAGTTTTGGCCATTTTGAAAGCAGTTTATGTGTCCTGAACTCCTATTACAGGTTAAAACCAGTTTCTGATCCCTTAAACCAGTTTGTGTAACTTCTGTCCCTAGCATGAGGGTGATGCACATGAGCACTCTCAGGCCTGTGCCAATGCAGGCATCTGCCTGGCTTGGCCATGCAAACACTGAACCTCAGTTCAGTTTGGTATCAGTTCAAGCTACGCAGCTTAGAAAAACCTGCAAAGATTGAACTGGCTCTGCCTTGGGCTTTTTGAACTGTTGTACTTAGCTCAGGAGTCTGGAGGGGTAAGACTAGGGCTTGCTGGGCAAGAACACTGGGATTGGGACTGGAAAATGGGGTGGGGAATGTAACTAGGATGAGGAACTACAAGTGGAGAAAATACATGTGGACTAGGCACAGTTTGCAAGGGAACAAAAGGTCAAATGAAGCCGTACCTGTTAAGATGCACTTCCATCCATGATTCTTAAGTCTCACCCAAACACTGCTTAGAAACAGTTCTGCTTCTATGGCAAAGCCTGTATTGTATTGTATGTTCTTCTTTTCCAATTAATTTCTAAAGACCAAAGTGCATTTTTATGAGAACAGGGTATAGGGTTTTTTAAAGTGCTTATGTTTATTATATGTATTCATATTCTAAAAATATCTCCCTTATCCCCTCATTCTTTGATCTGTGTTCTGTGATTTTGCTTTAGGTGGGAGTAACTTGTCAACTTGATGTTGTTTCTTGAGATACTCAGTGAGTTTTTGATCAGTCTCAATAAATTCAAGTCAGCAGAGCCTGATGTACTGCATCTTAGGGTATTGAAGGAATTAGCAGTGTTGACTTCTGAGCCCTTGACAATAATGTTTACCAAGTCTGGGAGACAGGTGAGGTTCCAGGGGACTGGAAAAGAGCCAACATAATGCCCCTCTTTTAAAAAAGGCAAAAAAGGGCATGGATAATTATACATTGCTAAGCCTCGTCTTGATACCTGGGAAGCACTGGAGCATATCAAAATGAAGTCCCTTTGCAAGCATCTGAAGGAGGAAAGGCTGATCTTGAGCAGCCAGCATGGACTTGATAAGAACAAATCATGCCAAACAAACTTGATATCCTTTCACAAAGTGATTGTCTGGATGGATGAAGGCAATGCAGTGGATATAGCATCTCTGGACTCCAGTAAGGCTTTTGACAAAGTTCCTCGTGATTTTATAAAGATATTGGAGAAATTGGGCTAGACAAAACTGCTACAAGGTGGCTCAGTAGCCACAAGCAAAAGATGATTATAAATGGATCCATATTAGAAAGGCAAGAGGTTTTTAATGGAATTTTATAGGGGTCTTTGCTGTACCTAGTGCTCCCCATTAACAATTTGGGTGCTGGACTACAGAGAATCTTAAGCAAATTTGCAGACAACATGAAACTGGGAAGGATCGTAAACATGCTGGAAGATAGGAGTGCAATTCAGAAGGATCTTGACAGGTTGGAAGGGGGGATTAGAGCCGACAGGATGAAGTACAATACCAATAAATGAAAGGTGCTACACTTTTTATTCTCAGGAAGAATAACCGAGAACACAAATAAAAAATGAGACAAATGGCTGAGTGGCAGCACTATAGGGAAGGATCTAGAAGTCTTGGTTGCTTACAGAGTCTGTATGAATCTGCAGTGTGACACAGGTAGAAAAAGGGTGAATAAATATGAAGAGGAGGTTAAATAAACATTGGTCAGGGATATTCTAGGGTAGGCAATCCCAGGGCACACATGCCAGAGCGTGGCATGTTGAAGGCATTTGCTTGGCACTCGCACCTCAAGGAAGGGGGTGGGGCTGTGTTGCCAGAACAAGGATTAAGCCCCTCGCACATCCCTTGCCATCCACCCCTAGCATGCCAATATCTTCCAAGTCAAGGTTGAGGGTGTTTTTGGCCCTGTGCCTAAAATGTTTTCACCCCCTGGTCTAGGAGTTTCTGTGCCTAAAGTTCTCTGTAAATGGCAACAGTTGGAAGTCTAGGAGTGTGCCCCCTCTCTCTCCATCCACTTGCCTCAATTCCCAGTGGATCACTAGGAGATCACGAGAAGAGCTCCATAGCTCTGAGAAGGTAGAGTCTACTTCAATTGTGGTGAGACAAGAGTTTTTCATGGCCTGCTCGCAGCGCACAAAGATGATTGCATGAGTATTTCGTGGTAGCCCCACCCCTCAGTTGGTGGAGATTGGTGGAGAGGCCCTACTTCTGTGTGCTGATTGATGGAGAGGTCCCGGGGTGGAGGAAGGATGAGGGAGCAGCCAACATCTTGACTGATGGCTGCCCTTTGTGCCTCTCCACCTCTTCACACTGATTGTTGGAGAGGCTCCAGCAGGGGGAGAAGGGACAAGGGTGCAGCCACCATCTTGTTTGCTGGCCTTCATGCTGCCCCACCAGCTGGTGCATTCTTGTCCTGGCAGTAAGGACGCCTGGCTTCCATTGGGGAGCCAGCATTTTATTTTTATTAAGGTTTTTGTGTGTGTGTGTGTGAATTTTGTGGACAATCATGGATTTCAGTTTCTGTGAAATCTGTCAAATTACTAATTAAGTAGGTCCCCTAGATACAGGAGGGGACCATGGAGCAGAAGAATGAAGCAGAGCTCCATACCCAGCTTAGTTAGGAATGAAGATTAAAGCATCTGAGAAATTTATGGGGGGCATACAGAATGAGGAGTTTTGGCTGGTGTGATACGTGGTGTTAGGCTTGCTGTTCTCAGGTTGTAGAGCAGGGTAGATGGTATTTGTTGTTCGCCATGCTCTGGGGGTTGCTTGCTGACACATGACTCCAGAAAGGCTTTTTTTCCTCTCCTGTTGCTGCAGGTAGCAGTTTTTTTTCTTTTGTGTTTGTTGCTCAGAAGCACCAAGTGTAGGCCACAGCTGAAGCTGGGGACTTTAAATGAGATGTGCCAGTACATCTGCTGGAACTAAAACTCAGAAGGTATTTTTATATGTGATCCTGATGTGGCTCTGGGCGCTTTTATTTAGTGACCCATGCTAATTAAAAGCACCCGCAGATCATGTATCAGTGGCACAGCGTGTCCCCATGCGGAGAAAATGGTGGTCATGCACTTTGAACTGAAGCACATCAAACATGCTTTAATTCAAAGTGCACTGTCACTGTGTGTTTTTAAGCTGTCCTTTGTAGCAGGAGTCATGGCTAGGGTGACTATATGTCCTGGTTTGACTGGGACAGTCCTAGATTTTGGGGGCCAGTCCCATCTGGCTCATGAAATTTGAAATGAGTGTCTCTAGCACAGGGTGTGGAGGCAGAGCAGCAGGAGCTTTGAAATACGAAGTGCTACCAGAAAGAAAAATTGTCCTAAAATAGATTAGCTTGATTAGTGGAATGACCATTAACACTAATGGTTACTTCACAGGTGATTGTAGTAAAGAACTGTAAAGTAAAGAACAGAGGGTTATTAGCGGGCTATTGACTCCCATGTGCAGTGCCCTGAATTTCATATTGTCCCATATGGTCACCCTAGTCGTGGCCCTCTTCTTTGGATCTCTTGCGTGCATTTTGACAGCCCTCATCCCTCTCCTTTACCTGGGGCAGATAAGTATGCTTTTTGTATCATTGTGCAATATGCCTTGTAGTTGTGGGACAGGGATGATTTTGTAGTTTTAGGAATAGATTAGTCAAGGATTTGAATCGGGTGGTTTGGACAGGGATGATCCTGCCTCAGTCAGGGGGCTAGACTAGATGATCTCTGAGGTCCCTTCCAGGCCTTTTTTTTAATAGTTCTGTGGTGGGTCTAGTGACAGTGGGCTCAGAAAAAGTGAAATACCATTACTTATCCTGTCTTCCCTCTACTGTAAGTACTGCTGTGAGTATTTTATTTTCAGTTTTGCCCTGACATGGAAGTGGGGAAATTGTTACATTACACTTTTCCTATTTTCTTACCTGTAAAATAATGATAATAATGACTTTTTAAGGTGGTCTGAGATCTATTTATGCAAATCCCTAAGGTGTAAATTAATTCCTTTAAATGTTTGTGAATAAAGTTGGTTTTAAGAACGACTTCTTTACAGGTGATTGATACAGTATATGGGAAAATGTAGTGGTAGAAAGAAGTTACTAAATAAAAATTAAGTTTTTTAGGGATGCATACTTAATGTATTAGCTGCCATGTTGTTGTTATGTATGGAACAGTCTAAAATGAAGTAATTATATTAAGTTAATAGAAAAAATGTGTATTTCCAGGGGTTTCTCTCCCCTCCACCCCATTTTAGATTAATAAAGTTTCATTAAGCCCCAGGTAAGAAGCATTCTAAATATTTTTTCTTATAAAGTGGAGTGAATAATCTGTTTAAGGCTTAGAATGCTAAAGTGATGTTGGATCTTATCTACTGTTGCTATAGCTTCTTAGCTGACCCCTTGAGGTCCCACTTCTTTCAGTGATGCAGCTACAATGAGGATATAGTTTACCTGCAGCCACTGTCACACCATTCCTGTTATCTACGTGTGGTATATTGCTAAGCAACACTTATGTGAAAAATAGCATTTGCTTTTGTTTAATTAAAAAAAATAGTAATGCTGATGTATGAAAATTTTGTGCATGTATTTTTTCAGCAGTCCATCCAAGTAGAAACAGTAATACATCAATATAATGGAAGAAAATACTGTATGAATTAAGGACTGTCAGTATTTTTAGTTTTATCATTTAAATATATATACTTGTTATTGAAATATAAATATTGGATTGTATTCCTAAAAATCATTCTCCTGTTCATTGTAAATAAAATACCTAGCTCTACAGAGGACAGAAAACAAAACTGGCCATTTTTCTTATTACTTGCATTCCGAAGGTCAGAATTGCCATTTCAAAAATTACTACTTTGATTTGAAAACATTTTATACCCCTATTGAACTGTAAGTCACTGCCCAAGGTAGAGAGCACTGGTGAATCTAAAAAATTTACTGTAGACATTTCTGAAGTCCTTGCTATGTGTGTTGTGAAATGTTGAAGTGCAAAATAGTAAGAAAAACAGAAACGCATACAGTGGAAGATTTCATAAGGCTGGCTTAAATTTTGTACAAATACAGCTTCCTAAGCTTTTGTTATACATTAGGCAGAATTTAGGTTGGCTGTTTTTGCTTCAGAATCATTGTATAATATATATATATATATATCACTCATGTAGAATACCACTGAAGAGGTGTGTAATAATTGGATAACAATTTGATAAATGCAAGTGCTTTAAAAATTCTGTAATTATTTTAGAAGATTAGAGACCTAGAATATTCTGAAAAGTTGTCATCTTTAAAAAAAAAAAAAAAAAACCAAAAAAAAAAAACCAAAACTGAAAAAAAAGATAAAAGACAGTGAATTTAAACACAGGAGTCAGTTGCAATACAGGATTTGTCTGTGAGTTTTCTTGAGCTGAGATGCTTTAACGCTGTGCAGATATGCAGGCTAATTACCCAGACATCCATTTAGGATATCCTTAGTTCCAGTGTGTCTATGGGAATGGCTGAATTTCCTGTGTGGGGAGAGATAATTAGGCAATGGGGCACAGGAAGTACTGGATGGAAACTATTGTAATACCCAAGTTTGGAAAGAAAGCATGGTTATTATATGTAGACTTTGTTGAGTGCAATTTTCTTAGTTTGGTTTTTATTCTTTAAATACTGTTACCACTCACTAGATGCTAATTGTACTTTAATATTTAAATACATAGTGCAAGGTCTTCTCTTACAAAAGACTTTTTGTAGTTCCCAGATTTCCACTGTCAGTGTGGTGGTTAATGGTGGATTTGTGTATTGTGATGGATTCTAATCTCAGGAAAGGACTTGGCCTCATACCTTAACTGGCTGCTCTAATTGATACTTTTGCTTGTGGAGTATGTGCATAGATCTGTTATAGATATGGATGTATCAAAATTGTAATTTCACGATTTTCACAGAAAATGCAAAAGCGGGCATTTTCTGTGGAAAAAAAAGAGAAGTCTGTGGGTAAAATAAGCCCTGCAGAAAAGCAGGGGAAAAGCAGAATTTCTTGTAAAAATAAAAGGTTTTTCTTTTTTTCCCCTGCCTGGGAAGCCATGATGGCTGCTGCCCTTGCCTCTGGCTGCCAATTGGGCAAGAGGGCTGCCATCATGCAGCCTCTCAGCCCTGCTGCCCACGTAGACAGGGACAAGCGCAGCCCAGCTTTTTCTTCTCCACACCCACAGCTGCCTGGGCTGGCTGCGCCCATCCCATGGTAAGTGGGGGATCAGAGCTGGGACCGGGGTGGGGGGGCAACCTATCTGGGCCATAGCAGTGGGAGCAGAGTCTGGGTGGGGCAGGGAGGCTGTGTGGCTGGGCCATGGCAGGGTGAGTGGGACTGGGGAAAGTGGGGGAGAGTGTGGCCCAGCTGGGGCAGAGGGGAGGGCAGCGTGGCCCAGCTGGGTGGCAGTGGGGCAGTGGTGAGCTGACCCCATGCAGGGAGAGCAGGGCTGGGCCAGGAGGAGCAGGGATGTGTCTGAACAGGGGGGCAGTATGGTCTGGTCAGGGGGCAGCAGGATACCAGTGACTCATTCCTGTGCCTGCCTGCAGGCCAGAGCTGGGCAGTGAAGGGGGCCGGGCCAGGCTAGGCCAGATGGCATTGACAGCCCATATGTCTGCCGCTCCTACCCCCAGCCGATCAGAGGTGGTGGGGGAGGAGGAGGGCAGCTGCAATCTGCCCACAAAATTGGAGCCTGGGACCACAGCAAGCCTGCAAAATTTGGTCCTGGGCTCCGCAATTTGAGTACATCCTCAGTTATAGATGCTGTCCAAAGGTCTTCTAATCACTTTTGGTGTATGCCTAACTGAAAGACAACTAGGAAGATTATGGTATAACTCTTAGGTGTGAGCCCTCTTTCCTTGTATCACTGGAGCAAGTTTAGGCCATTGGTGAATGTACAATGACTGATACATTTTCCTGCAAATTACTGTACTTCCAATTTGTTCCTTCAAATCTTAATTATTTTATCAACAGCTCTGGTGATTACCTTTAACTTAATGGCACCTTACAAAATCCAAATTCTGCATATTTATATTTAGTCATTTGCAAACAATTTATAACCAAAGAAAACTTGATATTTGATAAAAGCATTTCTATTTAACAGTATGGGTTTTGCTTTTTATTTTTCTTTCATTGACAAGCTGGGGATAACCTTAACCATGCCTAGTTTTTTCTTATTAAGAAAAAAGAATGTCTTTTCCAGAATGTTTGATTACGGAAAGGTGAACTCCATTAATTTTTCTCTCTGATATTCATCAATTTGCATATTAATGTTTTCAGTGGAAAATAGATATGTTAATTTTTTCATCAGCCTAAAAGATGCCATAATCATGAGGGTATTTGTATGTTTTAAAAAAGAGGTAAACTTATGCAGCACTGGTTCAGATAATTATACTACAGACCAACTAGAAAATAAATTTTGCATAAAATAGTTATGCTTCCTCAGCAATGTGTAAATTATTGTCCTTACTAGGATCATTATCAACTCAGACTTTGCTCTATTTGCATTTTTCTATCAGTTTATCTTGTTGCACAATCGGTACTCAGTGTAATCAACATTGTGTGTCTCCATTCATTCCATTTTAATGACCCCTTCAGTGATGTGTACTTTAGTGGATATCAAATGTATCAAATTTTTTTCATTAAACTCGATCTTCCCAAAATGAATACTTGCATGCTTTTCTTGTATCATCAATGTGTACTGTTTTCTATTAAAAGGAAACTGCTTACTTTAAAAAGTACATTTTTAAAGTTTTTGTCAATCACTATCAAAACAGATATGGTTATAATACCATCCTGTTCCATGACTAGAGCACCTAGCTGCTATGATAATTCAGAAAATAGTATGATTAATATTTTGTCTTGGTCTGTTTGAATTTTATTTTTCTTGTATTTTATTTTTAATTGATTTCAGCAGCTAGGAAAGGTATTAGAAATCCTGTAGAGTGGAGTTCTTATTGAAAAGCTAGCATACACATACTGCAAGGCTCTCAATATTGCGTTATCACTGTAGGAGAACAGTATTCTGTAGAAAACACTTACAGGCCTGAGGTTAAAGCATGTCTCTTAAAACATGGGTTCAGTATTTAGTGTGCCGTACACTCCTTGTAGAACACTAGAAAAGTCACTAAAGTTCTGTGCCCTTCTCTTACCTATCTCCTAGGTAGGCTATTTTGGGAGGCTTTCAGGTACTATAACATCTAGAAATAAATCTAAGTTTCACTTCTTAATCATGTTGAGCCTATGAATTCTGTTGAAATTCTGTCACTGTTACTCTGATTCCAGGGTAACAACTCATTAATTTTAATGTACTTCTGTGATTTAAATATTTTTCTTAGAGCTAACTAGGCTGAAACTACCTAAATTTGTGTTGATGTCTACAGAGGGATCGTGTTAGTACCAGGGCCTCTTGTATACTTGGGTTTGTAGAAATAGCCCATATACGCTAGGGGCAGGCATTACACACGAACTGGTTTAAGTGATCAGAAAGTGGTTTAAACCTGTAACAACAGATGTTCAGTGCACATAAACCAGTTTGAATGGCTGCAACTGGTTTGAGATAAACCTGGTTGAATGTAGTATCAGATTAAATGATTTGGCTCAAACTGGTTTATGCAATGTCTGTCCTAGACCCCTTGCTGGTTTAACACAAGTCATACACCCCCTAGCATGCTCTCTGGGCTGGGCAGTCTGCTCTGCTCCACAGCAGGGCTCGTCCCTCCTCTCTGCTCCCTGGCTGCAGCTCAGCAGAGACATGCAGGCACAGCAGTATCTGCATGGCTTCTGCCTGCTAAGCAGGGGTTATTTACCCCTCCCCTCTGCCTTAGGCAGACACCTCAGCATTAGCTAGCAGACCACATGCTGGCTACAGTCCATGCTGTGGGAGACGACCAAATCAGACAGGCTTTTTGGAGCTAATCAACATCTGGCTTAATGTCCTTCCTTGGAAAAGCTGTTTAAGAAGAGCTGTTTGTCCCCCCCCTCCCCCTCACCACTCCCTGCTAAGCAGGAATTCTCCCCTCCCCTCTGCCTCATAGAGAGGTGTCTGTCTATGTATTAGCTAGGAGACCATATGTTGGCTACTGTCCTTGCTGAATCAACAGGTAGAATCAGCAGAGAACTGGTAATGTCCCTCGTTTGTTTTTTTGATGGGGTAATAAACACTGAGTTAGGGGTGATAAATGCTGTTATCAATTCCCTGCTGGGCTAATAAGAGCATCCTGCTGGGGCCTGGTTATGCCCCCCCCCGCCGATCTGCTCTGTACAAGGGAAGGGAGGGCTACCCTAGCACTCCCCAGCTTCTAGCCTGAGCCACTGCAGGCATGTGCCTGTGTGTCTGTGTGCCGTTACAAAGTGATTTAACCTAGTCAGAAACTAACTTGCAAAGATTGAATTAATTCAGGCTCAGGCTTTTTGAGTATCTGTTCCTAGCCATAGTGATTCAATGCAGCAGATGTGCAAAAAGGTAGCATCACAATCACTGTGTTAATATAATGGTGTCTTTAGTCTCTTGTGCTAATGATATGCATCTATATCTCTGGATCAAGCATACCTTGAATTCAACAAGAGATTTGTCATTGCTTTTAGAGAGTGAATTAGCTGAGGTACACGATCCTAAATGATAACATAACTGCTTAACTTATATGTTTGAATGTATTTTAAACCAGAGTTGAAAGTTTTTATGGTCATGGAGTTTGATTTGGCCCTCTTTATCCTTCCTTTTCAATTTTTGAGACTTTGAACTTCTTTATGAAAGTCCCCAAGTTGGCTAGATTTTTTTATGATTGTGTTTGGTTATCTTTTCTTTAGAATTTGCTTTGTATACAAATGGCCAGTTTTAGTTCTGGAGCAGGGTGAATAATTATTTCTGCTGGAGGACCACTTAACGAGTTTTGGTGACCTGTTGATGGCTGCAAGCGTAGCTCGAGCCTCTGAAAGATGCTCCAGACCCTGAAAGATGCCTTACTGCTGGTTGCCATCTTGGGACCAAGTGTCCCACCCCTAACCCTGACCTTTGTCCCTTCTTTTGGGTGTACTCTTTTTGGGAGGGGTTCGGGTTGCTAGCTTGAAACCAGAAAAAAAATCATATACTAAAAAAAAATCAAACATCTACTATAACTTATTTTAATTTCATTAAAAAATATTTTTGTCCTGATTTATGTGCGTTTTGTTGTGCATTTAGAGGTGATTGCATAATAGCTCAAAATGCAGTCTTACTCTTGTATATTGTGTATGGTGGGGTGTGGAGGGGTATGGTGCAGGATATGTAGTGGGGGTGGGAGTGTATGGGGGTGCTGTGGGAGGGTGTGGATATGTTTTGGAGGGATGGTGGGGGATGGGGAGCTGAGGGAATGTGGTAGCATGTGTGGGGGATGTGGGGTTATGGTAGGGGGCTGGGAGTGTGTATGGGGGCTGTGGGATAGTATGGATGCATGTTAGGATTATGGCAGGGGGTAAGGTGTGTGGGAGGAGGTGTGTGTGTGTGTGTGGTGGAAGGCAGGGAGGTACTTGGAGTCCCTGGAGTGTGAGAGTCCCTGAAACTCCCTGTGGTGGCAGCGAGCAGGGCCAGCCCCACCCGGCCCCATAAAGCACAGCTCCCCATGCTTCCAGTTGCTGGCTGAAGATGGCAGCAGTGTGCAGGGTCAGTCTCACTTGGCCCAATGGCACTCCTGCCTGAGTTCCTAGCTACAGATGTTGGCAGCATCCACCCAGCCCAGTAGTACTCCAACCCAAGTCCCCGGCTGCACATGGCAGCAGCATGCGGGGTCACCCCACCTGGCAGTGTGCATGGTTCCTGTGCTGCTGCATTGTGTGGGGCCAGCTCAGCTTGGCCCCATAGTGCCCATCTCCCCGTGCTTCCTCCCCTTTCCCTCAGAAGGAGTCCCTGGCCCCTGCATGGTAGGCCCTCACCTGCAATTCCAGGGTCGCAGCCAGGGAGGCTGGAAACGGACATGGTGTGGCCTGGAAAAGCCTCTGCCAGGCAAAGGCTTCTTGTCTGTAGCATCCCCTAGCACAGGGTTAGATGCGGGTCAGGTGCAGAAGCTGGTTGCTTGCAGAGAGGCAGTGAGGGTCAGGGCTTACAGAGGGCTTATGGAAGGGTCCCACAGGCTGGATGGAATTCCTGGTGAGCTGTACATGGCCTGCAGGCCTTATTTTGAAACTTGCATCGATATGGCTAAGGTCTTTCTGTTTTAGGAAAAAGTTTTGAAATATGACAGTTTAGGTTTATTTAATACTACATTTCAAAATTTATTTTTATTTGAATTTGTGTTTTCACAAAGTTTTCTAGACTTCATTACAGTTGTGTAGAGGCAGTTTTGTTTTTTATTAATATGATATTCATGCACCTCATTCTATTAGGAATCTCATTAAATTGCCACGGGTGTAATGAATTAATAATGTACAAGTAAGTTACATTGCCATTGCCATTCCCATCCTAGCGTAATAGATACTGATCTTGAAAGTCTGCTAAAATAGGTGTGTAAAGTAAAAAGTAACATAGAAGAATTTAGGATTGAACCATAATGGCTGCCATAGCTTTAATAGTGCTTTCTCATTTTGCTTAAATACGGTAATATGTAGTCTTAACAATATGATGTGACTGTTGGGTTGTAGAAAACCTGGAAAGTTTATTAAACTGCCAAGGGTATAATGGCCATGTACAGGCATTATGTTTCTACCAGAAAAACTACATTATCTCTAGGTAGAAGCTGCAAGCATTCATTCAGTTTCTCTCAGGGAAATATGCCTCTGCTGGGAGAAGGAACTTTTAGGTGTCAACCTGGAAGATTTCCCTTGCGAGAGAAACTGTCCTTTAAGAATGAATGCTTGTACACTCCCTTTCTGGTCTGGTCCAGCCTTAGCCATAGAGCAGACTGGGAACTTCAGTGGCTCCTCCAATCCCTTCCTTGAATGGTATTGGAGGGAAGTGAAGAAGCTGCGCTTTGCTCTACTTTGTTGCCAGAGTGGAAGAGTGGATCTCTGCTTTCCTGCCTGCTTCTCAGACTGTGAATTGATTTAGCAGGGAGTGGAGCAGCCACTGCTCCCTATGCCTTCTCTAGACTTCTCTCCAGTCTGGGGAAGGTATGAAGAGCAGGGAGGGGAGACAAATAGGGGGTGCACATAGGTGCACGTGCACCCCCTGAGTGTAGTGGTGTACCCTGTACAAAAAGGCGCTGCTGACACTGTTGGCAGCGCCTGCAGGTAGTTGCCACTTGCCACCCCGCTGCCGATACTGCTAGCAGTGTCTGCGGGTGGGCCACAATTGCTGCTGCCGGCGGTGTTTGTGGGTGGTTGCCGACCTATGGTTGGCGCTCACCACCCCACCCTCTGCCACTGACAGTGCTGGAAGTGTCAGTGGGAGCTTCCACTTATCGCTGCTGTGCTCCTGCCACTGCCATGTCCTGCCAGCCACCGGGGCACGCTTTGTTTATGAGAACAGCGCAGAGAGGGGCAGCTGCAGGATGAGAACCCCTGTACTACTTCCTTTCTCATAGATTTGTAGTGGTGGAAATTTCCCAGAAATGGGAATTTTCCACCACTAGAAATGAATGTCTGTTTGAGGCTTGTTATGAAATAATGTCTTTGTTTAGAGTGCTAAGATTTCTTTGTATGTTTATTTTGTATTTATATTTGTATATTTATTTATTTCTATGTGGCTATGCTTTTGAATATGAAAATGCAGAACACCTCATACTTCAAATTTTCCTGTAATGGTGGACTGTCAGAAGAGAAGGCCTATAGAAGTATAGAGTTGGGGAAGTGTTATATAATCAAATCCATCCTGTTCTAGAGCAGGATGTAGTATCCAGACTGGGAATGTATTGCATATTAAACAAAATCACAGACACATTACCTGCAATAACAACTTAAGCAACATTCTGTATTCAAAATTCCAGTAACTTTAGTTGGTCCAGGAATGAGTAACGTTAATATTCTTTTGAAAATGTAATTTATCAAGCATTATATATTATGGAATGAGCACATTTGTTTTCATCCTAATTATTTATATTTAATCATAGCATATTGTTATCCTACATTTTTGTAATTATCAGATAATTCTATTGAAAAATGAAAGTCTTTCTCTAAGATTTCATATGTAATGTCAGCAAATGGGGTATTAAAAAATATAAACTAACCTTGGGATTGTGTTAAATTTTTAGTTAGTTTCAAAGAGTGGGGGGTTGCTTTCCCTAAATTATCCTTAAATCTGTTTATGACTGAAACTGGTAGAAGATGGTTTTTCTTAATATTCCTTGTCTCATTTTATATGGTTGCTTATACTTGCTTAACTTAAATGGGTTATAGAGGCATAATTAGTGTTAATTGTACTTTGAGACTTTTTAATGCTACAGAAGTGTAGTAGTTATCACTGGAACACATTTGAAAAGCAGTTTGTTCATGGGGTTCTGAGGAAGCAGTAAATAGAATGATAATGAATTCTTTCTAATATTTAAAGAATCATTTTTCACTAGATGTTAGATCACACAGCAGTTCTTGGTGTATCAGGCACTGATTTTCCAGAATATAATTTGTAGAACTAGCTGGATGCCTTTTCAACTGTGCTATCATGATGTTTGAAATTGATTAGTTTGTCCTTTCACCTTAAATCCTTATACTGTACAGTACATGTTGAATGATTAAAATTCTATTAATTCATGCAATTTATGTTTCACTCCTTAATTTTTGTAGTTGAGTTGTGTGATCTTGATCCAGATGCCATCATGCAAGTGAGATGCATCTTAAGAAGCAATCCTAGTGAGGAAAATATAAATAGACTTCATGTCATATTCTTGCTATGAAATCCTAAATGAGATTCCTGTCATATCCTATATCACTGTTATCCTAGCAATAGTATAGTAATACAAATGCCATAGTTGTATAAAAAAATAAGACATTGGATTATAAAAGTGTTCTTTAAGAATAAACATCTATGATATCTTACAAGAATAATAGGGCTGCAAACTAGGTGAATTTTGGTTTTGGGCTAATAACTTGGAATAAGAGATGTTAATGCTCCCAAAATGGCACGTAATCAAAACCCCCCACAGGATGTAACTGAGAATCTCTTCCATAATTCAGTCTGGTGACAATATAGGCAAAATACCAAATCTCTTAAAGAATGATTTTATGAAAAAATAAAATTTCAGTAGATTAATCCACTCATGAAATTTTTTTTTTTTTTTTTTTGCAGGTCAGTTTATCATATTAAGTATAATTAAGGAAGACTGGAAAAAAACAAAAAGCATTATGTAAAAGAAAATGATACTTGTAATATACAGCACATTGTTTAAAACCACTGCTATGAGCAAGTTTTAAATTTATTCTCTAATCATATATTTAGGGGGATGGGCTGTTTAGGAGATTTTTAGATTTCCAGATGCTCAAACAATGTGTGTTAAATGCAGTATTCATAGATTAGACCCAGAATGCAGAAGATGATCTATTTTAAGATTTGAATTGTGAATAAATGTTGGAGGAAAAGCAACAACACTTGCAAATCTGTGCAGTCTCAATTAGCTCATTTAAAATGTATTTACAAGTGAAGTAGACAGTAGCAAATGTCTGTGCGAAACACTGTTACTTCATTAATATTTTTATAACAGAAAAGCTTTCTGTGAATACTGTCAACAGAGAATATCTGAATCAATTGCTTTTCTTGTATGTGTGTTTATTTGCACTCAGATGGAAACAACATTTCTTATCACCCAGGACTAATTAGAAAAACTTGAACAATAATAAACGTAGTTAAATTTTAAAATAAACTTCTTTCTGGTTTTTAGATGCCCAGGGTTTAACAACTTTAAAAGACAGCTTGTCTGAATGCCGATTCGAATACTATTTTTATATTTTCATTAAGAATTGTAACTTGTACCCTGACTGCTCTCTTTATTGTACTGTTAACAGTGTATGGTTGTTATTCAAAAGATCTCAAGTTCAATTTCAAACAGTCAGCTTAAACTCTTCCTTATTTTTTAGGTGTTACCTTATGTTTTTGATGCTCTTGCTCAATATGATTAAGCCATATTAACTCAAGTGGAGTTCATAGTTATATGCATATTGTTTGATGCATCTTCATCATGGATTTCCTTTAGATTGAAGAAGCACTTATGTTCCTTAAATGCTCTGACTGTTCTAAGAAAAGTCACATTTACCTCTAGTCAAATGAGCAAGTTAGACTGATTCTTTAATGAGAAACCAATAAATGGTTTCAGTGGGGCCAATAAACAGGTTAAAGCTGACCAAAGCAGGTTTTTATGGTTTGCATGTGTGACTCAGTCCAAGGTGATTCTGACCTTCCTTTCACTACTTTACTTACAGATGAACACATTGTAAAATATGCCAGGCAAAAATAAACAGGAAAGATATTTAGCATAGGGTCTTAGTTTTCCAAAAATCTGCGTTTTATCTGAATTAACCTCTGACCATTACATGTATTACTTAGCATCACAAAAGAAGTAGCATTTATTATTATGTTATTGTAAGGTTATTTCATGAAGGTTTATGGTATTCGGCATATTTCTATAGATTAAAAGGATCCAAAAATTTGAAATTCATTACAAATTCCAGTTAACTTATAAAGTTATATAGTGCAGTTGCTATATAAACTACTTGATGGAAGAGTCATTCCTTTCTTGATATTTACACATTATATCCTACAGCGTAATCAGCATGGCTTAGATTAAAATAGGGATTTTAGTGTTGTAGCAGTTAGCTTTGTCATGTATAACTATTATGTGTAATGAGTATAATCCAGAACCATTATTTAGGTGCCTGTACACTTCATGGAGAGAGTTACATGATTCAGAATAGGATCCAAAATAACCAGTGAGATGACTTGGAAGCTGCCAGTTGAGTAGGTAGTAACCTAGCTAACCAGTAGGTGAAAACCTAAAAACAAGGTCTTCTGTTAAATCCCAGTGTGGGGAGCGATTTATTTACTTCAGTCAGTTATTGGGAGATGTATATACTCAGGATTCATAGTCCTAAAGCCTTGCTGGAGGGTAGTTGATGCTTAAGCCCTTCCTTTAAAAAAAATTAGAGCAAGGATCACTCTTTTCTTTTAGAACAGAGGGGGAAGTTATTTTATAGAATAGTTCTGTTGTCACTAACCTGGGATGTGGGGAAGACAGGTTCACACAGATATTACTGAATATTGTTCTCTTATATTTTGGGGATGTATGAAAAGGCTGTTGTAGTTAAGGTAGTTGTAGGCCTGTAGCAGGGCACTAAGGTGCCTGCTACTGAAAAGCAGCTGTATGGGCTCAGGTGCTGGTTGCTAGGGGCACCCAGGAGGAGCTAAGAGCCAGCACCTGGTGGGTCAGCTGACCGGAAGGGGCAGGGCTGACCACCATAAAACACAGACAGGAGGCTGTGGGTGCCCTTGCCCTCTCTCTGTCTCACAACCGGCAGCTGGACTGAAGGAGCATGTTCAGATTAAGGAAAAGAGTTTGACCCTGAAAAGGGGAAAAAGAGAAAAGCCTAGAGGTATAAACCACTAGTGATATGGTGTGTGGGTTAGAGAACATTTGTTTTAAAGTTAGGTCTTAGCCAGGAGGCTGAGTTTTGAGTTGTAGCCGATGGGCTCGCATTATTGCTTTTGTTGTTTGTTGTTAAACCGGAGGACTGGGTGAGGCTGTAGGGGTTGGAGGAGGCCTCATAGGAGCTCCACAGTAGCATGGGGGTTCCTGGCATCAGTGGGGCGCAAGACCCGAGAAGAGGGTCTGGGGGGCCAGGCAAAGCTACGGCCACCTGAGCCTCGATTGTGGGAGGCCCCAGTGTGGGCGGGAATCACGAGAGAAGCTAGGGAGTGTCCGTGGGGTGCAGGTAACTGCCAGAAGCCCAGAGGTGAGAGGGGGCAGTGAGAAGCCCCAGAGGCGAGCCAGGGGGCATTCGCGAGGGTGCCAAGAGAAGAGAATTGACTAGACAATGTCTGGTACATCTGTGAGGCTTGGGGCATGGTATCGGGGTGGTAGGAGCCATGCGTAGCCCTAAGGCTAGAGTGCACCGGGGCAACCAGGACAGAGCATTGGCCAAGATGCACCAGGGCATCGTGTCAACGTAGACAGAAAAGGCAGCCTCTCCTAAACACTAAGAACATCAAAGACGTGGCGGGTGAGATGGTGAGGGTGCGTTGACACCAACTTGGCATGGTAGGGGATGCTAGGGGAGTTCACGGCACCCCTAGGTCGCACCCTGTCACAATGCCCTTGTGAAACCAGAGAGAGAGAGAGCGTATGAAAGGGGTGTGGAAACAGCAATATCTTACTCCTTTCCTGTTGTAAAAGAAAGCCTCTACCACTGCCTTTTGAGTGAAGTCTGATATACTAGGTGTCCTAAAAGAAAATATAATGAGGAAATGCATGGTTGAGGAGAGCCTGTTTTCTAGATTCTCACTGAATTTTAGGAATAAGTCCAATTTTGGGCCAGTTTTGGGTACCACACTTCAAGGAAGATGTGGACAGACTGTTAAGTGTCCATTGGAGAGGGACAAAAATGATTAAAGGCCTGGGAAACACAATTTATGAGGAAGTGTTGAAAGAGCTAGGTTTATTTAGTCTAGAGAAGAATGGCTGAGAGGAGATATGATAACAATTTTCAGATACCTGATGGGGTGGGTATAAAGAAGATGGAGCTAATTTGGTCTCTGTGGCTATGGGGGACAGTACTAGGAGACGTGGCCTCTGTAGCAGAGGAAATTTAGGTTGGAGATTAGAAAGAATTTTTTACTATGAGGGCGGTCATGTTTTGGAGCAGACTATCTAGAGAAGCTGTGGAATATCCATCCCTGGAAATGTTCAAGAGCAGGTGAGACACTTGTCTGTGATGGCTAATCAGGTATGATCCTGATTTGAGCAGGCGGTTAGACTAGATGGCCTCATGTGGTCTCTTCCAGTCCCACTTTCTTATGATCCTCCAGGTACCAAGGTGCTCAAGACTGGGGTGTTCCTGGCTTTTGTGCAGGAGAGGATTTTAGGTGTGTATCTGGCATACTTTAAGATGGAAAACTGAGGTAAGTATGAAACTAGGTGCCTCCAGTGTTAAGGAACAGATGTGTTGAGGGCTTTAGATTCAGTTTTTTGATTTAGGTGACTAAATTCTGCCTAAGACATAGCTTAAGTGTCTAAGGTCTTATTAGGATCTTGGTCTAAATAAATAATTCGAGTAGTTGGTTCCAGACTGGTTATATTTTTCTTCCATTTGTTTACAATGAATTTAATATATGTCACCATTGCTAGCTTGATAGTACAATACAGAAAAACAGATTTTTCTGAAAGTTATTTTTGTATTCCAAAACCTTTCAGTTGGAGGCCAGCATGTCATATTTGCTCAGTTTCCTTGTATGTTAGTTCCATTAGACTTCAAGAGAAATGACTCTGGGTACCTATGCACGTGCCTGGCACCTGCTCTGATGCATTCCAGTTAGTTTATTAATTAATTGAGTCTGCTGGAGCATACTAATTAGCACGCTCCAGCAGCCTCAGTGTCACATGTATTCAGAGTCTCCATGCTTCAAAATGGCATTGGGGGTGCTTTAACTAAAGCTTGTTGAATAACTTCAGTTAAAGAGTCCCTGTTGCCATTTTGAAGTGTGGGATGCTGAATAGATGAGACATTGCTCGCGCTTTAATTAGAGCGACTCCTCAGAAGTGCTCTAATTAAAGCAGTTCCCTCACATCCCAGAGCATGTGTAAAGATGCCATGTGGTATGATACTTTAGGTAGCAATTGTGGTGTTTTTTGAAGGCAGATGACAAATGAGTTTGGTTCTTGATTCCTTGGAAGTCTGAAACTGGCACTTACGGCTCAAAAAACTTACTGTTTTTTAAATGCTGAAGAAGATATCCCTGGGACCTCTATATTTCAATATCTGTTCTTAGTAGAAAAGTTTTTAGCAAGAAAGGTGGTCAAACTATAAGACCTTTCTGGCAAGAAATTAAAGTGTGTGGCTGAACCTAGAGTTTGGGTTCAAGGCATCACCAGTTTTTACTTCAACCCATGACACGACCTTTCTGCCTTGAATGTAAGAACTCTAAAGAAGTTTAAATTATCTCAATATCCACAATTCCCCATGGACTGCCATAGCAGGAATGTTAATCTGAGACTTGTCATCGGACATGAACACTGAAAGAGAACTGTAGTGGCTGCCTAATCCTTCTCGAGATGGTAATCAGAGAATGTTACACGGAACAGGAAAGGACATATCAGTATCCTCTTCCTCTATCCTTTCAGTGGCATTCTCATGGAAAAACTGAGGAGATATTTTTAATAAATATTTGCAAGACAGCTCCCTCGGCTTTATCTATTCCTTTGCCAAACATCATAGAACAGACTTGCAGGCATCACAGAAACTGCAAACAGTAATTTCAGGCAGTTGTCAAATGATACTCCCACTCGATACAAAATGTTACTGCTTCAGAATGCAAGAAGCTAGGGAAAAAATCATTTACCTGTTAAATTTCTTTGTTTCTTTTCATTCCAGACTTATTAGATAAGAGCTTCTGTTTTATTGCATTTAATGGAAGTTACCAAGATGCTCAAAATGTTACTGTACTAGTTATTTGCAAATGATTATTGAAGATCAGTGTTAATCACATTTTTGTTTGGTCCAGCTTCCTAAGACTGTATTAAAAAAAATGACTTATGGAAGTCTGACAACATTAAAAGTGCTAGTATTGTTGTTCCCAGCTGACTGATTGGGAAGGATTGTAATTTAAATATCAGGGCTGGTGTCTAAGACTTCAAATTAAAAACCTAAAAGGTAGAAAAATCTTTGCTGCTGCTACCAACCTGGATTACCTTGATCCAGTGGCACAAAATTAATTTTGTGTTCCTTGAGCCATCCTTCATTTTGCTCATCAGTGCAAGGAGAAGATGGCTATACAGACTTATGCAAGTATTGTGTTTCATACACTTTACAGTATACTTCTCTCTACTACAATATGATCAGACTTCACATTCTTGATGATCCTCAACTTGTGGTAATTAGGCATTCTTTTAGCTGAAACTGCCCAGCTCATGCTGTGCGCAAGTCATACTCATAGAGGATCCAGAGGAAACCTAGTACCAATATATCTCCCACATATTCCGGACTCTTGTTTCAGAATGAGCTGAATGTATTATTTCTCCTATATCACTTGTTTTTCTAATATTGAAGAAACATTTTTGTTTTCTATTGTTTGCTTAGGATAACATTACAAACCTGATAAGGTCTGGGAATTTACCACCATCCTTGCTGCAGATAACTCACTTAAAATGCACATATATTGATTAAACTACTAAAGTGCCTTGAGCACTGACTTCCAACCGTGCATGTTCTGATTACAGCTTGCAGTGCACACTGGGAAGTTAGCTTGGGGAGAATTGTGAGAGATTTTTAGCCATGGCATTGCTCCACTCAACATTAATCTTATAAGAACCAAAACAGTCAGCAGAGAAAAACATACTTGCTGTTTCCAGTTAGAAATGGGCTCCTTTCCTAGTAGAAGAAATAGGTATAGATAACTGTGTAAATGGGTTGATTTTTTCATATGTATTTTATTAGAGGCTACTTAATTGGAATAAAAATGGACAGTCTCCTGCTCTCAGAATTGCCTTCAGTTTCTTCTTAGTTTTCCAAATCACACCTGGGTTTATTTTACTGAAATCTGGCTATTTACCTAAGCATTTCCCCAGGTGTGGTGCAAGGGGTTTTTTTGCCACCCTAGGTAAACAGTATTTTACCACCTTCCCTTGTAATGTACCTGGGACCTAGTGAGGGCGGGCACTGGACAGAGCCCTAGAGCAGTGGCTTGGCAGTGCAGGAGCTGCCCTGCTCACTTCTGCACATGCCCAGACTCCCGAGGTGGCCCCTGCTGAGCATGTGAGCTGTTTGCACACCAGTTTTGCTGCTCCCTTCAATTTGCTATGCAGATGCTCGCTATGTTACCTGAGTGGTTACATTGGCCCTGCATTTCTCATTTGCAGATATAACCCCAATTTTTCATGGGAGAGCATCACCATATGCAAACAGAAATAATAGTATATTTTCTAAAAATAATTCATATGCTGAAATTATAGCAAAAAAACCTACTATAGATCTCCACCCGCCTATAATAGAGGAAATAATGTAAACTAGGTGATGTAAGTGTACTCTGAGGTTGGGAAGACATCTATCTGTGAACAATGCCAAGTCTAATTCTTACAGTTAAAAAAAAGGATTTGGAAACAATACCATCCCCTTCATTGCTGAAGTGACTAAATTTGATCTGCTGCTGCTGATTAAGTTCTGCAGCCTGACTGTAATGAATACTTTGAGTCAGACAGCTCAATATTATTTATTCAAATGATTCAGCCAGAAAAAAACAGATCGCTTTCAACAGTGACCTGAGAAACCGAAAGCACTGATGATCCAGACAGCAAGTTTATTATGAAATAAAAAGAATTTTAAGTATGGAAAAAATTAGGTTCTCAAAGTTGGTTGTAAGAATTTGTTGGTATTGAAAGTTACTGATTACAGATATTATTATTTTCTGTAAAGGGGGGAGATGATGGAGTTAAATTCATAGTAGTTGTGGTTGGGGAAATCTAAGTGTTTAAGGTTGTTCGGACTAGTAGATTTGTTTGTCATAGTACTTTGTTGTGATGGGTGGGTTTGCTTTCAGTTCAGAATTTCTTTTATTCTGTATTTGAACAGGATGCTTTTGTATTTTAGATTCAGCACTCTTAAAGTACAATAATTTACAAGCAGTAATTGGCTTTTTTCATGATGTCTTTGTTTTCTCTCTCTCTTTAATGAAGTTTGCTTAGTGACTTGATTCTTTATTTTGAAATATAATTATTTTAGATATGCGATGTTTTTACTGTTTTTGTTAAAGTTGGCTTCTAGTTTTACTCTGTCAAAGGATTTCAATTCCTAAGTTTTCAATTAAAAGTGTTATCTTCCCCAAATTTACAACATGTAATTTGTGGGTAATTGGATGGTTTGGTTATTTTCAATGAAATATGTTACTTAATATGCAAGTTGCAATTAACTGGATTTCAAGAAATGTTTAGTTTCCAAACTTCTTAGGACACTTTTGTTAGTAACTGTTCCTTCCATGTAGTTAAATACCATTAAATATACTCTTAATAAAATGTGGTTGTAAGGAAGTTATTAATAAAGGTAAATAAATCTTTTCTATTATAGTCATAGTTTCTCTTTATTGAGAATGCTGACGATTGCGATTTCCCATAAGTTAAAATGGGTTTGAAGTTACCAGTACCTTTGCTAAAGTTCTACGCAGCATTTTCTATTGTTTCCAAGTAGTCTGAAACTACAGGGCATCCTTAGAAAAGATGGCTCTGATTTCACTAAATGCTTTACTTCATACCTTTCAACCTTCAAATCTGCTACCTTATAATAAAAGGCATTGAACTGTGTGAAAATGACCCAGGGTGAAGTTCTTATTTGCAGTTATTAATTATGCCTCAACAAAAGTTTATTACTAACTTTTTTTCATTTTAATATGTGATTTTAAAGATACTTATTCACTGATTTATTTTTTTAAAAAAAAAGAAAATAGAAAGCAGGACTTATATATTGTACCATCATAAAGCCACATTTTTTTCCCCCAGTCCTGCCCCCAAAACTCCACATTGGACAGTTTAGCTCTGTTAGCTAGACCAACAATTGTTACATTCAGTGTAGATGTAGTACAGCAATTCAGAGATGGAAGCAACACATCATCCTTTACGTGTGGGTTATGCTACTGATTATTAGCTACACTTCACAATGTATAGATAATGTATGAGAAAAAATACACAGGTTAAGGTTATAGTCTTAATGTGTATTTGAAACCCCATCCCCCAGTACTATTTTGTGTTGATAAAGAATCTATTACAACAGAAATAAGTTGAGGGTATAGTTCCTAAAGCAGTGCTTCCCAAACATTTCCTCAGCATGGCCCCTCGTTCCCAGCCCACAGCCCTCCACCCCCACAAAGCCATTCATCGATGTTGCAAACCCATGTGGAGTTGCGACCCACAGTTTGGGAGCCTCTGTCCTAAAGTATGGGACAATTTCCAGAACCAAGTGCCGTGGTAATTAAGGATGTCTTACAAAAAGTTTATAGGGGTAGCTGTGATATTTGATTAGGAGAACCAAATTTGTTAGACTTGAGATGCATTTCAATTTTGAACCCTCGTATACAAGTTAGTTGATAAAAATAACATTACTTACCATGTATACATTTTCTGCCAAAATTGTTTAATATGTAGTGTCTAGAATACCTTGGTTATCTTCAAGGGGCCAAGATAGATACCAGACAAAAAACAATACAAGTTTGTATCGATACAGAACCCAATACAGAAAACATTTGTTAAAGATGAAACAAAAATAGTTTCAATATTAATTTTTGTAGGAAGTAAAAACAGCCATGGCTTTTTTCAGGGTGACAGAGTCTTATTTTAACCATGGATATACTAACATAGTTGCATTGTATTTAATAACGACTTGTACATTCAGTATTTTTTAAAATAGTGAAGCACATTAGTAACATTTATTCTGCTATGCATACTGTATTTAGTCAAATATATAACAAGGTTTTTTCACCCCAATCAGCACAGGGGAAAAAAAAATCTCCTTGTCTTATTCTTATACAAGGAAATCCTAATTAAATACATTGTCTGTCATTAAAGTACTGCCAAAAGCAGCATGTGCTCAGTAATGGAAACCAAATATGAAGTTGATTAAATGCAGCTAACCCTAAGGATGAATATAAAACACATGGCCCATGTCAGGTAAATGTAGATTTTAAAAAAAAAAAAATGTATCCCAGGCCAAATTAGCCAAAACTAATTCCAAAGTTCAGAACCAGAAGTGCTCCTATTACTGGCAAACATCCTCCACCCCCATCTGGGGCTTCAAATGTTCCCAAAACCTTTGGCAGGCATCCTACTTGCAGGCCCAAGCTGGGAGACTTGGGGTTTAGATGTCCCCGAGTTTTGCTTGCCCTCAGCTGTAAGGCCCTTGAAGCAAGTTATGTAGAGGACTCCCACTTGCATAAAGTGGGCTTACAGCTGCTACACCTTGGCAGCTACTGAACCCTGCCAAAAGACCAGTTCTTCCCTGGTGTGCTTTAAAAAAACTGCCTTCATGGAGATAGATGCATGGTATTTCCCCTGCCAGGTTAAGAACCATATCTGGGTCAAAAGGCCTGAGGAGCAAATGTACAAGGGCAGGTTAGTGTAGCCCATCTGAATTAAACATATGGGAATGC